>NC_133351.1:16003200-16603200 GCF_030506205.2 Paramisgurnus dabryanus
TTTGTCAAGTACAAGTCGATGATTTCTATTTGTGAATCATAAAGAGTTGGTTTGCGGATTTTAAATCTATTTGTAAATCGCATTTTATATTTGTATGTCATGAAGAGTCTGTTCGTGGATTTTTATATATTTGTAGATCTCGTTTTACATTTGCGGATCATGAGGAGTTTGTTTGCAGATTTGGAACCTATTTGCAGATTTGTTTCGTGTTTACAAATTGTAGTCTCTTCATTTTCAACGATTATGGCATTATTTTGTCACCAAAGCGAAACAATAGTGTCAGAATTCTGAAAACAAATGTGACACAATCTACAAATAGAAAATGATATTCATCTGCAAAGAAGTCACTTTACATTCATTCAAATTCTGGTTTTCAAGTACAAGTCACTGATTTCTTTTTGTAAATCATGCTTTATATTTGTGGATCACAAAGACGATTCGTAGATCTTGTTTTACATTTGCGGATCACAAGGACTGTGTTTGTGGATTTTTAATCTATTTGTAGATTGCGTTTTGTGTTTACAAGTTGTAATATCTATTTATGACTTTTACTCTGTCCATTTTCAATAATATAGGCCTAAAATTACCCCCATACCCTTGTGATGTCAGAATGGGGTTAATACTGCCCCTTAATCTGCACTATCCAACCACAATCCAACCATCATTTTGTGCAGAGATCAACTACTTTGCATTTAAAAGGACACACCCAAAACAGCACATTTTTGCTCGCACCTACAAAGTGGCAATTTTAACATGTTATAATAAATGATCTATATGATATTTTGAGCTAGAACTTCACATATGTACTCTGAAAACACCAAAAATGTATTTGACATCTTAAAAAAGTCTTGTGAAATGTCCCCTTTAAGCTGTACTTGTCAAAATGATTCGCAGCATCCAGGTTACTGTGTGTTGTTAGTTTTAAGCGGTTGTAATGGGAATAACAAACCGGCAAATTTCGCAAATGGCCAATCAGATTTAAGCATTCCAGTGAGCTGTGTAACAATAAAATATTTATAACAATGATTAAAATAAGTAAGGGATAATGTAGAGGCAGCCGGTAGTTATTGGGAAATAAGCCCCGACAGTGTGATCAGGACCCGACGCGAAGCGGAGGGTCTTGTATCACACTGAAGGGGCTTATTTCCCAATAACTACCGGCTGCCTCTACATTATCCCGCTTATTACACGGCTACTTGCCACATAAGAAAAAAAACTGGACATGAATATGAATTTGAAACATTTTATTGGCATATTTGTTTTAAATTAACATTTTTATCCTTCCGCGAAACTTTGCAAAGATGCATAAAATGATCGTAATACCTTATTAAGATCCTTAAAACTTGTCTCCATTTTTTCTCTTTTAGCCAGTCTTTGAGAAGTTTTAATGCCCATTCTGTATTTTTTTGTGTGTTGGCTTCGTAGCTGTCATGCTCTATTTTGTCAAGTTCAGTCTCAGTAAGCTGTCTGTGTCTTGTCGTGGTTGTCGAGTGTTTGTCACAAGATGGCGCCAAACAGAGTAATCTTTATTGATCTTTATTGGCGCGGAGCAATTTTACTCGTGCAAGTAGTCCGGCTATGCGTTATTATTTTGGAGCGGTTATTATTTGAAAAGAACGAACCTGCAAATGTCTCAACTGACCAATCAGAATCAAGCATTCCAGAGAGCCGTGTAATAAGCAATTTTAAGCCAGTAGGTATAGTAGATATCTGTTTATTTCTGAAGGGTCACTTGACTAAAAAGCATTTTTATGATCTTGAAAATAATTTGATTCAAGGACATACCATCCACAATGACATACTTTTGGAAACATTCCTTCAGTACATATCACAGATTTTATTAAAAAAATATATATAAAATAATAGGAAAGTAGCTGCTATTAACTCTTTCACCACCAGCGTTTAAAAAAAAAAGTTGCCAGCCAGCGCCAGCGTTTTTCATGATTTTCACAAAAGTTTAATGTCTTCCAGAAAATGTTCTTCTTCAAATATATAAACATACAATATACCAAATGAAAGAACAGACCCTCTGCTTTCAAACAAAAAAAACCCGTTTCATCCCACCTTCAGTATAGTTCTTTTGTAATCAGCTTTTGAATATGGGTAGGTTTCTGCAAAAACACCACATTTTGAGCAAAAAGCAGAGATAATTCCATTTTTGTGACAGACTTTTCATAGAGATCCCATTCAGAGCAATCTTTAAAACAGACACGGACATGCAGCAGCTTGCCATAGGGCAATACTTCCGTGTTTAAAAAGTTGCGGAATCCACCTAGTGGATAATAGCGGTATTGCAGAAAAACTCGTCATTGGCGGGGAAGCGTTTTCTCTTGATTGACGAGATATCTCGTCAATGGAGGGGAAAGAGTTAAAAGGGGGGGTAAATGGTATTTCATGCATTCTGACTTATTAACACAGTTTAAGAGTTGGATTCCTCATACTAAACATAGACAAAGTGTCAAAAAAGCAGTTGGACGTGTGACAGAGTATTTCTGTGCTGAATGCACAATTCGGCACGGTTCGTACAAGTTTTCGAAAGTTTTTTCACAGTCACAGGCATCACTTCACGCGAGTTTTGTTTTATATCAAGCAAAAAAGAAGTGTGTTTTTGGATGTAAGGAGAAGAAAGCCATGTTCAGCTTTCCAAGTAAGCCAGCCTTATGGAAACAATGGATGTAGTTTGTTTATCCGGGATAGCAGCAAAGTTTTATATGTGTGTTCGTTTAACGATGAAATTCGTAACGCTGTAATTGCTAGAGCTGCTCTGTCTTATATAAATCTTATAAAACTAAAGACTCTTCAGAGATATGAAGGATGTAATACTACTCTATAGGTACTCAAGATTAACATGAGATAAGCAGAAACAGCGTGTGTTATTGGAGCTTCAAGAGAACAGATAAGAACTCAATACTGTTTAAAAAAACATCTCAGGCTGGCACCGCAAGATACTGCAATTAAAACAATGAGTGATTTTGAATGTAAACACTTAAACAATATAAGCAATATTTAAGTATGTTGTTTTTAAAGGTCATGTTCTTTCTGATCCAATTTTTCAAACTTTAGTTAGTGTGTAAAGTTGCTGTTAGAGCATAAACAATACCTGCAAAATGTTAATGCTCAAAGTTCACTGCCAGGCGATATATTTTCTTTAACAGAAGTTCCCTTTCTAAGCCTACAGCGAAAGGCCGGTTTGGACTACAGGCCTCTACTTCACGTTTGAATGACGGCAATTAAACAGTTTTTGACTAAACTCCGCCCACAGGAATACGCCAGTCGCCAGCTTTGGCTCAAACGGCTCTGCTAAGCTAAGCTGCTGTCGAATCACAACACACTAAACAAACTACACAAACAGAGCTTGTTACGTATTTCTGAAGGAGGGACTTCAAAGAACAAGGAAGACATCAACCTGTTTTTAGGACAGTGAAAACAGCGGTATACAGATAAGTAAATTGTGTGAAAAATAACGCGTTTTTTTAAACATGAAACATGAACGCATGTTATATTGCGCACTGTAAACACAATCAAAGCTTAATAAACACAGAAAGAACGGGACCTTAAAGGTGCCATAGAATGTAAAACTGTATTTACCTAGCATAGATGAATAATAAGAGTTCTGTACATGGTAATGACATTGTAGCTGTGTCCCAATTCAAGGGCTGCGACCTTCTAAGGATGCGACCTTAAAAGGCGAGCACTTGGTCTTTCAAGGTGGCAGCCTTCTGAAGAGCCTTCCTGGAAGAGAACTTAAATGAGATGGTCTAACCTTCAGAGGCCCATAATTTGCGTCACCTGCTACACGCACCTGTCAGCAGGTCACAGCGGAGAGGTTTCTGACTTATTAAAATAAATAAGGAGTCAGAAAAATATCATTTTTTTAGAAAATATGACACGTTGATGTAGATTAAACTATTCAACAGTATATCAAATTAATCATTCTTAGAAACATACGCAATATAAAAATAATAATATTAACACAAAACATACTGTAACGTATAATACTAAAACAGTGACAATAAAAATGTTTTCTGATAAATACACACTTTTATGTAATAAAGGTTTTAATTGTTTATTTTAGAATATCCAGCCATTATATGCAGGCGTTGCAGGAGTGCAATGAATCTTGGGATAGCCTCTGCTGTAAAGGATCCATTCGTTCTCTCCTTAACAGCGCGGAGAAATAAGGACACATTTTGAGGCTTCATTCTAAGCACTCTTTGAATTGGGACGGCCTTACTAGCCTTAAGTCGCGCTGCTGTGTTCTTATTTAAACCTTGCGCATGCAAAAGTTCGCTGGAAAAGAGGCTGATCTCAACATAACACAGACTGTGACTTTACAGATGTACGCCCAAACATTAAATTACACATTAAAAGCACTCTAAGCGAATCTGTTTGACATCACTTTTTGTTGATGTTTGAACTGTTTTCAAACAAACGCAGTGTAGCGAACTCCTCCCCCTCCACCTCCCTTCCGTGCTTTCATGAACGCGCCCATCCCCCACCCCCAAATCCTTCTTGTCGTTTATTGGCTGGAACACTTTTTTTTGTTTGTGGTGGTAGGTTTGGCCACTTAGTTTTTATTGCAGTTTGTGGAGCCTGGGCTATCTACAGAGCTCAAGTTTTTTTTACAGTTTGATCAGCGGACAGGCAGCAAGCAGATAGTGAGGAGATGTTTGCTGTATGTAACAAAATATGTTTCATGGTCTAAAACGCGTGAATTTGCTTACAATGCTAAAAACAAAGTTTTGACTGCTGAGTTAGCGCTATATGCTAGTTAATGCTATATGCTAGCGTTTAGGCTGAAGTTCTGTTATTGACTTTACATTTATGTTTTGCAGGTCCATACTGAAAAAAAAAACACTCAAACTTACCACTCAGAAATGTCCATTAACAATCTCCAAAAAATAGATTTTTCCTCAAATTCCATATCTTCTTCTGATACAGGCTCAAACATAAGGTCTGTCAACACACACACAAAGCTATACTTAAGACCTAGTCTGACAAACAGCCAATCAGAGAAAAGCAGAGCTCAACATTATTATTCATGACCCTTTTAAATAAGGTAATTATAGACCATTTTATTCTAAGGGCAAATCTTAGGTTTGTAATTGGACATGTTAAACAGTCTCTGGATAATTTTTTGCACTTGATAAAGCCACATACCTTCTATGTAGATATCGGAGAACAATTTAACATAATTTTAATGCATTCTTTGGCACCTTTAAATTTCATTATTATCTGCTTCAAGCCTCTTTTATTGGATTGGGTCCATATATGGACTTGTTCCTCTGAAGACATAAAGTGAACACTTCCACCAGCTTCATAACTTGAATCAGCAATTTTAACAAAGTATTATTTCACTGGACCATTTCTTAAAAATATTTAAAATTATTTAAAATGTATTCTAAAAGAAGGTTTGTTGTGTTATGTTATCTTTTGCAATTTTACAGCTAGCCACGTTTATGTGAATTTTATAACAGTCATAATTCTTCAATGTAAAAAAGTATAAATTACATAACTATTTTGCATCAGTAAGCAACACACTGTTATGCTAAACTGTGCTATTTAAATGGTTAAAAAATAAAGTTACAAAATGTCCCTGAAAATCATTTCCAGTGGGCAAATGTTGCCGTCTTGATTAAGTACTTAATGTCTGACATTTCCCACTCCACTCCACACACTACAGTTAATCCTGATGCACCTGAGCAGCTTTAATCAGGTCAGAGGCTTAAGTCACGGTCAAGGGTCAAATTCAGGATCGGTTAAGTCATCAGTGAATTTTAACCCGTGAGGTTTATTCTGACAGGCATTCTCTTGCTATTTCTGCCCCAGTGATTCATGGGTAATTTAATGCAATCTGTCACACTCCAGCATCATTCTGAACTCTACACTGGCTGACACTCCAGAGTCAGCTCTGATAAATGGGGCTGTAGTTTCCATAGAGGCCGTTTTGGATGCGAGTGCTGGCTAATCCTACAACAATCGTTGTAATAATTATCTCTAAATGATCAGAGTCTAGACACTTGATCTGTTTACATGCCCTGTCAGGTAGGAATTTATTAGTTTCATCCAACAATAGTTCATTGTGTTATTAAATGAAGCATCTGTTTTTACTCGTGTATAACGTGGGAGAGTTCAGGCAACATTTTTGAAGATGATGATGATGGTAATTTTTGCAGGTATGGCTAATGTGCATAAATGACACACCTTTAATACTGCAGCCCTTAACTTGAGTAATTATTTTTTAATACTGTATATACTGTATTAAAATGTTGACAGGGGAGTCTGTTGGGAGATTTATGATTTTAATTAACACTGCTTAAAAATGAACAGAGCTGACTTTGTTGATTGTTATTGTGTAAACAAAGAGTGAATGAAAATAATTATAGTAATGAAAATAATTGACTCCAAAGTAATAAAAGCAGCAAATAAGCATCACATCATTTGGTTAATGCAGGCTACGAGCTCGTTGAGTTCAGCTCTGTCCCTGTCTCTGCCATTTTTAATCCACTTTAAGCTTTAGAGAGCGGTAGCCATGCAACTAATGTCAGCTAGATTTGAAATGCTTAGCAGTAAGAGGGGAGAACATTCCTGCAGTGCATAATACTGTAAATCCCACAATGCACCGCTTTAATAAGGTATCCACCTTCTTTTCAGGGTCATCGCTTATGTACTTTGAATATATGTTATGATATTCAATGCTAAGTTGTGTGGGATGTTCTCAAAGATTTGAATAATATAGCACTTTCTGCAGCTCATGTATATGCAAGCCCTGCCTTGATGGAAAAGAGAGGGAGGTGAAAGGACAGACATATATATATTCTAAGATGAAGCTGGGTTTAAACTCACTGGGGCATTGGTGAATTATATGAAAGCCAGAGTTCATTTAATTTCTATAATAATCTCATTCAAAAAAAGCCATCTTCTCTTGGATCAGCAGTATAAAGATGTTTGCAGTCAAGACAAGGGTCCTGAAGGACGCCCATTCATTTCTACAAGAGTTAGGCAGAGCGTGCCCTTCAGCTGAGATATTTTAGAGTTGTCCACCTGGACTTTTTTAAGGGCTGGGAGAGGACAGATGAGCGAGAGATCAGGCCTCGCAGCGTTGTTTCTGGGACACTTCCCCTGACCACGGTCAACGTATAAAAGAATGACATGAGTGAGGAAAGAGCGAAGTAGAGGTAAAGGAAAATCAGCAGGACGGAAGAGCACTCAGCCGTGCTGATGTCACCTGGGGCTGAATCTTTTGGAGGGGATTTGTGAGTGTGGTCTTTATATGGACAGAGATTATTGAGATGAAAGTAGATGCCCTTTTCAGCATGCCACCCACTGTGATTCTGTGCCACGCAGCGATAGCGCAGTCATTATAGACTTTTTAAGGACACTGTAAGAATTCAAAAGACCATTATGACATCACTTTCCTTTCACAGACTTTATGACATCATCAGACCCACCCAGTCATGATGTCATTACTGACCCTCTGTAGATTCTGTTACATCACTGAGTCTTCATTGGTGTTGGGTGTACCACGTAAAATTACATAATTTGCTTTTTTTAAATAGTATTGCTTCAAAGGGATAGTTCCCGCAGAAATGAAAATAATGTCATTAATGACTCAACCTCATGTCGTTTTAAACTGTAAGACCTCCGTTCATCTTCACAGTTTAACACAGTTTAAGATGTTTTATATTTAGTCCGAAAGCTTGTTGACCCTTCATTAAAAATCTACGTACAGTATATACTGTCCATGTCCAGAAGGTAATCAAAACATCACCAAAGTAGTCCATGTGACATCAGTGGGTCAGTAAGAATGTGTTGAAGCATCGAAAATACATTTTGGTCCAAAAATAACAAACATTACGACTTAATTCAGCATTGTCTTCTCTTCTGCGTCTGTTGTGAACCGCATGCGTGAGACTAAAGTCACGTGACTGCAGTGACGCGGATGAGGTACGACACGGCTGACGTGTTATCTGGTGCGCTCCAGCTATTTGTTTTTTTTTTGTGCGCCCGGACTTCGCAAATGTACATGTCTGAGGATAACACATCATCCGTGTTAGTGCAGTCACGTGACTTTAGTCTCGCGCATGCGCTTCACAACAGACGCGAAAGAGAAGACAATGCTGAATAAATTCGTAATTTTTTTTGACCAAAATGTTTTTTCGAGGTTGTATAGTTTGGAATGACATTATTTTATATTTGACATTGTTACCTTGGCTTGTTTACAAAGGGTTCGCCGACAAATACATTCTGAATTTTTTTTGGCTAATTCTATTACAGATTTAAAGGGAACTGCTCAAAATGGACATTGTAGTTTAGCTGGACAGCTGCCTTGAAACAAAAGCCATTGGTAAAAGCCATATATAAATGAAATGAAATTATATTTAAAAAGTGCATTTGTTTGGCAAAAATCTTTTATTTGTCTAAAAAGGTCTAAAAGCGTGTATTTAGCCGTTTTTCAACTTAGTATTGGCACTTTGGGTCAGTGAGATTTCACAGTAGGCGGGAATACCCAGCACAAAACTGCAGAAATAGAAATTTGACATCTGAGAAAATATTTTGTTAAAAAGTCAATTACATTCGACATATGATGCATATTTTCCTGCAATTGTAATTCCTGTTTGAAGACATTTATGCCTCCTCTGCACTGCATTACAAAGTCTGTGTAAACTCTTATGTTTTGCTGTATATATGTTTTGCACTTCAGATGCACATTCTGTGCCAACTTTGCTGTGTAAAGGCTCTGGAGAAATAGCCTACCCACACGCTTTTTAATGCAAAAGAATTAGAAACAGCGTCAGGGTAAATTTCCATAAATCGTAATAATCTAACATAATTAGCTACTTTTTACAAGGGGCAATGCAATAAATGTAGCGATACTTGTAATGTAATGTTCCCCAACAATGCCCTCCATTGACAAAATGAAAACGCTTACTCTTCACAGATGCAGTGACATCTCAGGGTTTCCATGGATACGCTGTCACAGCCACATCATTAACTGCCCACTTTCACAACAACAGCTACAACCCTCTGTTGTGACCTCACTGTTGCTCACTAAACACAAATTCTTTATCTTGTAGTGGTTGTGTAACAAAACACCATGACATTATCACCCAACATACACGATTACAGTTTTTCTGTAATGTATGATATCCTTTAAATAACCAAGTGAAAGTCTTATGCATTTCAAATTAGAATGTGCAATCGCCTCCTATCTTGTGTTCCAACACATTATATGAATCATTCAAGTGTTTTACAAAGTCATGGCATATGCCTTTTTTATTTCTCCTTTCTTTAGAAATACAGTGGGTCTGAAAAGTCATTTCAATGATTCACTAAATAACTGGTATGGCAAACGTCAGTATTCATGCTTTTAATAGAAAGGCTGCTGTTCAGCTGGAAAAACTGCATACGTGACTAGCTTATTCACCGGACTTCGCAGATGTGATAAATGCCTTTTTGATCTATTATTTAGTTTGCTATAACATTAGCATTATTTGAATGTTAAACAGGCAGTGGTGCGTTCACTTATCGAGGCTATCAAAGCTTCTGGAACAGTCTGTGGAAATGAGTTTGAGAGTAACAGCTGATTTGTCACGCCTCTTCCCATGTCCCCCCTCAGTAAATCATGCCAATTAAACCCTCATGTGTCAATTATTGTGTTTATCTGGAGTTGGTTACTAAAGAATGATTGGTATATTTGTTTGTGCGTGTGCGCCCATGTGTGTGTGTGTGTTCACCTCACCTGATGCTGCATAGGAAGACTAACCAAAACAATAAAATCAACTCCAAATTATAATGGTTTTCTCTGAATGTACCCATTCACTCCATACCGATTTCATTGCAATAGACTAGAAATTTGAATTTGAAACAGCCTAGGAGCGCCTTCATACACCCGCTGTCAGAGAAAAATGCAGACTCTTGGATTTTCCCAGCTAGTTATCTGGAGTTTTAAAGTGAAGTGTTAAAATATTTTCAGTTGAATCCAAAGGTAGAGGTAGATGCTCGAGCTAAACAGATGACTTATTGTTAATATTCAAGCAGTGGAAACTGTATCTGTTCAGCTTTTTGTAGAAGCACAAGCTGATTAAAAATTTAACAGATATCCAAAATGCAGGATGTTTTTGTGAGATTCACACTGAACGCTGTTTTGTTTTTTTCCGTTTTTTAACGTCTCTCTGACATGCTGTCTTTATTCAAGTTTTTTGGATAACATTTTCACAGTTTTTGAATTGTAGATGTAAATGTCACGTTAAAATAAACCTGGTTAGTCATATAATAGCATTGCTTTCATTAAGCTGACCTTTGTCATCATGTTCTGTATTAAACTCTGCTTGATTCTCCACAGATTCTAGCAGAAAATTAAATTACCATAAAATCAATTAATACATTAATTAGTCTGCTTTAATCACATCATTGGGAGTCTACTTTGGGGACTAATTATTTATTTCATAATTAATGGCGGGTGATTAATTGTCAGGTTTAGACTGAGTTTATGCCGTATGCCAATCCAGAGCAAAAGGTTCTTACGTCTGAGAGACAGAAAACACTTGAGTATTTTCCAATTTATTACCGTTCTCTCTCTTTCAGGTCTTTGAGTGTTACTGTAATTTAAACAGAATTGAAAATTCACATCCAGGATAGGTGGTATTCCTACGCCCACAGGGTGACGAGACATCATTTGCTTAATCCTAAATTGTTATTCCATTTATAATACACTTACATTAAAGAAACAGTCCCTGTGGAGTAACCTGAGGTTAAGCGCATTTCTTCAAGGTCACAGTAGTCAAACTATATCAGAAAGCAAATCTCTTTTATCTCTGCAATATCTGAATTGTTTCTTTTAGATATTAATTAATTAACTGAAGATCCCTTTATTAAAAAGTAAATTTTGTCGTCATTTACCCCTTCTGCCATAATTTTGTATAAAAAATATATAAAAAATACACAATAAAATTTTCAGGACTAAATGTCTTCAGTAGGCATTGTTTAGTGTGATCTCTCTTGGCACTGAACACATCTTGAACGTTTTTGAGCAGAATTAAGTAAAAAGACTAATTTCTAATTTTATATCTAGTTTTCTGCTATTGCTCAAGTGAAAGGGGAGTTCACCCTAAGAACTTGACACATCAGTTTACATTTTTATACATTTTTTAATACTGTATACACATTATGTATTTTCTGGATGTATTTTATTAAAAAAGACTAAGAAACAATTATATATGATGATCACTATAACATTGCAAAAACAACAAATCTAATTCTGGCATGGTGGCCACCATTGAAGTTTACCATTTTTGGACAATTACACCAAACGTTACTCAAACTTACCCCATAGATGGGGTTAATTGTAACAGGCAGGCGATTAGTTGTAACACTTGCTAAAAATTAAGTTTGCAGGTAAATCTTTCAATACTATTTTGTCTATATACTTGAAGTGGATTTTGTTTATATATCTGTCTATAATAGACAGGTATCCACACTGTATTAATTCATCCAGCCCTTTCCTAACAATAGTTCAATTATAAATGAATACAAATGTCTAAATATGAGAGACAAAGCAGCACAATTATGACATGTGACACAGTCTTTAATAACCATACAACAGTTTCAAAATCAAATTCTGAGATAATGAGCATCAAAGCCAAATTTTAGCCATTCATTTCATTATGATTTCAATCTTTGACGTGACCTTTTTCAAGCAATATTAAAGATATGAACAAAAATAAATGTGACACGTATTTTGATAAGACAGGCACATTTATTTTGTTGGCAGCCAGCAATCATTCCTGTGTAGTCTGTTTAAAACAAAAGCAAGAATTACGTTAAGGTTAGTGGTTTTCATATCATAAGTGCTGAGGGGTTAGTTGTAACACAGCGTTACAATTAACCCCGCTGGGTCAAAATATTTTCAAGCCCACCAAAAAGTTGCTAAGAGCTGCTGACATATTTCAAAACGATGCTATATTTTAGTCAATAAGACACTGATTAATATGACATAACATTGGATTTGGTACCTTACACATCCAACTTAGAAATCGAAAAAGCATATGAAGAAAAAATTTACTTACATGCCACCAAAACACTCAATCAATACATGAATAACTCTCTGGAAAAACATTATCCACTTCAAAAATTTTGCGGGAAATCGTCTTTTGGCAGCGTGAAAAAAATACTGGAAGTACAAAACGCTCAACCTTGTACAACAATGCAAACAGTCCGTGTTTCAACTAACCCCGCGTTAGTTTTTGCCTCGCACACCCCTACTGTATGTTTGATGTCTCGGTCACCATTCATTGTTATTGTATGGAAAAAATTATGAGCAGTGTCAGCATCTTTCTTTAAATTTCTTTTCTTTCACAAACTGTTTAAAAAGAAAAGGTTAAAGAAAAGTCCCTATCTGTCACTGCGGCGGTACCTTTTCAAAAAGTACACTTTTGCACCTAAAGACTTGTTATTCATACCTCTGAGGTACACACCAAAAAGTGCATATTAGTACCTCAAAGATACTTAATGTATACATATATGTACCTAAATAGTACATATTAAGACCTTTTTAAAGGATACTGTCCCAGTGACAGCATGTTTTAACCTGACAGTGTACTTTTCTGGATTTTCTCCTACGAAAAAGACTCCAGTTAAGCCACATCAACAGTTCATCATCTTGGGTTTTAGAAGACAATGCTTAGATTAGATACCAAAGTATGCAATGAAACATCAATATATTTGTTATGAACTGAAACATTTTTCAGCGAATTCTTCCCAAAGCTAATTACCGTAGCAATGCATCCGCATTAATTTTACAGCTTAATACTTTATTTCAGCAGTTGTCAAATTGTGCCTTCTTTATTTCTCTAACAGACTTTTAGCATATATATTTGACACAAAGGTTAAACATAACTTTAAAAGAACTCCATTAATTCTCCTGACCTATGAAAAAGCAATAAAGTGGTATATGAGACATCATGAATCAACCCTACTGTGGTTTAAACCAGCAATCTTTTTTCTCCCATCCCACAGCGTTGTATGAATATTGCAGGGATAGTGCCTTAAATTGTTTCTACTGTACAACCTAAGAAGAACTCCATCAGATGGTTTCTACTAGCAGTCAGACACCTGCTTGCTGTGTATGTGTGTGTGTTCAGGGCGAATTTCCACCTAATTAGCTGTCATTGGTTGTATGCCCATATCAGGGGTCAGGTTATCATCTGGGCTGATATATTCTCCATTAAACCACAGCACTCCTCCAAAGGGTACGTTTGAGGAGGTGGAGGGAGGCGATGTGAACTTGGGGAGTTAATGAGGAATCAGACATAATTTAAATGTAGATGCGTGTCATTAATCTTGGTGTCCTCCCTCACTCTTACGCCGTTTAATTCACTCACTCGTCTTCTTCTACTTCTCTCTGTACTTGAAATCAAGCTAGCTTGATGTAATTTGGGATAAAGAAAAGTATTACACAATACATGATGCATTTATGATGCTTTGCAGACTGCGGGGACCACGGAGGATCCCGGGCTCAAACACAGCACGTATACCGTTACTTTTTGCTTTGCTCCTGTGGAAACTTTTCATCAGCGCCGATTCTCGTCCAAGCTTCAGAACTTCTCCTGCCCACCTACACAAGCCTATATGGCTCACAGATGAGAGTCGAGATAAATGTGCAGTCAGCTGGGCTCACATCCCAGAATAGACCGGTAACTACGGCGACTGTACGTTGGAGCGAGCGAGCGTACAGGAGTTAATGTAACCACCTCCTGTGCTTCACTTTTTCTTTCACACTCTCTCAGAGTAATTGCACGTAATTGGTGGTCCGCTGAGACGGCCCTTCCACCGCGTGTCGGTCCCTTGTCTTTCTTTGATTGTGAAGTGGACGGCTCTGGTTGTGTCACTGATAAGGCATGCGTTTAATCGATGTTGAGAGGTAGCCGTGGAGATGACACGACCCTCTCGACTGCAGACCATAATTATGCCCACCCCCGTCATGCGGCACTTGATCGCAAACAATGTTTGATTTTTTTTCCCCCCCACCTCTTAATTATTTTTTAATTAGCAGCCTCTACACAAGAGAGAGTTGGGAACACTAAGCACCGGAGATCATTCTGGTGTTAATTACTAAACACATACATGTAATATGAATTTTCAGTGTACTGTGTTAAATATCAATGTGATATGCATTATTTAGCACATGTCAACATTTTGCGGTTACTCATGCAAACAACAAAAGCACTGCTTTATAAAAGTAAAATGACATAATAGGAAGAGTGTACTATGGACGTTTTTATTTTATAACTCTTAATTTCTGCATTGGCACATATTGTGAGGCTTTGGTCGGGTGATTGTTATCATTTCTGTAGGTGTTTGTGTGGTGATTAAGATCACCATGACAACAGTGAGCAGCTGAGCCAGTGCTTAGAGGCTGCTTTGCATTACTTGACCTGTTACACATTGAAACTAATTTCAATAGAGATTGTGCAACTGTACAATAGAGGCGAAATCCAAATGGCACTTTTGCACCCTTGACAGGCACTTTAGGAGGGGGATGGCACACTAAGGGTTGTCCCAGATAAAAAGAAAATAAGGTTGCTTTATTAGTACTCCCTTCGCCAAGTGCATTTCAAACGCTTATATATTATGAGTCACAATTGTTCTCTCCCTCCAGATTTCCCACTTCAAGGGCTCGGAGTGAGTAGGGCATGCTCACTTCTAGGAATACGGCCTAGAGATGTGCAAATATTTTGTCCTTCACTGTTCTGAATGGTATATAACCATACTGTATAAAACAAAATATTTCTGTATAAAAATGTTCTGTATGCATGGATTGCTTAGATTACCTATTGTATTTGCGAAAAATGCGATGTGCCCAATCTTTTTTAAACTGCATTTTTATGACTAGCGTAACACTTGTTTTGTGATCTGATCACAAGTGGTCAGGTGAGATTTAGTTAAAGCAACACTATGTAGTTTCCATGTAAAAATGACTTACAGCTCCCCCATGTGGTTGAAAAGCGGAACAGTGCCTGGTATCAGACACTCTTCTGCAGGCGGGGGGAGGGGCGGGGCTGTGTGCTCTACCCTCCACCGCCACTTTCAGAGTGTGCTTGTAGCAGCTAGGAGGCTGCTCAGAGTGCAGCAACAGTACAATTTGTCCAGTTAAAAGTTGTTCTATCACTGAAATAATTTTAGAGACATTATTTAAAGTTAAAAAGAACTACATAGTGTTGCTTTAAGCACGGACCATGTGATCAGATCACAAAACAAGTGTAACGCTAGTCATAAAAATGCAATTAAAACAAGATTGGGAACATCACATTTTTCACAAATACAATAGGTAATCTGAGTAATCCATGCATACAGAACGCAAAACGCATGTGGACAATGTTTTATTATTATACAGTATGTGTTTTTAAATATACATCTATACACAAATACAGTAATGTGCAAAAGTATTACCTTGCGTTCACACCAACCGCGGCAAAAATGCGCTATTCCCACGTAGTTTGTGTTTACTCGCTTCATTCGCGCGTAGTTTGAGTTTACTCGCTTCATTCGCACGTGAAATTCTAGTCATTGGAGACATTCACGCGGAAATTCGTGTCATGGGAGGGGCTCCTGCGACTTCACTCGTTCCCTGTAATCACGGATTACTAGAGCAAGCTCCTTATTGGTAAACACGGTGTGAATATCTGCCAAAGTTCAGATTTTTCTTTGTTTTTTTATAATAATCATATATTTTTGTACATCTTACTTACGAATTAGCCAACTCTTACTACACGGCTTGTTGGAATGCTTGATTCTGATTGGCCAATTGCGACATTTGCAGGTTTGTTATTTTCTAATAACAACTGCTCAAAACGAATAACCGCGTGCTCGATGCGGTTCTTTGGTCGTGCGCTGCCATGCCCGATTTATTCCCCAGGATAGTCGCTGCTGTATACGAGGCTGTTTCCCTGAGACGGGTGGAGTGGGTTCCTGGGATGATCAAATCCTCGTCGGTTCCCGTGAGGGACGAGTCAACTGAGTTGGTTCCCGTATTGGTTGAATCTTCTGAGTCGATTCCTGTGATGGTTGAATCTTCTGAGCCGGTTCCTGTGATGGTTGAACTTTCTGAGTCAGTTCCTGTGATGGTCAGTTCACCAGAGACTGTTCCTTTGATGGCCATGCTGGTGTTGTCGGATTCGTCCTGGCCTACTGTTCTGCCTTATCCGCCGTGGTATCCAAGCCCTCCGTCCCTCCCCCAGAGTCGCCCTCCCAGACCTTTTGTTTTTGTTTACATGTGTGGAAGCCACTTTTTAGGGGGGGGGGGTGTAATGTCACGGTCATTCCGACATGTCTGTTTCTGTTCTGATTGTCGTCACCTAGACTCTTGTTAATTAATTACCTGATTCACTCCACCTGTTTGTTATTTAGTCTGTGTGTATTTATACTTGTGTTTGTGCAATACTCACTGCCGGATCATTGTCGCTACTTCCATGTTTGTACCTGTGCTTCGTATTACGTGCTCCTGTGTAACTTACCTGCCCGTAGTTTGATTCTCGTGTTTTGTTTCCAGTTTGTCGTTAAACGTTATTTATTCATCATGAACTCTGCACTTGTGTCCTCACTCTCGTTAACAGTCGTGACAACTGTGCTGTGTGTAATTATTATGTATATATAAATACACACACATTCGTGTATGTATTTAAGAAACATTTACATGTGTATATATTTATTTATATTTTATAAATTCTATATTATATATATATATAAAAAATTATATATAAATAAAACATTTCTTAAATGTATATATTTGTATGGTGTGTGGTTAAATATACATAATATTTACACACAGCACAAACTCATATATTATGCAAAAAATTACTTTTATTTTGTATGAGATTAATCTAGATTAATCTATGCCTAGCCCTAATATAAATATGTTATTTAATAACATTTTTATAATAATTAATAACATATGACATTACGGGCTAGATTTACTAAATGGGGCAAATTAGCCTGAGAGCACAATTCCAAAAAAGCTCAGATTGGAGTGGTAATATCTGCAGTTTATTTACTAAAATATTAAATTAGTAAATTGAGTGAATCATTTAAATAAAGGTTTGCGCTGGTGTAAATCTGGCCCTATATTTAATGATTAGACATTTGAGTGTCTTGTCTTATCTTAATATTGAAAGTAAATTGGTTTTCCTGTGGAAGGTCTGCATTCAAAAATTAGCTAATAAAATATTAGAAGTCAATATTTTATGCTCCTTAGCTTACTTATGAGAAAAAAATATCCATGTAATAAGCAAAATAATGTACAGGCAGCCGGTTGTTATCGTGAAATAAGCCCCTTCGGTGGATACAAGAACCTTTGCTTTGCGTCGGGTCCTGATCACACTGTCGGCTTATTTCTGCGATAACAACAGGCTGCCTATTTTCCCTTACATAAAATACGTACAAATTCTCGTGAGATCAGGCTGTCATTTCCTGAGAATAAAATTACTCAAGCCGTAAAAACGATTTTTGGTCTTACTGCACTCCTAATACTGTGTGTGTGTGTGTGTGTGTGTGTTTTTTAATAGTAGGCAATATACAGTGCATGCATTAATAAGTACAGTATGCTATAGTATTTTATTAAATTCACTAGCTTTAGGTCTATGATAAGTGTCTGCAGTGCTCGTGCAGTTATTCTGTTATTTTTCTCCTCAGGATCTGTTTTTCTCCCTAGCAGCTGTTGATTTTATTGTTTTAGCATTCACATATTTAAGTACATGAGCCAAGCCATATGGTGGCAGTTCACTGAGCCAGGACTAGAGAAATAGATAAAGATAGAGAGGGAACCGAAAAAAACCCTTAATTTCCTCCCGTTCTGTGTCTTTTCTCTCTTTTCATTAGCACTATTATTAGTCACGCTGTTGTTATGGTTGTTTAAGGTGAAGGTTGATTGCTTTCAGAGTGTATTTATGCTTGATGGTGTAGGCAGGATTGAGTGTGTTCAGACAGGCACATTTTTCACCTGTTCACCTCCGCTCATTCAGGCTGCCGTTCAAGGTCTCTGATCTTTACAACCGCACGGACACAAACACAGCCACCCAAAGAGAGAAATGACACGGGCAATTTCAACATCCATCTCGCTGCATATATTGACTTCTATAAGAGAGAAGTACCTTCGACAGAAAGCTATTTGTGCTCTTTGAAATCCAGGAAGGGTAACAATTGCCTTATTTGTACTGCAAAAAGACTGTTTCACGAATGATATAGGCAGCCTTGAGTTTTGATGGGAGAGAGAGCTTGCAAAATAAATCATCATGTTTCTGTGTGCATTTGTGTGTTTATGTGCACACACACACACACACACACACACACATATATATACTGTATACTGTATATATATGTGTATGTATGTGTGTGTGTGTGTGCCTGTTACTTATTTATCAGTGTTAAATGAGAATACATAGATCTATTTTTGTTAGTGTGAAGAATGGTGGACTTTGACAGAGGAGTAACTATAGCAACCTTACTCTTTTTGCTCCATTGACAGAGTGCTTGGTTTAATGTTTCTGAGTGAAATGTGGCCATTTTTGAATGAATCTGGATGCGAGTTATGGCCGGCTCAGAAAAGAGTTATGAAGCAGTAACCAAGGGCATGGATCAGGGGGTCATCTATCTCCAGCACCTGTTTTCCAAAGCGGGTTTCTGTGTGTTTATTATAGTCCGTATATTATCAGACACTGGGGATTCGACCCACAGTCACTGAAAACTTTATGAGCTCCCTTTAGAATAGAATACATGGAGAAATTTGTGTCATGGCATCGTCTAAATCTCAAACTCTAAGCCAAAGCGAGAAAACTAGATAAATCACGCGGTATTTAAGTGTGAGGTTTTTCTTACTGTAAAACACAATTTGTAACCTAAAAAATGTAAAAATACTACATCAAAAGAGGTAAAGCCATAGGGAATCCCATTTTATTGATCTTTAGATAAAAGAGCTTGTTGTATTATGAAAACATACCAAGTTTTCAAACTCAAAACTTCCTCCTCAGGCCAAAAAGGCAATTTATTAAAACAAAGCTGCAAAAATGACTCATTCTTTCTGAAGTCAGAGAGATAAATACATAAACATATAAATAATGTGTGCTTATAAATCAATAATGCCTTTGGTGTCAGAAACTTACTAGATAGATATTATTATTCCAAAACACCAGAAGAACACACTGCTATACAATATAATATAAATGTATTTCTGGTTGTGCTGTACTTGATGTAGTTGCTTACCTGCTCCTCTGCATATCCTACTGAACGGTGCCAACATTTGAAAGGAGGTTGCTGATAAAGATTGCATCATTAAAACTATACTGCACCCAAAGGCAAAGTTGCAGCCCATGTTATAAAAGAGCAAAGATCTGCTGCTCATTTCATACGTGAAGACTGCTGTTCTTAAAAACACCAGCAGCAGAAACAGTTTAATTATGATGACTAAAAAAGTATATAAATATAAATTACAAAATGTAAAAATAATTTGATATGATATCTTAAAATGGTTTAATTAAAGTCAGACATTCACTATATTGCCAAACGTTCTCCAAATCATTGAATTTGGGTGTTATAATAACTTCCAGTGAAAGGAACTCTTAATGCTTCATCATACCAATATATTTTGGACAATTTCATGCTCCCAACTTTTTGGGAACAGTTTGGGGATGTTTCTGTTTCAAAATGACTGTGCTCCAGTGCACTAAGAAAGGTCCATAAAGAAATGGATGAGCAAGTTTGGCGTAAAGGAACTTGAATGGCCTGACCTCAACTCAACAGAAAACTATTGGGATGAATTAGACAGTCCTTCTTTTTTTTGTGATAGTTGTGGGCAAAATTCCTTGATCTTGCAGCACGCTTTTCTAAAAAATGTGATGGAATATGCGGGATATTTATGCAATTTTAAGGAACTTGCAAAAATTGAGGGAACTTGCAAAACTGTTTGCAGCTTTTGCAGCTTTTCAATGATGTTCACGTCACATAATCACGTCACTTCATAATGTTCCCATGGCAACAGGGGACATGGCTGCGCTTGTGTGAGGTAAATGTAACATTTTTAAACTTTCTGCTAAGATGTGTGTGATTTTTGCTACGAAAATGTTGGGATTATGAAATCGTGCAAGCCCCACATATTTTGTGCACGGAAATCTGAAATGTATGCTGCAAAAGTGTGGCATATTTGAAAAAAATGCGTCCCCTGCATAACTATGATGACTTTGGCTGATTATGCGTTAAATCATGCGATTGCATAATTACGTTTTTCTGGAGGGACCGATTAGAGCGGGGCTACGAGCGAGGCCTACATCAGTGTCTGACATTACAAATGTGCTTTTAGAAGAATGGTCAAAAAGTCCCATAAACACACTCCTAAACCTTGTAGAAAGTCTTCCAAAAAAGAGTTGAAGCTGTTATAGCTGCAAAGGGTGGGCAAACTCCATATTAAATTCTATGGAAAATTCTAAATTCTATGGAATTTACATTATTCTTGTAAGTGACTGCAAATATTATTGACTTACATGTTTGTATATGATTATCCTGTACTATCCTTGTAAAGCAACCTTGGGTGTTGAAAGGCGCTATATAAATAAAAATTATTATTATTATTATTATGAATGGGATGTCATACAGGTTAATGTGCATATAAAGGCAGGTGTCCCAAAATGTTTGGCAATGTAGTGTATTATTTCATATGACTAAATCAACCTGACAGCATTAGAAAATGTTACCAGAAGTTATTTTTAAAGACCAGATGAGTTGAAAATATCTTATTCATACAGTGGGAGTTAATTAATGAAGGTAACCAATTTGCAATTTTCTGACAAGATCCCCAATAGGTCGCTTGGCTGTTTATTATAGGAGAAAAGCTCTACACGAGCAGGCCTGTTAAGCTGTATGTATATGAGAATAATATAGCATTTTGGGCAAAGGGTTTGGAAAATCAAATGATAAAATCTAAGCAATGTTGGCCTACTTGTTGTTTAGTGTTGAAGAAAGGATCCCATTAGGCACAGTCTCTGTGGTTCATCTCTCTCTCTCTCTCTCTCTCTCTCTCTTCTCTCTCTCTCTCTCTCTCTCTCTCTCTCTCTCTCTCTCTCTCTCCCTCTCTCTCTCTCTCTCTCTCTCTCTCTAGCCCTCCTCTCTCCCCCCTGGTGTGAAATGCTTGTGAAGTGCTTATAGTAAAAGTTCCATATGTTCTGCATTAAAACCAAGCTGCAGTGTCGATAGATGCTAATATAATCATCTGGCCCCACTTGCACATTAAACACTATATAGTACAACCTCTCTCTATCTTTCTCTCTCTCTTTCTATTAATTAAAACAACAACTGACATAGGAAAATATTTAAATAGTGGTAATAGTACAATAATAGTACAATAATTTTAATTACAAAGTGTTAGTAATGTTTACAACAATATTCATATACTACACTGTATGAGGTAAATTTCATTCTGCCGTTCTGCTATTAAATGCTGCTTCAGTTCAGGTTATTTATTTGTCACATGCAGCTATGCAGTACACACATTCAACTTACAATGAAATGTAGACCTAATCAGCTTCTTACACTGTGCAAGTAAAAATAGAAAGAGGTCATGCTAACTGACAAAATAACAATATCATATTAGTATAATACGCATATGCCAAATGTGTGTCAAATGTATTAATAAAATAAGGGGGACAAAAAGAAACCACAATTTAGGCTAAACAAAATGTTACCCTGAGGTAACGCTGTATAAATTAACACTGTGCAAGGAATGTGCAAAATAGGTGAAGTTAAAATTTGCATAATGTGTTACATGCTAGTAACACTTCAAAGTGCTGTGATGCTTGTGCAATGACACTAGGTGTCATTGAACAAAAAATCACTGGGTGTAAGAGTCATATGGAGTAGTCAGACTGACATGATCATATTGAGGAGTCTGATGACTCGAGGGAAGAAGCTCATCCTAAACCTCTCAGTTTTGGCCATCAGACTACAAACTGCTTGCCTAATGGAAGCAGGTTGAACAGACAGTTACATACGTCCCTAATGATTTTAGTAGCTCTGTTACACCAACGTCTGGTGTAGATGTCATGCAGAGAGGAGTGAGCAGACCCTGTGATTCACTCGGCTAAGCATACCACTCATTCAAAGACTCTGCGGTCCTGTGTAGAGCAGTTTCACACTGAGATACACTGAGTCAGAATGCTTCTTCTGTAGCCTCTGTATCGAAAGTTTTCCAGGATCGCAGGAGGAAGAGACCCTGAATTTCCTCAGCTGTCTCATCTGAGCTTGAGTGTGTGCAGTCCAGGTCTTTAGAGATGTGCATAGGGCAAGCTGATCATCCTCTCTACTGAGGTACTGAGTTGCTTCCTCCTGAAGTCTATACAGTCTTCAATGATATTTTTTGTTTCCCAATTTGATTTAAAGACATTGTTAACATAGTCCATGTGACTACTGTGGTTCAATCATCATTTCATAAATTGACAAGAATACTTTTTGTGCTCATAAAGTCAATCTTCGTTTTCACGAAAGGAGCACAGCTATGGGTTAAATTTTATTTTTTTTGCATCAGCCATAGACATGTACACACATAGATGCCCATTTATGGCTCGCATCTATGGAATTAATTTCATCAAAAGTATCTAAATTTGTAACAGAAGATGAACGAACATCTTATGTGTGTGGAACGACATGAGGGTGAGTAATTAATGACAACCTTTTCAGTATTGGGTGAACTAACGCTTTAAGTTGAGATGTTTCGATCGATCAGCCGCAGATCGGTATTGGTCGATCATTGCATTAAATGACTCGATTGATACTTTCTAAATTTGCTGATCTCATGAACCAATCTTTCTGTTTACTTTTGTCATTATAGGGCTTCTGAATGTGGCTGCAATTGGAGACCGTGTGTACGCAGTATGAGCATTTTTACAAATCGTTGCTCATGTGCAACATGCAAATTTGAAATTCCATCAAACAACACAAATATATATCTCCATCAAACAGCACATATATTCAAATGATATATATATATATATATATATATATATATATATATATATATATATATATATATATATATATATATATAATTTTATTTGGAGCGATCTCACTCAAGTTTTAAAGCTACAGTAGCCTAATTCATCTCTGAATAAAATCACTCTCTGCTTTTGACTGAAGCACTGTTATGCTTAATACGAATGCGTGTATATTTAATTTACACACTGAAGACTGTCAAGTGTTTTATTTTCATTACTTTTAACAGACATCAGCCTTTTTAAAGGCATATTAAATTGGTCTTTGTAGAGGGAAAATTTGTTGTGCTCATTTATTTGATTCTCTTTCAAACAATAATACAGGCTACCTAATTACTGCATGTAATATAACGAAGGCAACATCTCTGGTATTACTTTAACTAGAAAAGATGTTAACAGTTGCAGTCATCAAAAAGCTTGCATATTAGCTTGAAGACTCAGTATCGGCTTTGTTATCAGCCGATCATGAAGACAAAAAATCGGCACTCGGTATCGGGTGCAAAAATCCTGATCGGACCTTTTAAGTATCTCAAATAATATGTATCTCCATAATTCCATAGGAGAACTAAAATTGAAACAAATCCGACAACAAAAGAGTATGGAGCTGAAAATTTATGTAGATTGTATAGTTATAGATTATAAATAATATATGCAACTCATGAACCGGTCAGGACTTTTAAATGAAATCCAGCGTTAAACACACACACAAACGCAAAATTCCCCTTCTACCCCGGATGATAAACTATATCCATTGTTTACATAAGGCTGGCTTTCTTCTCCTTACATCCAAAAACACACTTCTTCTTTTGTGCTATTGTTGAGTTTTGAAATTAAACAATGACAAATGGAAAAGTTTCCATTTGCTCTCTTTTTGATCTCATTGTTATGGGATGAATTATTAAGATTATTAAGGAGATCTCATATATTTTATATTTATGGGAATCTATTTTTTAGTATACTTATTTATTTTAATAATCTAAAAAGCTACAGTATGTAAACAAATGTTACATGGAATATTTGTTGTATTTGCAGATGTACCAGGATTTTTTAATCCGGTCATTCACAAAAGAAATCCACACCAATATCTGATTCATGTGGTGACATCTAAACGACATGGTTTTTTTTCAAGTAAAATATATTATTTATAATGGAATAAACCTGGCTCTAGGTTACAACAACTGAAGATTTTCTTTTAAAGCATTTCATTAAGTAGAAATAGATCATGTCAATACAATTTTAGATCCATGTATTGCTCATGCATTATAAATAAATGTATAATGCACTGTTATGTAATCACTGATTAAATTCTGTGAAGGAACGTTTTTTTTTTTCACAAATCATTGCGTTTTGCACAACTAGTTTGTTTGGTATATCTGTCTTTCTTCAGCAGTGGTTATTTGGTTAAGTCTTGGTTTAAATGTCTTGTGTCAACAGGGCATGTATGTAATATTATGGATTTCTGAATGATTGATTCTCCTTTCCTGAGAGATGAGGAATCATGCAAATGCAGATATTTAAAATAGCTCACCTTTCCATATGGGAATTTTGTGCCGATTCTAAAGCGTGCGACAATGCAATGTCTTCCCTTGACTGAACAGGATAACGTATTGTTTTTATGGATTGCCATGACAGCTCTTGCGAGAGAGCAATGACAGAGCTGGCATTCATTAGTACCTTGAGGATGTGACAATCGAAATTAGGTCTCTGTGATGTACCGGTCCATATTTCATCTCAAAGCTGGAGGCCTTTCTCTTCTAACGTTCTGTGTTAGGTAACTCATGCTTCACGCAAAATACCACTGTCAGGCGTGTCGAGTCGCAGTGTGTTCTAGCACGGATTAATGTGGTATTCTCCACGTTCGGTTTGTGCTTGTGTGCTGTTTTCTTGGCCTTATCCCAAACTCTTACCTGCTGCTGTCCCTACTCTCCGTTCTGGGTCAGCGAGCGTGTGTCGGTGTGAAGGGAGGGCTTGTTCATTCTGTGTCACCCTGCTGTTAACCAGATACCATTACTGAGGTTAAACCTTTTCATCTATCAAGGCTATGATGATCAAACAGAGCCAAGCCTGTGGCTCATGCACAGGAGTGCTGTTAAACTAACGGACGTGCCAAAACAAGCACCCGCACACACTCGTACACTTGCACACACTGGGCATTGCTGGTAAAGACTCATCTGGAAGAAAAACGGTCTGTGTAACCAGCCAACCGAGTCTGCACCAGCTGATCGGTGTGTTTGTGTGTGTGCTCTCGAGAAGGAAAGAAACATAGTCCATTTACTCATCAAGACAACATGTCGAAACTTTGAATTCTTTGTCCGCTAACGTGTCTCAAATCAATGCACCGCGTTTGATGTCAATAAACCGAGAGCCCATTCTAAAACTCATCTCGCAGCTTGAGGCTTCATTTTAAAACGAAGCATTTTAAGCAGCCAATATTCCGGCACCCGCCATGAGTTTTTCTGCACGTTCGTAGTTGTACATATACACGACTGTCTAAACACCATCTGCGATATTCTGTCATAAATTGCGCAGGAGTGCAGAAATATATATATATAACCCAGAATGAATCTATAAATACCTCAGATTCCATTTTTCTTGCATTGATTGATTTGCTCTCGAATAATACTGACACACAATTTTTAAATATATTTACGAACTTGTGTGTTTATCAACTTGTGTATAGATTAATTTGTGTATACATCTGGTTCTTGACATGAATATATTTGTAGAAACAAGCATGGTGTAAATAAATAAAGAGCTCAGATGCAAAAGCTGCTAAATGCCACCTCCATCAAAAATTAGATGATGATGTTAGTCGCTTTCACACATACAGTCTTTACTGGTAAATTGCAGTTAACAGATCATATGTTAACAGAACCGTTCTGGTAAATCATTGCTGCCAAGAGAGGTTTTAAGACAACCAGTAATTTACTGGTAAGTGCTATGTGTGAACAAAGAATTAAGACTACCGGCATTTCGAATGGACGACGTCAGACTTTTGCCACTTCTGTTTTCACAGAAGTGAAAACGACAAAATACGGACCGTGGATGAAGTCATAACTTGCACTTTCTCACAGAGTTAACTGGTATTTTGGTACTGATGTGTAAATGAAGTCGGAATGTCACTGTGTGTGTTAACAGCACATTTTTGTATTTACTGATAAATTCATGGTAATTTACCAAAATTACTGTGTGAAAGAGGCTATTGACTGAATAATCTCAGCATGTATTATACGTTCATCCAATACCTTTGCTTCAAATCCATTTGATCCCGGCATCATGCCATTTAGAAATTCTTTGTTGTAATACGCTAAACGCTACGTTGGCTTTGTGCACTTGTCCACTGCATGAAAGATTAATTAGATGAACAACGACTGGATCACAGCGTCCCCAAATGGGGTTTCAGTTTCTTCATATTTTATATTCTGACTTTCATTATTTGCATTGTTTCTGGTTGCATTTTTAGTGATTTTGCAATTGTTTAATGACGTGTATTTTTAAAAGTAGAAATTTTAGCCACAAAAACTTTGAGGGGTTTGCAGCTAAAGACTAAAGAGTCAAATGTGTTAAATAACAATAAAAGTACAAAATTGACATTTGTGAAAATAAGATTTCAATTAACGACTAATGGGACGTATACACCAAACGTGAAGTAGATTACATACAAAGTCAATGCAAAGATGCAAACAGATGCAAACTCGTGTGGGGTGATGCGAATGGGGAAGTGCCATTGCCGCGAAAACACGCAATATTTACCTCAAACAAAAATATTATTAATTTAAGGAAAAAAATTCTCACGACAACAAGTTAAATCCTGTGAAACTATATATAGAACCAGAGAAATGCTCATTTACAAGAAAACATGTCATAAGCACTGTTTTGCATTTGAACTTTTTATATAAATTAATTAATGAATTAATCTAGTGCTGGGCAAAGATTAGTTGCGATTAAACGCATACAAAATAAAAATTATTTTAATTGTGTTCTGTGTGTAATTATTATGTATATATAAATACACACACATTCATGTATGTATTTAAGAAACATTTACATATGTATATATACACATATATTAGAGTATAACTGGTAACTAGCTGCCAGTAACTCACTGTAGATTTTACATTTTTCTGATCTTCTACAGTAAGTTTCTGGCAACCAGCTGCATAATTACAGCAATTTTTTTACAGTGTTATTTATATTTTTATATATTCCATATGATATTTAAATAAATCAAAATTATATATGAATAAAAATATCTGAATTGAATATATGTATGTGGTTAAATATACATAATTGTATATATAAATATATTATACTATATTTATATATTATATAATATATTACATAACAAATTATGTTTACCCAGTACACATAATATATAATGCAAAAAAATCACTTATTTTGTATGTGATTAATCGCGATTAATCTTTGCCCAGCACTAATATTTACATTCTTATTATTTTTATCTGGTGAGTTTTAAGTTTAAAATTGTAATAACTTAAAACTAGTTATAAAAAAGTAAATGGTAATGGTAATATAACATATAAAACTACATGTTTTTGTGATATTGGCAATAGAAAATTAGGTTGTCTGTCATTGTTACCACCATGTAGGAATCATGTAGTTTTTCCGGTAACACTTTAGTATAGGGACCAATTCTCACTTTTAACTAGTGTCTTATTAGCTTACATATTAGCGGTTTATTAGTGCTTATTACACGGCTCTCTGGAATGCTTGATTCTGATTGGTCAGTTGAGACATTTGCAGGTTCGTTCTTTTCAAATAATAACCGCTCCAAAATAATAACGCATAGCCGGTACTACTTGCACGAGTAAAATCGCTCCGCGCCAATAAAGATCAATAAAGATTACTGTCTGTTTGGCGCCATCTTGTGACAAACACTCGACAACCACGACAAGACACCGACAGCTTACTGAGACTGAACTTGACAAATTAGAGCATGACAGCTACGAAGCCTACACACAAAAAAATACAGAATGGGCATTAAAACTTCTCAAAGACTGGTTAAAGAGAAAAAAATGGAGACAGACAAGTATGAAGCAGAGGATCTTAATAAGGTATTACGATCATTTTATGCATCTGTGCAAAGTTTCGCGGAAGGATAAAAATGTTAATTTAAAACAAATATGGCAATAAAATGTTTCATATTCATGTCCAGTTTTTTTTCTTCTGTGGCAAGTAGCCGTGTAATAAGCGGGATAATGTAGAGGCAGCCGGTAGTTATTGGGAAATAAGCCCCTTCAGTGTGATACAAGACCCTCCGCTTCGCGTCGGGTCCTGATCACACTGTCGGGGCTTATTTCCCAATAACTACCGGCTGCCTCTACATTATCCCTTACTTATAAAGGACATATTAATGCCTTGTTCTGCATGACCATATTTTACATCCCTTAACCCAATCCAATACCTAAACCTAAAGTCTACAACAACTACCTTATTAGCTATTAATTAGCAGTAAATTGGGAGTTTACTAAGGCAAAAGTCATAATTAATAATCAATAAGTGTTCCCCATACTAAAGTGTTACCGTTTTTCCTTTGTTGTAAACCAACTGAGGAAGAATTTTCATACTTTCCCATAAAATGACAGTCATTTTTCACTCTCAGAAAAAGGTACAAAGCTGCCGCTGGGACAGTAGACTTTCAAAATGTACACCTTTGTACCGTAGGATGGCATATTAGTACTCAAAAGTTACATTTTGGTAACAAATGTATACACATATGCACCTAATGGTGCATATTATGATCCTTTTATAGTGAGGGTTGGGACCATTTATTTTGAAAGTGTATAATATGTACAGGGGCTGTCAAACTTTAAACATAATTTAAATTTTTTTTTTTTTTTTGACTTTGCTATTGTTCTGAATATTTTTTTAACTATATAATTGCTTTGTGTGAGAGTAAGACCAAATTGTATTCAAAACATTCAAATCTATTGTGTTACAAGGGGTCAACCAATGTTTGTAAAATGAAAGTATTGTTGCAAATTTGAGTTCTTACAAATCTTTTCTTTTATACACACAAATATTTTAATAGCATTAGCACTGTGGAGTTTTTAATCCCTAGCCCGCAGAAAGTTCTGGAATCGAATGGACACTCGACTGAAGTTTGGCAGGAGCTGAGGGGTTTTATATAGACTCACATTAATCTTCTGAAGGAAAAAAAACTCTTATTAACCCACATAACCAGAATAAGATAATTACCTTTGTTACTGCTCTTCTGTGTTTAATTCTCAGTGGGTCCAGATGTGTGTGTTTTTGTGTGTTTATAGGAGGGATATCCATGAATTATTAATATTTAATTATATCTTAATTAAGACTTATAATTTTCTCACATTTTAATATTTCTGGTAACAGACCTACAAGCTGTCAAGTCAGCAAAACTGAATGTGTTCATTTTGAAAAACAAACCTTACAGCGGACACTAAACCATGCGTGATGAATACAGAGACTTACTTCTTAACTGTGTATGAAAGAATAACTGTATAAAGCACAGAGACGCAGATAAGCAATGCAGATCATAGCAGTGAGGGGATGGTCTCAAACGACGACACTTCAGGAGCCCACGTGCTACCACGTAACACACACATCAAAGTGACTTTGATCATTGCACACACAAACATGCTGCGCAGGTAAACAGGAGAGAAGGAGAGAATTTAATACTAACATAGCCTTCTGCTTAATATGCATTCTGTGCAGTATACTATTTTTTTACAGTACTACCTAAAACACTATGCATTGAAAATGTCAGCAGGCTATATGCTTTATTGCTTTTGGATGACCTTTCTGTTTTGCATAAACAAATGTAGTTATTTTGCACTTCTAATTCACGTTTGTATAAACAAATCTTAACCTCTGGCAGTCACAAAAGTAATGTTAAAAATCAGAGTCTGTATTACTTCTGGTTCATTCAATTCACTGGGAATTGTAGGTCAAGTCGAGTGAATTGCATTCTGGGATAGGCTTATAAAATTCCTTGTAGTGTGCTCTGTTCCATATTATACATTTTGACAAATGTAGTAGGTCATCTGGCCATTCCATGCATACTAAAAATTTGCATTCTGTGCACAGTTTACATACTGCTCAAATAGTGCAAGTTGTATGACAGTGTGCTATTCCAAATGTAGCCCTGGTTTATTAAGACAGAGTTGAATGTGCTGTAAAATCCCTCAACAGCTGTCTGTATTTTACTACAACCCTGTTTTAATGACAAAAGACCCCTAAGAGGTCTAAAAAATCACCTCTGAAAAATTAGTTCTGTCTATTTGAGGAGAAGCTTAAAATAGCGAATAAAACCTCTTGTGACATAACCCTTTCTGCTCTAATTTCCGTTACAATTACGTTGAATGCAGTGGTACACACAGACACCCTGACAGACTGGTGGACAGATCAACAGACAGGGCGCAAACTGGAAGAGCATGGAAACCTGATATAAGTTAATTCACTTGGCCATATGTAGTGTATACCTTTCAGAAAGGTAGTGTTATTATATAGTTATTATAGTGTATAAAGTTTTAAATATGGATATTTTTTTTGCAAATTTACATTGATTACCCTCTGACCTTTATTAAGGACCTATATTAAGGTATTAAGGGGGGTTTGAAGTTTGTCTTGTTATTTTATTCTGTAAACAAACAAATAATTACGTAAATTATTTATGTACTTACAGCTTTACAAATGTAAGTTATTCCTATTCATAAATATTAAAATCGCGGGCATTGGCGTTTCTTACTCATAACAATGACATGCTTTTAGTCATATTTTCTGACTTATTTATTTAAGACAGTTTACCTATTTACCTAATGAAATGATTATGATATTTAGAGAATTTCACAATATTTAACTTTTAAAAGTACGAAATGAATAACATTTCTGTATTTATTTAACTATTTTTTAGTATTTAGTTTGTTTGCCATGACACACAAAAACGCGTTTTCTCCTGCTGTCTTCTATGCAATACGTTATTATTACTACTAAGCAATAATTACAACAAAATACAACATATTCACAAAAGATGTTAGTTTTATTCATTTGCCGTAATCCACATATTCATACGACAAATTCATGAGATTTCGAGGAACAGATCCAAATTCAGCCCTTGATTCAAGTTCTCATCAGCAACCGAAAAGTCAGATCGCGCGTTCGTTAACGGGAATTCAAATATCCCGCCTCAAGAAGCTTTACAACACATTGCTTTACGGCAGTGATATCAAAAGCTCATTGGCTCTTTAAGTGCCACGTGACATATTTGCGTCATTTCCATTTCCTTGGTGTATGTTTGAAATTAAAGCGTGCCGTGACCAAACTTTGGGATTAATCACTTTAATACTTCTCTTTACTTTACTTCATATACTCCAGAGAGAGGACCCTTGGCTGCAGCACATCATCATTTTAACTATTTTTGGTACTGATTTTAATATTCGCAATAAATAAGTTGTGTGTGATTACACTTGTCTGTCTGTCATGATTTTTTAAACCGTAAAGTTAAATGATTTTAATAAACTGTTTTGCGTAGGACTGTAGCACCTTAAAATATCTTTTGAATGCTATATTGTTACTAATATGTTCCTATACATATCTGTCCGTTACGTTGCATAATATTAAAAGAATACATTACATATTTAAACATTTTGTTTATAAAGAGTTTGGGTTTAGGGTAAGGTTTGGGGTAGGGTTAAGGTGGCAACATATCGCTAAAATGGTTAAAAAGAAATTATACAGCAATCTTTATGGAATGAAAGATACATAAATGTTTCACGTTTTTTAGCTGTCAAAACGTAATAATGCTACGTTTAAATGTTGTAAATACGTCTACATTGTACGTTTTAGCATCTATTTAAACATACAAAAAATACGTTTTTTGTTTTTTAAAGTTACGTGTAAATACTACAAATTGGAAGAGTGGATGCACTTTTTTTGGTTTTAAAGTCAGAAGTTGTTCCATGGTCCCTGTTTATTACCGTTATAAAGCTTGGAAGAACAAGTACATATTTTTGTAACTAATTGTGTTCTTCTGAAAAAGAAAATCATGTAAATCGAGGATGGCTTGAGGGTGAGTAAATCATAGGGTAGTTTTCTCGCTTTAAGAAACTATAAAGAAATGAGAAATTACTCAGAATTCTTTAGTGAGATTTTAACTTGATGTGCCAAGCCACTAGATGTGCCAAGAAATGCAATTATTTATCAACTTCTGGTCTTATTAGAGTTCGTTTCTCCACAAAACATTTGGGCACTTAAAATGTAGCAATGTCACTGCATTAGATTAGAAAAATATCAAATCAACAGGCGTACTGTACTGTAACGAAAGAAAGCATAAGCACATTTTCTAAGCAATATATTATAAAAAGAAAGGTTTTAAGTTTCCGTACAAAAGCTACTCGTCCAACTAAGTGCAAAATGTTTCATAGTTTATGTAAGAATTCACTTATGGTTAATCTTTTCAGGCAGCTGTCTGAACGTAAAAGTAACCGACCTTGAAACGGTTTGAAAAAGACTGAAGATTTAGCATAATTTGTTTGCCAACTGATTAGATATTTGAATTTAATGCATCCTTAAGCGTGGCTTACAGTAAGTGTTTAAATATTTTGGAGCCAACATATATGATTGAATAACTACATTATAGCCTAATTTGTTTTAGAGTAATTTAAAATATTGCATCATAAGTTTATTAGTAGGATTTATTCAATTTTATCCACCATGGTAAAGGCATTTATTCTGATTTAAACATATACACACACTTTTAGCAAATACTGCTTTTATGTACAGTAATAATGTATTTAGTTTTGGAATCCATTCAAATCATACATAAAAAAAGAATTGTCTGATAGATAAATGCATTTGCTTCAGGTGGTTGACCAGCCTAGCAGACCAGTCCCTGGAATCAGGTTTTCCGGTGTGTAGATATTACTGTAGACGTATCGTTCAGCCTTACAAGAGATTGAGCTGTATGACATCAGCGGAGTGGGCAGCAAATACTGGAAGTTATAAAAAACATGTGGACAGTAACTGCAGGAGAGAACTCACTCCCTTGGGCTGGGAGAGAGGTGGTGGAATTCACAGAAAGAATGTGTGTGGTTTTATGGATGAAAAAGCGAGCGAGGTAAAGAAAAAGGCAAAACCATAGAAAGAGAGTGTGTTTGTGTGTTTGTGTTCTGAGTGGGCTTTTCTTCTGCTGTGAACCTCCTCATTGTTATGCAACTCACAGAGCGAGAGACTCACCCTGGACAGGACAGCAAAGTGTTTCGGAGAAGACTCTCTCTCACTCTCTCTCTCTCTCTCTCTCACTCTCTCTCTCTCTCTCACACACACACACACTCTCTCTCACTCTCTCTCTCGCTTAGACTCACATGCATACACTAATGCACACACCTGGGTCTCAAGGCTGTCTCTTTTCAGAGCTCACTTGTAAAATGTGCACACATACACATTTTGCCTCTAAGTTTAAAGGAATAGTTCACCATAAATGAAAATTGAAATGTAATGAAAAGATTAATGGAATTTTTTGATTTACTTGTCCGCATGCTGTTTCAAACCTGACTTTTTTCAGTGGAACACAAATGAGGTGTCCTGTCCTCGCTTTTCAATAAAATTAAAGTGGTCCCATTTACTACAGTGCTCAAGCTTCAAACTGACTTAAAAGCACCCTCAATGTACAATGAATATAGTACACAAGTTATATGGACCACAATTTAGATGTTTTTAAGGGCATGTTCACACGAGAACGCTCAAGGGTGAAAACGTAAAAAAATTTTAGCGGATGTGCCTTTCATTTAGACTGCGATGGCGTGTTGGGGCTTAAAACGCATAAAAGTAAAACCACCCTCCAGAGCGGAAATCCTAAAAACGATCTAGTCTGCTCATGTCGGCTCTGGTCACATACGCGTTTATGTCACAGGCATGAGCCAGTTCAGGAAAATGACAACAAACATGTCGGATTATTTTTATACGTCGGACATTCAAGTTGCCATAGCAGCTCTGATAAATATACAAGAGTCTTTCCAGCAGTTGTATGAAATATTCACAGCTAGTATTACTGATCAGAGAAGGTACATTAATTACCTCCATGAAATTGTTGATGCGCCAATTCTTCTGAGGCAAACCAGACGGCTTTGGACGAGACCTGGGAGAACAAGAAAGAAGGTACGCAGGAGCGCTGACTTGGTGTTGTTGTGTGTCAGTGCTTCACATTGCCACCTAGCCGCCTGGAGTGCATACTACATGGAATATCACACACTTTTGCGGTCACATATACATGCAGATTTCCCCCTCAAAACGCTTGTATAAACTCGGAATAAAAAGTGATAACGCAACGCCACTTTTGCGTTTTCTTTTCAGATAGTTTCAGTGTAAACGTAGCCTAAGTCAAACAATAGCTTTATGAAGATCAGAAAGAAACTGAAGTTATTTAATCATGCCATTTACGTTCGACCTCAAATGTTATTTACATGCATTGAAATACACTTTAAATTCTGCTGGGTTATTTTTAAAGTGCACCTATTTCATTGCTAAAAACAACATTATTTTGTGTATTTGATATAATACAACAACATGATCTCACAAATTTCCGTGAAATAGTCACGCATTATTTTGCTCAGTTTTGAGTGACATTGTCACGTATTTCCACCATATTACGTGCCCCTGACACGACTTTCTTTTCCGCGACAGTTTCACATATTGGTTACTCAACTGTTTTTCCTATTTTTAAACAATTGTCGCTTCGGTTTGGGGTTAGATTTGCTGTTTGCGTTAGGATGTCACTTAATGTATTGGTTTATAAAAAAAATTTGTATGCTTTTTAAACCATCGTCGCCTGACGTTAGGGTTAGAGTTGGGTTTGGGTAAGGATGTCATTTTATGTAACAGAAAGTTGTTCTAACCCCAAACTGAAGCGACAATTGTAAGAAAATAGGAAAAAAACGTTGAGTAACCAATACGTGAAACTTTCATGGAAAAGAAAGTCGTGTCAGGGGCACGTAATATGGTGGAAATACGTGACAATGTCACGCAAAACTGAGCAAAATAATGCGTGACTATTTCACGTATTTTGTGAGATCAGGATGAATACAATGTGTTCGCGTGGTTTAAAACACATTATTTTTCACATACTGTACATTTTTGTAGCTCCAGATTTCCGTGTCTTCCTGACATGCACTGATTTTGTATAAAATGAATGGATTTGAAAAGCGCTGTGTGCCTGATTGGCCATCTAATCTGTACGTTGTTGGCCTAAATACCTCTGACATCAGCCGAAAATGTGACACTACTTACCATGTTTGAAAGATTCGGTCACAATGCAATGCTTACAGGATTTAACTTACAGGCTGTGAGTCCAAGTAGGAGGAATTATGATAATGTTGGTCTTGACTATGTCACCAATCCCAGGAAGTAAACTGTTGCCTACAATCCTTGGGTTTGTTGTAGTCCAAGAAAAGAGATTTACGTTTGGGGTTTGTACCTTTTGCATATCGTTAACATGTACTAATACACACATACACAGCAAAGGAAAAGTACAATTGTGAATCAGACCTTAGGAGCTCTTTAACTCAACCAATGCTGGTTAAATATTGGACAGAACACATGTTGGGTTAATCAATAAACCTATGCTGGGTTGTTTCAACTCATGGTTGGGTTAACAACAACCCAGCATAGGTTTATTTATAACCATGTGTTCTGTCCAATATTTAAAGAGTTTGGTTCCAAAACGCAATTAACCCATTTTGACAAATTTTTGTAAAAATGTGTTTTCTATACCAAGAAAGTGAAAAGATGAAAACCACTATTTTCTGTTACAAACTTTCACATAGTATCTTTAGGTTATAAAAACTTAAAAAAATTCAAATCCATAATTAAAATTTCAAAGATTTATTATAAAAACTGCTTCTTTTTTCCACAAAATGCAATAAATCCATGACAAGTTTTTTTTTCAAAATGCTATAAATGTATTGAATCAATATATAGATGTGCATTCATCTTTGCCATGTTATATTCATTTAGCTGAACAGTGGTATACACTGATTAAAAAAACAAACAAACATTAATGGCATTAATCAAAACAATTACTTATATGTCATACTGTATTAAGAACACTGTCATTGCTGCTGTTATACTTGGGACGTCGTCGCTGAACTTTTTTGACAGCGATCAGCTGTAAAATGTTTTGGTCCTGCTGGATTTTCATTGCCTTCGAGTAAAATAATAAAAAGTTTTTCATAAGATCTTCTGGGGTTAATGTGTTAGCATGACAGAAGCTTGATGCTGTCAGGAGAACAAGCAAATGCCGTAATTTTTCTGTCTCCTGAGTGCCTCTCGCATAAATAATTAGATTTTGATGGCTTATGTTTCTTCCCAGAAAACCACCACAGGTTTAGCAATGCCATCAAAGTATTATTTTGTTTTTGTTTGTTTGTTGATCACGAAGTACAAAGTAGATGAGGAAAACTAGGATTTTGTGTGTATTCCGTGCCACCATTGTTGTTTTCCAATGCATGGAATGGTGCGCTGTGATTGGTTGAGCGGATTTATTGCATTCTGCAGAAAAGGAGGACTGGCATTTATCGCATTTTGCGAAAATAGGGAGAAAAGATGACAGAATAACACGTTAGATATTGCATTTTGCATAAAATTAAGAATTTACTTTTTAATACTGACCAGATACAATACTGATTTTGACGGGAATGACGTTTATCACGTTTTGTAACCAAACTCTTAATTTGTCCAGCATTGGGTTAAAAAATAACCCAGCAAAAATTTGAGTGTATGAATACAGATTTTAGTGAAAAATGTTTTACATTATTATGTTTTGCTTAGAGGTGTCCAACACAATCTCATGGCAGTTTCTAACTATTTTAAGAGATGGTTAATATGCACAAAATTTTACAAAATAATTTTACATAAAAAAAAATTGTACATTTTAGTAAGACAGTGAGATTGAGTTTAGGGGCGGAGTTAAGGGAGGGGCTTTTTTAAAACATGCTTTTGTATAATTTACTTCATATTTATACAAATTAGCCACTTCGCAAAATATTTATCTGTGATCAGGCTTAGGTATCATATGGTTTCAGATATATTAGCAGTATGTGCAATACATTGAATAAGTTGCATGACTGCATGCTGCTTTTGATGGTACCTCTATCCGATCTCCTGTAATATTCCGTAGAAACAAGACAGCCATAGTGGGTTTGCAACGACACATAGATGACTGAATGAAGAATGAGTTTACATTTTTGGTTAAACTATTCCTTTAACTGAAAGTGTACTGTTCACACAGCCCACCACAGTCATTGTGCACGCAGATTGTTTAGTGCGGACTTTAGGACCATGGAGAGTTCTCCCACAGTACCAAGCGCACACAACGCGTCTTGAAGAGGAAACCCCCACAGGAGCGCTTGCTGCCGGATACCTGAGACATCTCAAATCATCTCTCCTCGCGCCGCATCTGACCGACGAGCGCGCAACGGAATGCGCAGGAGCGTCCGCTGGATGAGGGCGCGCGATCAAGCCATGGGTCCCCTTTATCATCTCTGACTTTTTGTTTTTTATCATCGTGATGTCAAAGTCATAGAGACCCTTGGAAACCTTTAGAATTCTCCGTGAAGCATCGTCTGTATTGGAATAAACTCAGCCGGTGATTTTCTCTGTTCCGATGGATCATTTGCTCAGATTCCCCATTCATCGTGATGCGCGCTCATTCCTTCTTCAAGTATCTTATTGACTGACCGCCGATCAATTTTTGGACGTGGGCTGACGGTAAGCTCGTGTTCGGTGTTAGTTTACCAAGCGAAGTTTGAAGTGTGTGGTTTTTGGAGAGGTTTCATGGCGATGCGGGGGTGGCGAGTTGAACTGCACCGGCTCGTCGAGATGACAGTGTATTCTAACCTTTACAAATAACATCTAAATGTGGAGTTTGACGCACAAACTATGGCAGCTCATTTTAATTGGAGTTGAATTGTAGGATGAACATGTCAAGAACAGTTCTTTTACTTAAATCAAAAGGAATTGATTTCCATTAAGAAAATTAAACCGATCTTCGTATTATTGACTTTTTTTGCATCGTGACATTTTCACGTCAATCAAGTACACAGGCACAAACTCACATACTCCGTACTGCGAAAAATAAAGATGTACGTATTATTTAAAGTATTTATACATCATGGTCGTGTTTGCTTTAGGCTACTTACATTTTTGCTGATTTATCAAAATCTCAGACCCATTATTATTATTATTATTACTGTATTACAGTAGGCTAATTATTAGGAACAACGAGAATCGCGAACAAACTAAAAAGTAAAGCTGAACACGTCAAGGTGATGCAAGTGAAAATATCATTTCTTGATCCATTTGATTTGGAGGTAAAGTATATGTTTTCTTAATATAAAGGAATTTCGTGGGGGAATCGTTAATATCTCAATGTGAGCAACTGACTTTTCATAGGCGCAAAATGAGACGATTTTGTAATCGTTGTCTTTTCATTATTGGCGAAATGAGGGTACAGTGTTTGTTCCAATAGCGCTGCATATAAAACCACTATGAATATATGATATGATATCTCATTTGAGCGTGGTTATATCTAAATAAATATGCAATAAAACGCAATGTGATGCGCGGCACCGTTTGAGGTGGCTTGTTTAAAGGCGGTGTTTGCGGGAGTATTGCACCCTCCTGCGATGGCATGGACACACACACACACACTCGCTTATACACACTTATACACATATGAAGGTATATTTGGTGCAAAACAACTCCACACCTGTGACAGTGGAATTTGTATTTGTAGAGATTATCCACACATGTGTATAAGTAAACTTGAAGCCGCAGAGGACGAGATGCAAACTTGTAGATTTTTTTTCTTTCCCTCAAATACAACACAACAGTTACACATTCACAAATCCTTCAGTGCAGCTGCACAAATCCCATTTTACAAATCACAGATTAAGAAACTCACAAGTTCACATTTTTTGCTACAATTGATGCAGTAAATATGGTGCATAACCTACTTGAACACCTGCATCAAATAATGTGAAGTCACACACAAATTTTGTACATTCGCAAAATCAGTTTGTGCATCTGTGCGATGAGACTTGCATGTGTGTACAATTTATTTTTCACAAATATTTTTTTATTTTTTAAATATTTTCTAGCCCAAACACAAGTACATAAATACAACTGCTTGAATCTGCTGCTACGAGTTTCAAATACTCTTTTTCGTGTGCTCTCTCTTCTGCACCAAATATCTCGAGATAAATGGTGCGAAAGTGATTTGTATACCTGTAGGCTTTGGCGAGCACTGTTCAGCACTGCCCACCAGGTGGCGCCTCAGACACTCACTGAAGCAGAGTTTATTAATTACCACCAATGTTTCAGCAAAGTAAATCGCCTTTATCAAGGTATTATTTTCACCAAGTGGAGAACAATATAAATGGGAGTGCTAATTATACACACATGAAGGTAATTACATACAATACTCCAATGATTCATTAGTAAACAAAATATAAGTTTCATAAATTTTAAACCATCAATATAAGTAGATTAAAAAATACAAGCAGCAAATACACACATAGGCCTACATTTAAATAAGATACCAAATGATGAAAGTCCCATTCATTTTTAATATCATAAAACAAATTATTTTATTTTTCAGACTAATTTTTAATTCAAACAGGAGGTGGGGCTATGGAAAGAACGTTTGTGATTTCTTTTGCAAAATAACCTTTTTTGAAGAAAAATATGTGTATTTAAATCATGCTTTTTCTTCTAATATACTAATTTGGATGATTATTTCTGTCTTTTTGAATCGGGTTACTGAACAACTAAATTCTTTTTATTATTATATAAACAGTTGTTCTGATTTCTTAACATTTACTTTGGATGCTAACCCAAATCAAATCAGCTTTTTAGACTTCTGGATAGCTCGTAATTGTTTATATAGGGATCCGATTAAAAAAACCTACAGCTCGTAATACACTAATAAGAGTGGATTCTTATTGTCGTGAGCAGGGCCGTACGCAGGATTTTATAAATACCGAGGTCCATATGTATTTTTTTAGGGCATGCACACCAGGAAAAAAATTCTTATTTCTCTGCTCTACATATATGAATTATAACACATCAGAAAACCAAAGAATCTAATAAGTATAGATTTCAAACCATGTCAGTATGCGCAAGACTTGTGTTGTTTATTAGTAAGACATTGAAATAATTATGTTACCATCCTGGGCACTGTCAGTTAAGTAAACATAGGCTAACTGAATATAGGATCAGTTTAGTGAATTAACCAAAGGCTATCAAGAATTTGTTTATTAAATTCATTCACAATATGCACACACTTATTATACACTTAATATGCTGAAATACAACATCAATATTGCAGTGGCAGAACTAGAATTTTATAAATGGGGTGGCCAAGGCTTCTTTAGGGGGTCCATATCCCATGAAAGAAAACGATATGTAATTATTATAATACTTCACATTACCCCATATTAGATAAATATTCTTCTTGCCCTGAATTCATTACATGCATTATACTAACTGTAAGATACAAACATAATGCAAGGCTGAACTTGCATAATAAACCAATAATAAACCAACTTACTTTAAAGAGCAGAGCTCAACATTAAGGATTGTTGGCAAAAAAATATATTTATTCAAAATTAAATATGGATTAATCTTTTTTTACGAAGTTACAGTCAGGACCAGTGAGTGATTTTCTCTTCTTTTGTTATTTAAGTAACTTTAATGACTTCAACAGGTACTGTTTTTTAGACTTTAAGACAGAATGTAATAAAATGTTTACATTCGGAAGACATATTAAGACATAATCAGTAGTTTACTATGATACTCACTTAAACAGTCCGGACCTCAATGGTGGGTACGGCCAAGGTCAAGAATCCTGTCTGTGTCTGCCAGGGGCGGCGTTTGCGTATGGCAGGGTATGGCAGTTGCCATACCCTAGCATTCAGACAAAACACCAGAAATCAACAGGCTATAATGAAGCTCATTAAAAATAATGTTAAATATTTTAAGTAGAACATATCTGAACATTGGTACATCACTAATATGGATAATTTACGCGTGTGCTCGACTTCATGCTATAATACAGGACCGACATGTGGATGACATCAACGTGCCGCGAGAGCGGTTTGAAAGCAAACTCTTCCTATTATTTCTCGCCTCACCCTCGCGGTACTTTGATGTCATCACCCTGTCGTTCTTGCAGCGCAGATTGAATTGTGCAGGAGGTTTCATGATGACCGCTGTTGTTATAATCTTTATTTTCGCAAGTAAACTCCTCTTTTTGTTTTAACATTCAAACAGACTCTCCCCCACACTCGCGCAATGCATATTGCATACATTATTCCAGAAGTAAAATGATTTGTTCAATTCAATTTCAATGCCATTTCAATTCGATTTGTTCTCTGTGGATAAATTAACATGTTCTCTTACACTGGGAAATTGTAGCGCAGTCGAAGTGAATCGTATTAATTATTTGCGCGCGTTTTTGAATATGACGACTTGTGGAATAAAAACTGCACGACGACAAAAGGTAAGACTTGTTTTTGCATTTAGCCCTGTTTTACTAAGAGTTTTATTTAGTGTTTTAGTCTTAGTTGGTTTGCTGGCTGGGTTAACTACGTGTGCTCTATCACATCATTAAAAGTCTTTATTGTGTTTTATAAGTGTTTATTGGCGGCTGTCATGACAAGATTTGTGAAGGGATGTTACAGTATGTTTTGATATTATCTTGATTTAGTTTTATCTGTTGCTGGAGTTCCACTTAGTTAAGAATGACAACATTTGAAAAGCATTTTAAACAACCATGATTTCTGTTTTTGTTTTTCATTTGTATTGCTTCCGTATTGTTGTCAGTAAGTGTACATCCGTGCAATCATAGTATGATTTTATACAGGTTGGTGGAGTATGTAAACATATGGGTATAATGTGGTTTCATAGATTCGTTATTTGAATGGCCGCCTTGTACGAAGAATTTTTGCCATACCCTAGGTTTTCGTGAAACGCCGCCACTGGTGTCTGCCCTATTTCCCTCTTGTTCCTTTGTTGCCCCGCCCCCTTTTTTGTTGCCATGGACATTAATTCATACTCCACCCACTGCCCATCTGTTTCCATAGTAATTAATTGTTTCTGTTCTGTCATTGGTTCTTGTCACGTTTAATTACCCTGCCTGTTGATTGCCTGTTTGTCAGCCGTTGTTTTATGTTGGTTGTTTCCTGTCATGTGTTACTGTTCGTGTTCTTGCCTGTGCTCCTGTATCTTTTTTGGATTTAATACACTTAAAAACTGCATTTGGATCCACTCATCTTGCCATGTCTTGCCTTCCTGTGACAGTTATCATCCGTTAACATTGAAGAAAAGTCTTCCTTAAGGTCAAATGTAATATATAAAGTCTAAAAATAATATATAAGGGACCAAATGATTTTATTAAGAATCTTAATGATATGGAAATATCTTTGGGATTCACCCCCAAACAAATACAAGCTTATTTATTTGATAACATGTCACTGTGGTAAATCATATGTAGGAAAAACAAATAGAGAGTATAAAACACACATCGCAAAACATCAGAGTGCAATAATATGCAGAAATATGAACCTGCCATTAGCACTGCATTTTGTTGAACTTAATCATCCTATTACTTCATTATTGTATATAGGAATTGAGAGGGGATTTCGATTTCCATCAAGAAGTTGAGGTGAGTTTGACCAATTTTTTACTTAGACAGGAGGCCTTTTAGGTATATTAAATGTGAACATTGGCACACATGGTTTAAAAGTAGATTTTGATTTGGGTTGTTTTTATAGGTATTATGATATTAAAAATGAATGGGACTTACATCATTTGGTATCTTATTTAAATGTAGGCCTATGTGTGTATTTGCTGCTTGTATTTTTTAATCTACTTATATTGATGGTTTGAAATTTATGAAACTTATATTTTGTTTACTAATGAATCATTGGAGTATTGTATGTAATTACCTTCATGTGTGTATAATTAGCACTCCCATTTATATTGTTCTCCACTTGGTGAAAATAATACCTTGATAAAGGCGATTTACTTTGCTGAAACATTGGTGGTAATTAATAAACTCTGCTTCAGTGAGTGTCTGAGGCGCCACCTGGTGGGCAGTGCTGAACAGTGCTCGCCAAAGCCTACAGGTATACAAATCACTTTCGCAACATTTATCTCGAGATATTTGGTGCAGAAGAGAGAGCACATGAAAAAGAGTATTTGAAACTCGTAGCAGCAGATTCAAGCAGTTGTATTTATGTACTTGTGTTTGGGCTAGAAAATATTAAAAAAATAAAAAAATATTTGTGAAAAATAAATTGTACACACATGCAAGTCTCATCGCACAGATGCACAAACTGATTTTGCAAATGTACAAAATTTGTGTGTGACTTCACATTATTTGATGCAGGTGTTCAAGTAGATTATGCACCATATTTACTGCATCAATTGTAGCAAAAAATGTGAACTTGTGAGTTTCTTAATCTGTGATTTGTAAAATGGGTTCTGTTCAGCTGCACTGAAGGATTTGTGAATGTGTAACTGTTGTGTTGTATTTGAGGGAAAGAAAAAAAATCTACAAGTTTGCATCTCGTCCTCTGTGACTTCAAGTTTACTGATACACATGTGTGGATAATCTCTACAAATACAAATTCCACTGTCACAGGTGTGCAGTTGTTTTGCACCAAATATACCTTCATATACACACACGCACTGCAGTGGCGTCTGATCACAGTCTGCAAGAGAGAAAGAGAGAGAGAGAGCCTACATAACCGACCGCTACAGTTTAAAGCTCTCGTGCGATTTTCACACTTAAAATTATTACCCTGGCTCACTTATCCCTGACTAAAATTGTTATTCAGCTTTACACTGTTTTATGTTTTCTACTGTTCATATCTTGGTAGTTAGATATATCTTCGATATATTTGTAAACCTGGGATTAACAAACGTTTTTGAATATTTACGAGTTATTTGCATATTTGCATTGACTGGACAAATAGGGCGCGTGACCTAGCGGCTGGTTGACTTCATAAAACTTTTTGGGCAAAAATAGTCTGTGCACGTATGCATACTTTCCCTAAAATACGTGAAAGGTTAGTGTGCAAGTAACATTTATATTTAAGATTTTATCATCTTTAACACTGTAGTTTATGATTGTTTGTATGTCACTTTTGATTTGGTAGGCCTAGTTCAGTTCAGGGCCTGAACTACTGATGGGCATCTTAGCCCATGCAGGACTCAAAAAAGGCTTTGCTGTAACTCATGCTTATAAAAGACCATATCCAAGGATTAAGAAAAGGCCTGCCATGAAAAGCTTTTTGGCTAGTCTGGTTTTGCCAATACAAATCTCTAATATATCCTCTGAGTAATTGATGCTATCAGATAATTAAAGTTGCTTTTTTATGTTTTGGCGGCTCCTGGAGCATGGTTTAGTGTACTTGAAAGAGTGTGGGGGTGTACAGGAATCATGTCAGAATCAAGAATCAACAAACCTGAGGCATTGAAATTAAGACGTGTCATGGAGGAAGATGTATGACTGTGTTCCAATGAATTCTCATAAACACTGACAGCTTTCCCTTCCCACAAAAATCTCAATCTAATGTGTAGTTTTTCTCCGTTTGTTATCTGATCAATATCAACCAGTGAACGTCCTAATAATAATGATTAGTGTAGGTTTATCGCTCAACTTGTGCCAAGAATCCAAATTTGACAAAAATGACTTTGACAGCGCCATTGACTCCTCTTAAAGAAACTGTCACTCAGGTTTGCATGTGGCACAGCTTGTGTTTGTGAGTGCACGTTTATAAAGAATGCATCTATTCCCATGGTGCGGCTCTTATTGCCTTGGGTGAATTTGAAGGAGGACACGCGCGCACACACACACACACACTTTTTCTTATTCAAGCTATGTGGAGCAGAGAAGATCCAAGAAGTTCTGGCTGTAAGCGTGTGTCATCACCAGCAGCATTTGGATGCCCTATTAATAAGCAAGGCATGTTCTGCCATAAGCTTATTTTGCCTGGAGCATTGGTTAGCCACTTGTCGATAAAATCTGTGAAGGAGATATCGCGGAAACCGGCAGGAAACCAATAAGCGTCACGATGCTGCACTCTTTGATGTGATTGGCGCTATGATTGGTCATTTGACTGTGTGGGGTTTTGAAAGAACGGCTTTCATTTTGAAGAAACTGAGGCACATCTGTCAAAGCGATCTTCGCTCTGATACATCAGCAGGTCAAATCAAGATCACATATCACTTCTATGACAAAACCACTGTGACTGCTGCCCGTGATCTGCGGAAAGTTAAAAGTCAACGTCTGTGGCGTTCTGATAAAAGCATGCATGTTTAACTTAAAGCCTGCTTTCAATTTTTCAAAACGTGCTTAAGCAGAATCCACTCGGCAGCCTTGCTGGCTAAGTTGGAGTAAACAGGTCCGGAGTCTGTTGCTCTTTTGATTTGATCCGAAATGGCTCGTGTGGTGCGGAAACAGTCTTTGTTATAAAATGGCTCCAGATCTTGGATGGGTTGTATTAGTTTGTTTCTGTGTGTGTGTGTGAGCGTACGCGTGTATGGGAGGTAGTTGTATTGTTTTCCCGGCAAATAAAACACACTCTCGAGACCCCCAGTTTCTAAGGGACCACTTTACTGGGCACAATATCAATAAGAAGCCTCTCTCTATCTTTGTGTGTGTGTGTGTATGTGAGTTTGTGTTCATGTGTGCATAATGAGAAGAGTATGGTGTGGGAAAGCCCTCATTATAAAACAGTTTGAGCTCTCAGGCCATTAAAGTCAAGTAGAGAGAGAGAAAGAGAGAGAGAGTGTGTGTGTGTGTGGAGGATACTCAGGTGGATAGCTGATGATTGAAACAATAAGCTCATTCTCTATTGTCTTGTCAGTAATGACTGCTGTTGGAATCCTTTGGGTGGAGGGTTGTTGTCAGCTCTTGTACAGGTGATGTTTGTGACCTGCAGTTCATGCTGATTGATTGGCTTCACAAAAAATAGTAATTGAATGGTAATAAGGGAAGAGATAGCATTGATTTGGGTGGAGGAGAAGTCGTGGGGTCTTTTGGATAAGTCCAGTGGCGGCCGGTGACTTCTTTTTTCGAGGGCGCTCGATGCGAAGTTCGTCACAACATGTATGTAGCCCATCATGTGTGTGGTTCGTAATTTCAAAATATGTGTTCTGCACGTCGAGAGATCATATGTGCATCACGTGTCTTGTCAAAATAAGTGCCTGCTGCAGACGCTTCTAAAGGGTTTATGATAAAAAAGACGCTTGCGTTTGCCAGATACTCGCATAATCTCATGCGTAATCAGAGTTCACTGTTAAGGGAGTGTCTTACGTGTATTTTGTGAACGAGAGCGTCTCTTTTATCATAAACGGTTTTGGTGCGTGTGCAGCAGGCACTTATTTTGACAAGACACGTGATGCACATGGTTCACATGACGCAACAAACACATATTTTGAAAACACAAGCAACACACATGACACATTTTGAATTTGCACCCTTCGGATGAGCAGTCACGAGCCGCTACAGTGTGAAAATATGAAAAAGACCTTTTCGGACCACGCATGGGAACGTGAAGCATTGTGGAGAATTTGGGGCTCGTGCGGGACCCAGTTAAATTTGAAGGATGCAAAAATGACACATGCACAAATATATATAAATAAATAAATTTGTCATATACATATTTGTACACTTGTGTGCGGTGCTGAATATGCAACTCAAATTGATGTATGCACGCATAAACTCATTTACTGCTGGATTTCCTGTGGCTGATGAAGTCTGACATGCAATCTTTCCTTGGGTTTTTTTCAAGCACTCTTTCTCTCTATTACCGTCACTTTCTATCTCCCTTAAGACTGTCAAGCTGTCAGAACCCTCACTGATTCCCACCGAACAGTATTGAAACCTGCCGTGTGTATGGCGGTGTGTGCGAGTCGGTGTGAGCACATGTTTGTGCAGACCCAATTTAATCTCGTATGCAAGAAGATATCAGGCACTTGCAGTATAAGAGCCTGTATAGCACTTTCCACCCTAATACCGGTCAAAAAATTGTTCTGTGTGATTCTCTTACAACGTCGTTCAGTCGTTCATTCGTTATTGATTTCAAACAGTAAAATTCAACACCTGATCATTCATTACGGCCTCAAAATTTCTCGATTTTATTCGCATGGCTTGTAGTGGTCGCAATTTGATGAAAGCCTCATTTTTGCTCTCTCTCGTCATTTAACCTTGATATATAAGCTCGCAAGAAACCCGTTGGATTTTGAGCCTTGACAGCCTTTGATGGAATTGGGTATCTGAATCCATTTTCTGTCCTCTTTCCAGAGATGAGATGCTGCAGTCATTTACATCGACGAAACTGAGTCAGGAACCTAGTCATCAGTCAGACAGGCAGTCCAATAATGACAATCACAGTAATTCTGAAAACATTGGTAAGGATGAAGATTTGGATTGAGTTAGAATGCTAATTTCCCAGAGGAAAAAACGCATATTTAAATACATAGAGTGGGGTAGTCTGTGACCACTGTTTTCTAATTAAATGCAACAATTTTCTGTAGCACTTTACGATCAGGTACAATTGGTTGACTTTATTTAATGGCTTGGGTCTCATGAACTAACAATGAACAATGGATTCTTTTCAACATTTATTAATCTGGGTTTATATTCATTTAGGAATTGTGATATTGTTCATAATTCAAGGTTATTTATAATAAATGAATACGTGTTAATTTGACAAATGTACTGTAGTGGTATATGCAGAACTATTGTTCATAGGTAATCTTATTAAATTGAATTAATTAATGTTAAAGAGGACATTTCACAAGACTTTTTTAATATGTGAGATAAATCTTTGGTGTACCAAGAGTGTGTATGTGAAGTTCTAGCTTAAAATACCATATAGATAATTTATTATAGCATGTTAAAATTGCAACTTTATAAGTGTGTCCTTTAAAATGCAAATGAGCTGATCTCTGCACTAAAATTGCAGTGCCAAGATTGGATTAAGTGCCAATTAAAGGGTGGTAATATCCCCTTCTGACATCACAAGGGGAGCCAGAATTCAATGACCTAATTTTTCACATGCTTGCAGAGAGTGGTTTACCAAAAATAAGTTACTGGGTTGTTCTTTTACACATTTTCTAGGTTGATAGGAGCACCAGGCATCCAGTTATAGCACTTAAACATGGAAAAAGTCAGATTTTCATATGTCCCATTTAACAAATATAGCCTTATTGTAAAGGTTATTTATATTTGATTATATACATTATAAATATATACATATATGTACCCACACTGTGCACACACAATTACTGCTAGGTTAAGATTTGATTGGACAGTAGGTTTGAGGTTGTTGCATTATGCAAAGATTGAACTGGATTGTGGTTCTTTTAGGAGTGCTGAAGTGACTGGTATACAGTACTGTGCAAACGTTTTAGTATTGTTTTAGCAAAGTTTTAATGTCCATCTATATTTATTTTTCACTCTTTTTATTAAGATACAAACAGAAAATACAGGAAATATGTACACAAAATTTTTCAGAAGTAAATGTCTTCTTCAGGCATCAGTCAGTATTTAGTGTGACCTCTCTTGGCACAAAACACATCTTGAGCTTTTTTAAGGAGACTGAAGTCCTAAAGTCATTCGATTAGAATTAGAAATTAGGATTTAATTTAATTTATGTTTAAGAGATCCTGCAGCTGCCTGCTATTGCTCGCATGGAAGGGGAGTTTACCCTAAATACTTGACACTTCAGCTTTTATACTGTTTTTAATACTGCATACACATTTCCTGTATTTTCTGGTTGTAGTCTAATAAAGAGACTGAGAAATAATTATATATGATCACTATACAATTGCCAAAACAACACATTTAATGGTAGCATGGTGGCCTAAGACTTTTGCACAGTACTGTAGGTCTTTGATTAAATTGATGATTTTTATCAAAACACCAACAACATAATGAAAATTCTGTCATTTTTGGGTGAACTTTAATGAGGTTCTTTAATGATGTTTTGCTTTAACATCAACCTCCGATTTCTCTTGTAAATAGGAAACAAACTTAAAGTGGATCATGTGGCTCACTCGTTATAGTGGAAACTTTGGTCTTGAAAGGTGTTGATTAGAAATGTTCAAGTTCATATAGAAGATGATGGTTGTACTGAGCACACACTGTTTCACATTGTTCTTTTGAAACTATGCGGCACACATGAAAAGCAGGATGCCTGAAGTATCAATTTTATAATCTTTAATCTTCTTGCATGTTGTTCTAAGCCTGTATGACTTTCTATTCTGTCCATTTAACCTCATTGCTGTCCAGGATAAACAGCTGAGAAGTCTTTCCTATGAGGAATAAAATGTCTTGGGTTACAGAATACAGTAGTAATCTCACTTGTAAATTAGCAGTAACAAACAGTAAATCAAAATGTATTGATTGAAGCCTCATTGTTAACATACAGATCGCGTTGGCTCACTTGTTAAACCATTGTGCTAGAAGGAAAATTGGAGTTAGAAAAACTTCTACCATGTTTTAGTGATGCAGCTATAGAGTTTTTTATTAAATATTTATTGATTTTTTTCAACTAGAGAGAAAGAGAAAGTAGTTTGTGAATAACAATTTTTGTCCACACTTTTTTTTGTGTATGTGCGTGTATGCCTTTTTTATCCTTCTTTAAAAAGAAACTTCTTGAATTTGCCTTAACTTACAGCTGTTTTCTTTATCTACAGAAATTTCAGAAACATCTAGTAGAGAATTCCCAAAATAATGGAAAACTAAGTTAATCTAGGCCTGGAAACCTTTAAAGTACAATTCAATAGGAAATCTTTTAATTATTAGTTCTGCTCTAAAATATTTCTTTGACTAAATATTGCTCTTTGTGAATGCTTGTGAAATACACTTGTGCATGATTATATCATTCTGTCAATTTGATGGTAATGGTCTTCAAATCTCAGGCCATGAGTCTTATTGGAAACTGTATAAGGGGATACTATGATATGATCAAATTTTTTCCTTTGTCTTTGGAGTGGTAAAAGCTGTTCATGCATATTTAAGATCCCTAAAGTGGCAAAGATTGAAGTCTCAAACCCAAAAAGATATTCTTTCTAAAAGTGAAGGCTCATCCACCATTCCTAAAATGCCTCATTCAAACACAACCCAACATATAAACGTCACTATATGGGAAGATTTGCATAACACCGCCCAAATGTATATGCAAAGAAGGATTTATTCTCACTAGGGGTGTAACGGTACGTGTAGTCGTACTAGACCGTTTCGGTACAGGGCTTTTGGCACACGTGCACCGAATGGCCGAATGCAATCTTTTGTGTACGGAACATTGGTCAATTTTCGTGTTTCCACACAAACATATTAAGTGGCGGAAGACTCCGCGTTCAGCGCTAGTCTTCTGTCAAACATATAACGTAATTCGGCCTGCAGAAAGATTTTTATTTACTTAGTTGTATATTCGTTTGATTATTGATTTAAACGTTTACGGGGCCGCTTACGTGTCACGTTGATGTATGCGTCACACGCTTGATGTATGCCGCTAATCAAAACGCACTGGATAGCTGGCCAATCAGAGCACGCGTTTCAGAAAGGCGGGACATAGAGGAGCAACAATTATGTACGGTGTGTGGGACCTTAAAAAAAGTGCGTAACCACTCCAAATACACAAATGCTTTTTTTGCAATGTCATATGACAAAAATGATGATATCACAAATAACAACAAAAATCTGAGAAATTCATTTGTAAAACTTTCACCATGTCACATTAGATGTAATTTAAATTGAAGACCTTAAGTATCTTGCACGAAGGCAAAGTCATTTTTCTTCTTTTCTATATGTTATCTTTGCTGGCCTTTTGACCATCTATTATCTGTTCTTTTTGGACTTGACTAAGAGTGTGTCTGTCTGGCGAGGGGATTAGTGGTGCTGTGTGTCTGGAGGTGCTGTAGGAGAACAGTAATACTCAATAATTAATCACCATCAGCAGGGCAGAGCATGGAAGAGTACTCGGGGGTCCCTTGTTAGCCGGGGCCGATCAGTGAAGTGTGAACGGTCTGCAGGCCACTTAAACCCCATACACACCATTGATCAATATTCTAAACTTCAATTCATGTCAATGGCAAGGAAAGACTGATACAAGTGTGTTTTTAAAGAAGGTGATGGTCATGGTGCAGCAACTGTAGTCAAGGTTACGTGTGCACTAACAAGTCTTTGGCTTTCAGGAGTCTGTATTTAAGTCTAAATTTATTGTTTCTCATTTCCTGCTTATGCACTCAGTCACACACACACATACACACACACACACTTTATGCCCCCGAGCGTGTTCGACTTCTGCTCTGATATTTGGCTGGCACGGAGAAGCTGGAACTGCCACAATAAATAATAGAGTCCACAAAGACCAGCTTGGTCTTTATCTTTTTCGTACTTGCACAAACAAAAGCCCACACTTTCACGTACCCACACAAGCACACACACGTATATATGCCTCTCATGTGAATTGTCATATATGTAATGTCTGAATATAGATGCAGTGTTGGTTGTCCTTGAGTCATTTGTTATGCGTAAGTCTCGTAAGTGTGTGTGTGTGTGTGCATTTCGGGTTTTAACGGAGTGTGTATCTCGGTTCATAACTCAGCACTCTTCCTCCAGGGCCACTGTTATATTTACCGCATGGTAAATGTGTTGACTGCCAGGCCTGGAGGTGTGGAGAGTTTAAATTGGATTAAATCATAAAATCACCACATCAATCATTCACAGCTGGTCCTTCCACAACACGCCTGTCCAAACGCGAGCACGTGTGCGAGCAGCCAGACGTGGTGTGCGTGTGGATATTAGCTCCAATGAGAAATAAGAAAGACCTTCTGTATACATCCTTCACTGGACGGTAATTGAATTGCCGGTGGTGATTGTGAAAAAAGCATCGTTCATAGACTGATTTGATCTCGGAAGTAAGAGATTGTGAAAAAGTGCGCCTGTATTATTAGTGGGTTTTGCTAAGGCAAGCATCTCCATTACTTTTAAACAAGCTCTAAACCCAAGTCTTAATCTCTTTTATTACTGATGACTCGAATTGTGAGGGTTGTTGAGGTGAGGTTTGCTATTGTTTCCTAAGCGGTCTGACGATTTTGGCCCAGCGGCTGATCTATTGAAGGAGAGCCCGGGCCGTAGATGGCCTAGAATATCAAAGAGGTTTTAGGAAAGTCGGGCCAAATAAAGCTGTTAAGCAACGGCGTATCAATACACTAAATATCACTCAGAACAGCTTAGTGACCTCATATAGCTGAAAATCTAAAATGTAGTTCAGACTGATGTTGTTACCTTATGTTACATTGCGTATTAATTGATTTTGTGTAATGGCTTAATTAAAGCTGTAATCATTGATCCCATACACATTAACCGCTGGCTTGGAAAATGTGAAATCCTTCAATTCTACCTTTTCCTAATTTCCTAACTCTCTCTCTCTCTCTCTCTCTCTCTCTCTCTCTCTCTCTCTCTCTCTCTCTTTCCCTTTAGAACCTTGAGATTATGTGTGGGAGAGGGATGATAAGCCCTTTAAAGAGATCATAAGAGCACTTTCTCTCTTTCGTCCCTCTGTCTTTTTAACACACACATGGACACATCAACACTCCCCCCCACACACACACACACAAAATAAAGTCTATTAACCTCTCAAACGCTACTGTTCCTGATGGGATTTAGTCCTTCCAATGTCTGAATTTGGCATGAAATTCATCATCAGTCAAATGTTATTGTAAGATAATTACCCTTGAACAGGAAGGGTTTGCGCACACTTATTAAGTTTACATTAATTGCATTAAATAGATGGGGAGCGGGTTATATGGCTGTTATTAGATCAGATGTAGCACATAACATGTAAGAGTCTAGAAGGGAATTTCAAGTATACCATTTAGCTGCAGGGAGTAATTTAGGAGCCCACAAAGTGACAGAAGCTGTGCATCATGGGTAAATCACGGTGACAGGGTTGTAAAAAAAGGATTATGAACCTGATATGTTGCTAAGGTATCTACTGGAGACTTTTAGCAGTGGGGTCCACTTCGTTAAATCTGTCTTAAAAGGACATTTTTCTTGTATAATCACATACAGCTTTATGTAAATACATAGGCTTGTATAAAAAGAAAAAATGGAGAGTGTATGTGTGTGTGTCATAATGCAGAGCTATTGAATTAATGATCTGTATTGTCGGCTTCCCATATAGCACATTTGCGCTTGAATTCATGCACCGAAATGTGCCTTTTCATTAATGAATATTTCAGCCAATTGAGTGTTTGATGCACATCAGGAGATTGTACATAGTGTTCAGATATTATGATGGTCTTTCTAATCGTTCTCCTCATTTATCCTGTCACTTTGGAATTGAGATGAATTACAATTTTTATTCCAGCATATATATTTTATGTGTGAATTAGATTTGCTTTCTATATTGCTCAATCAATTATACATAAATACCACGTCTTAAAACACAATGCACTCCAGATGCTTTCCCCGGTAAAGAGCACCGAAGAATATTCTCATAAATTGTTACGTACACAGGGTTCATAAACTGTATGTCCTCTGTTATTCAAAAGAGAGATAAAATAATTGTATGCTATTATGGAAATCCTTTGGTTCTCTTAGAAAATACGCTTCAGAAACTTCTCAGAGGTAGAAATCATATGTACATTGTGCACCGCCAGCAAACACAGATTAAAATAGATTTCAAATATTAACACAGAACTCAGGTGATTGAGTGGCTGTGTGGGAAGGAGGTAAAATCAGATAAAATATGAAGAAGTCGTATGTTAATATGATTTGACCGAGAACGAAATGCTAAAAGATTGTATCTCTCTTTGCTTTGTCTCACGCATATGCATAGAGAATGTAAAAAGGAGAATTGTCTGTATTACAGAGAAATTCAATTTTGCAGACCGTGTGCAGTATTGCAGGAACTTAGTAAATAAAGTACAAAAGCGGTAAAAATCTATAAATAGATGCGTGCAGCTATACAACTGGTAGAATAGTTTAACAATATAATTTTTTTTCTTTATTATTTTTGAGACAACAATTAATAGTTTCTATTTAAGACAAAAGTCCAGGCGGTTTTATGCTAGGTATTGCTGGTCTACAATAGCTGGTGAACCAGCAAAATTTACCTAATGAAGCAGGATGAGTAAAGTATCTCTCTGGTTAAGCTTGTTAAAACCCCAATTAGGTGAACCAGCACGCCAGCATCCAAAACACAACATATGTTGGTAATCAGCCGCAATTCGACCTGCTGTTGGCTTTCTTTATACTTGTCTGTGCACATTAAGCGAGGATCAGAGGAAATGTTTAACATTTGAGAAAAAAAATCACACACTTCACCTTTAAATCCTGAGCTTACAGGGAAAGCAGACGCATCTGATTGTATGTTGCCTGTATAACATAAGGTTTCTTTCTGTACTTTCATCAGGTCGCAAAAGAAGATGACAGCCCTCAACCCAGTGCTGTTTCTGCTCTGCGGCGTCTCTGTGTCTATGACCCTGAAGGTTGTGTCAAAGAGAGGCTCAGGTATGTCCAGTCTCTCTCTCTTTCTCATTATTCACCGAGGACCAGTTTCTAGATGTAAAGCGTAACATAAAATATTATTTTATGCCATAATGAAAGCCGCTATGCTAAACTGTGCTCTCGGGCCATGTGACTGTACATATTAAAGCTTGATTTAATGCGGTATTGACGGTGAAGGTCATTCATGTGTGCTCAAAGTGTGTGCGCGCTTTCGCTCACACGCAAGTAGGCATCGCCGAGCTACACACATACACACAAATGGGAACACGTGTTAACACACACATGCAATTTTTCAACAGAGAACAGGTTGGGAAGAGTGAAGTGCCAGCCCATCTGTCAGAGGTGATACTCTAATGTGTGTGTGTGTGTGTGTGTGTGTGTGAGGGAGAGGGGGTGTTTGGGATACAGTAGTGAGAAATTGTGTATGCGTATATGCGTGTGTCTCGCTGACTGACTAGGAAAAAGAGCAGAAAATGAGAGCCAAGACCACCATGTACTCCAGATAATTAGGTGCAGGGAGGTGTTATGAGTTCAGCTGCAGTTTGATGTTCCTCAGGACAAAAAAAAAGGAATAATATTTCCTGATACTTGGGTTTTTGTTCTCTAGCATAATGAGCACACAGAACAAGAGTTACTCAATTACTGAAACTCAAGCTGTTCGCTGAATATCATCTAAAACTATGAACCTTATTTCATTGTTGACTAAAAGAACACTTTATATACATATTCTGGGAACTTTTGGGGACAAATTTGGTTTCCCTCTCTTAAATTAAGCGTGAAATGGCATTTGTAACCCGGTGTGTTTCTTAAAGGGCAAACTCAATTTAATTTAAAATTTTGTTGTCATTTACACATGCTCATGTTGTTTCAAAGCAATATGACTTTTTTCATATAATAAGAACACAATAGGGGAACATTTGAAGAATGTTGATGCTGCTTTATTGCATTAAAAATAAATAGGGACCGTAGGGCTGCAACAACTAATCGATATAATCGATAATTAATGGTATAGCAGAAGATTTTCTTTTTCCGGGTGGATCAGCTAAACTATTGGTCATCCCAGTTGTCAATCATTCTGGTGATATGTTGACGTAAGGCAGTCCCCAGGTTCGCTTTCTGCACATGCGCACTTTAAGGTGTGTGGTGGGCTACGGCTTCAGTCATTCATTGAAGCTCGTGTTCTCACCATATTTTATTTTAATGTCTGACGGTCTCAAGAGAAAAAGTGTCTACGAATTGTTTGACAAGAAGAGAAAGGCCTCTGAAGAAAGAAACAAGACCAGAGTGTTTTTGGGAGACTGTTTCACATGTTGGCGTGCGCTAAAAGCACAGGTTGGGCTTCCCACGCGAAATTTCTACTCGACAGGTAAAGTTTGGCATGCTATTTGGAGAAATCCATTTTAAATCACTGCTAGTAAAAGTTGATGTAAGCTATGATTAGCGATGCTAGCCCTGGCACAAGTCACGAACCGCGCAGACATTGTAAACATGCCGACAGCAACTTGTAAACAGAGCGAAGAGAAGAACTAGGCTCGTGCATGCTCTCTCTCGTGCACACGTTTAATAGGCATTCGCTCTTTGGAGCAGGTACAGTGTAGCTGATGTGCATTTTTTTTTTTTGTGGAGGGGCGGTTCTTTTCAAAAATCCGGGGAAATCTTCCGCTATACCTTTAAATTCTTAAAATCAACGAAGAGCACCAGCGCGGACATGCATCCACTTCATAAGGTGCGAGCTATGTGCTTATAATTTAAGTCAGGTGCTGTTTCTTTAAGCAGTGCAAGCTGCATCTTTGAAGTATGGCACTTTTTGTTTATACAACGTGAGTTGCACGTTCATCAGGTGCTTCTTCTTCTTATATTAGTAAAACTCTGTAGTAGTGTGTGGGTTTTGCACTTTTAATATACAGTACACTTCTACATAGGGCTGGATGATATGGCCAAAAAAAAATTTATTTTATACTTTTAATTTCGGTCGATACGGTATAAATCCGATAACGATATGCATATTAAAAAAGCCTCGGGAAAAACTGCCAAGAATGCCCACAATGGATGTCTGTACCAAAAACAAACCTCTGAAAAAATGAATTTGGCAAGTTTATGAAACCTTCTCCTATAAAAATATATTATATTTAAAATAAAAAAGGTATAAATATATTAATGTTCATCTTTTATTCGTGTTTAACCTTCATACAGAAAAGTGATATCACAGTCTAATAAACATAAGACTTTCAGGCTCACCTTAATAATATTATATAATAAGGTGCACCCTGAATGTCAGTCAGTGATGAATTCTGTAATGCAGGGGTCTCAAACTGAAATAGGCTTGGAGCCATTTCTGAGATCGAAGAGGAAAGGAAATAACAATTTTAACATAAAAAAGCGCAATATTTTTGTAAATGTACTGGTTAAATTCTATTTCTTTTTTATGAACTATTATGCATTTTTGCCACCAGGTAGTGTTTCTGTTTGATATATAATGGATTTCTTCAGTCACAGTATAGACTTTGTATAGTTTCATCTTTGTTGTTCCATAGTTTTGATCATTTTGCTATAACAGTAATATGTGGGAAAATATTAATAAGTAACTTTTGAATGGTAGTATTTATTCAATGTTACATACTGTAACCGTGGGTTCACACCAGCCGCGTTTGAGGCGTCAAATTCGCATCTACTTGCTTCATTCGTGCGTTAAACCCGTGCGTAAAATAGTCTAGTAATCGTGAAATTCACTTCATGGGAGGGACTTCTGTGACTTCGCTCACTTCCTGTAATCACGTCACTACTAGAGCAAGCTCCTGATTGGTTAATGCATCGTGTTTTTCTGCCAAAGTTCAAATTTTTCAACTTGCGGAAACGCTCAATTCGCGGCACTAGACGAGCGAATGAGGCGGAATCGCATTTACAGCTCCGGGCTAAATGCCTCATTTGCACCGCAAGACCTCCAGACGCGCGTCAACGCGTCTTCACATTAACTAAACATTGAAATCACTCGCACTTGACGTCTCTACCGTCGCTGGTATGAACGCAGCATGAGAAAAAATTATATTACTGATCTACTTGTAATTGCATAGCAAGCTAGATAGTGATATATTAGATAATAGACACTTAATTATATACATATTATACTGTATGTTACAACAGCATACTTTTATTTTCTCCTCATCTTTCCTCTTTTCTAACCTGGGCACCTGATGGTTTAAACCTATTTTTCTCATCTGTAATTTGTTTTGTGTTGCATTACATCTCCCGTTATCCCTCCCTATATGGTGTCACCATCGGAAGTTGTGACTAACCCTTCCCGTACTTTTGATTGACAGCTTTTCTCTGGGCAAACACTCCAAAGTCCCGAACAGATTAATTGATTGCATGGTGACAATAATATGATTTGATGCGAGGTACAGATTTAAATTCCGTTTAAATTCCATTCTGTTTTTCTAGCCATCCTGGAGAGCACAGCTCATGGTTGCTTGGCTACAAAGACATCACGCGCTTTGGAAGAAGCGCCTTGACTCGCATTTAATATGTGTTTTTAGAAGTATGTAAACGACCACGGGACGGCGTAATGTATATTAAAATATCGGAAATGTGTTTAGAAACCATATCACCGTTATTGAATTTCTTTTAACTGCAAAATATATTGATATTGAATTATTGTCCAGCCCTACTTTTAGAATTGAAAGAGATTCAGCTTTGGGAGAAAAGCTCAGCTCGTCAATGTCAGTTCTCACACTGCCGTCCAATCACAGTGGAGGTGGGGCGGGACATTACCAAAGCAACCAACCGGCTCACAGCTGAAGTATCACAGCTACCAAAACGCTCAGCTGAAGAAAGCTGGCACTCAGCTGAAAAACAGCTGGCAATCGGTGTCCTCCAGGCGTTTTCAGCCACGTTTAAAAGTTTTGTTGTGCACAACCCCTTACACATGACTACCCTAATTTAGTACCTTATTTAGCTATAATAATGTTTTTATGTGATTAGTCGATTAATATGGGAAAAAAACAATTGCCGATTAGTCGATTAATCAAAAAATAAATCATCCGATTATTTGATTATAAAAATATCAGTATTTGTAGCCCTAGGGGACAGAGTCTGTCAGTTTGAAACATTCTGCTTAATATCTTTTTTGTGTTTCATCAATGCATGAGTTTGAACAAGATGGGTGTGAGAATGTAAAATTGAAGATGAAGTCTCATCAAGTTTGATTCCAATTTAATTTCAATCTTTGACATTTTCTTTGTCAATATTAAAGATATCAGGGTTATTTTTCACAGAATGCTCTTTACATTATGTACATTAGGCCTGGGCGATATTGATGGGAGTTGCTGACATTGCAATGTGTTGATTTTCTGCTATATGAGAAATACTGACTTTGCCAGATGCCGTGAAAGCTCTGTTTGAGAGAATTTCACTTCTGCCTTGCATTTCTTGTATAGCTCACAGATTCTTTTTTACAGAGAATTTTGTGATTTCTCTCTGTCGTTTGACACCAATCTCATATACTGTAACACTGACAAAGGCACCCAAACTAGTTTTCCTTTTGAAATAATGTTCTGCGATGTAGCTATTGCAGAGCACACATTTTGATGTTGGTGCTGAAACGATATATTGTGCAGCCCCGATGTGCAAAGCAACAGTAAATCACAAACATTTATTGGAGCTAGGTTCTGGGTCACAAATATTGCAACTTTAATTTCTGGTGAAGAAATAGTTCTTTTATGTTACATGTTTTCAAGTGAAACAGGATATACTTGATTTAAGTCACAAAGAATTCATTAAATCATGAAGTGTATGAGTAGGCACTTCATACCAGAATAGTGTCTGAGTTGAATGTTTGTTAAAACAATGCCTAAATAGCTATTTTGCTATCATTTAAGATGCAATAGCCCACGTTGCCTAGGTAACATCAGGCAAAAGGAAAGTAATTTCAGAGCTCATTACAGCAAGTTATTACTTATGAATGATGATGAAAGATTACGAAGACAAACATTTTTGGGGTAACGTCCATTGATGAATCGTGCACAATAAGACCAGAAACGTGACAGGAATTTTATGATGACTTTAAAAAGCCTCTTTCAGCACACACAGTCATCTTATTAGAGCACACTTCAATGCAGTTGAATTGTTGTAGCTTGAAACGGCAGGGTCACGGGTTTCATTTTCAGCAATCACAGATGCTAATTAAATATATACCTAGCATGCACCATACATTGCTTTAGATTAAAGCATCTGCCAAATGTGTAAATGAAAGACATTTAAAAATGCATGTGTTAAATTACTTAAAATAACTAAGCATGTGTTTGTTAAAGCGATAATACTTAAAAACACCAAAAGGGCACTGCTGAATTAGTGTTTGAAGCCCCCTATTTATGTGTAATACTGTAGCTGCAATGTCTATTTCAAAGATGTTCTCAAATCTAAATCTGTAGGGTTACTTTTAAAGGAACATTTTAGCTGGTTTTCAGCATGCAGTTACACAAAAATAAATCATCCAGTTTGTAAAAAGGAACAGAATTGTTGGGTAGCACTGCAGATAAACATTTTATATTAAAAAATATATAAATTTAAAACAATAAAGTTCAATGTTGCATTTGTTAGTCCACCCAAAAAAAGAACTTTTTTACTGAAGATTGTTTTTAAGCGCTTTAATAAAATTACATGCTTGACAAATTATGTGTGGTATTCGGCAGCATGCCACAAAAGCAACCACAGACCTTTATAGAAAATAACCTGGAATATTCCTTACATGAAATGGTGAAGTCTGCTGTAACCAGCAGGTGAGTTTTTATTGAACCGTTCGTACGCTCGGCGCTGTGCTCAGATCAGTGACGCTTCTGACCGTATTGCAGCAGTCTCAAAGCTTCAAAGACACTATTAAATGTCAGACACATCAACATCACTCCCCAGCTCCAGATGAAATAATAACTCTCTCCCCCTCCATCTGATCATCTCAGCCCAAGGCATGGCCCAAACATCTGTGTGTGCGCACGCACGCGTGTGTGTTTGTGACATTGAAAAGCACAAACACACAACTCATCAACAGAGCAATTCCTCTCAATGCGTTTTAGAGGATTTTACAGCTGTAATTGAACAGGGCCATGTTCTGATTGATTTTAAAATATCATACTTTAATTTTCTCCTGCATTATGTGTTATGAAGATCTTGAGTTTGGGCGTAGATTCATATAAAAAGAGATTCAGGAAATGAGACTGAGGGGAAGTAATCCTCGGTTACCCTGGAGAAAGAGGTATTCAAGAAATACACACTTACCTTTCAATGAAAACTGATTCATGGATGTAGTCTGCCATATTTCTTTCCGGTAAAATTCGCTTCGGTCTTTTGAAAAGAGTATTTGGTCATTTCTGCTGAGGAACGGTTGCATTACCATTTGACAGGCACTATATTATGTTATTAATAAAACAAGTGTAGCTGTCAGATGTATCTTAGTCAAGGTAGATGTCACATTTCATTTAACTTTTAAAATAAAGCTATGAGGTCTCAAGGTCATAAGATCGATTGCCAAGGAACATACAAACTGATAAAATGTATAGCATGAATGTAAGTCACTTTAGTAAAGAGCATCTTCTAAATAAATGTATGTAATATAATGTTTCTGGCATGGTCAATTCTCACCAACATTATTAAATGAAAAACACATTCTTTTTCATTTGAAATCACAGAAATTAATTAACACACGCACTTACATACCAGCGAACACTTTAAATGTCAATTCATCTTCTCTCATTAAGTGCACACTGTTCTTTCTCTCTCAATCTATTTCTGTGTTTTTAAATGCTAATGACGGATTAGCCCGTGCCCTGGCCTCCGGATTTCTCTCTTTATTCCCATGTTTGTTTCAGTTTTCTCTCTCAGGTCTTCTCTTTTCTTTTCCTGTCATGTTACTCTGACCCACAGACCCTCTCTCTTTATGAGTGCCAATGAAAGGCTTCAAACATCAGAATAGACTTCAATCCCTCTTTTCTCCGTCTTTTGTCGACCAAAGGAATTTTTCCATTATTTCCTTTAGAGCTGTGAGAAAATGTCTCTCTCTCATTGGTTAACAGAGCCACCTGCTCGCACAACGAACCTGCTCGACCTCTGTCGCCATGGCGAACCAGAGGCGGAGGTGAGCGAGTGAAAGTTATGGGAAAAGATTAGATACAAACAGTCACTCTACTGTTCGACAGAGGACATTAGCGGACATTCAGACAGGTCAGGAAGCGGTCAAGGGAAGGCGGGAAGAGAGACGCCCTGGTCGTTAAGGTGCGTTGTCATGGAAATGTTCTTAATTTGCCTGATGCATTCTGATAAATTAGAGGCGGACAAAGCTGTTTTTGCAATCGTTGGTTTGAGAGATAGTGTTAAGAATCTATGGGAACAGTAAATAAGAGGAGAAGTGCATTGTGGGAGATTAAAATCACTTGTTTGGCCCAAAACACATCAGCTCAAAAATATGGGCTACATAATGAGTTTATATGAATATACCTACTCAAAACAGCTATAACCGTAAAGCAGAGCAAAGCAAAGGAGCCTTGCTTCACCTTTTGCTCAATCTCTCTCTCTCTCTCCCTCATTCTCTCTCTCTTTCGCTCTTTCCCTTGCTCTCTCTGTCTCTACGGAGAGCAGTAGGAAATGGAAATGCACACTTTATGGGTCTGGGTGATTGGATTTGCATGGCGTCAAGCCAGCATAAACACACACACACACACGCACACAAACTAAAGCACAGAAAGTGTCTAAGAGAGAAGTGGTAACTCAAAGTCGACATGACAGTTTTACTGGGGTGCAGTTGCTCTCAGTTTCTAAAGCAAACAGCCATTTACTGTTGCACTAAATAGCAACCAGGGTTTGCCCTCAATATCAGAGAAAGAAATTACCAGCTCAAATTCAAGCAGGGAATAGGAAATTACAAACCAAGTTTGCGTTTCCCCTTTAAAGAATAGCTGCTAATGTGCAATTGCAGCGTACCAGCCAATCGAGATTGAAAAACGGAATTTTAGATTTCGCTAAGCATGATTATATACCATATCTCTCTATTACAAATAACTGTTTCATCTTTAAAAGTCTCATTTTCTCATTTAATGGAAAATTGGACTTGCAGTGCACTCTGGAAATGCTCAGACCTCAATTTTTTTCTATTTATTTCTGAAAGCATTGAATTGATTGTAATTGCAGCTGAAAAACCATTTCTACAAACGTCTCTCATGTACAGATTTACTCAGTTATTACTGCGACACTCCAAATTGGCTTTAGATGCGTTCGGTTCCCTTTGATCACGTTTGAGAGCCTCTACAATCCTGCTCGAGTCTGTCGAATTTGACGCTAGCCCACCTGTGGTAGGATGACAGCGTGTGCCGTAGTGCTGGTTCATTGCGTATGATCAGAGGTTTCTGCCAAGCCTTATTAAGACGTTACAATTTAAGTACAAGAGAGAGATATACTTCGTATTCCTAAACGGTTCTTTGTTAAAGCAGAGCATTTGAATTAAATGAGACACAATTGTTAATTTAATTCTACTGTAATTGACTCTAGTGGCCGGGTATACCATGCTAATATCACAGGGTAAGACTGCCTTCTGGTCGAAAGAGCGCGAGAGAGAGAAAAAGAGAGAGGGGAAGAGTGACAAAGATGGCGAATGACTATTAGGAGACCTCCAGGGATGAGGTGACCTACAATTAGTGACAGTAACATGATAACTCAAGGCCAACAGCAGTCGATTAGCATATTTCATAATTGATTAAGGAAGATCTTCGGAGGACGAGTATTTATTCAGAGATAGTTAAGGCCAATTTGAGGGTGAATTAATGAGGAAACGAGGCATAAGAAGAGACCTGTGCTTTCTTGTACTTCAACCTCCTGTTCCTTCAGATGTTAAATTATGCAGTTATGTAAATTCAAGGTTGATCGCTGCATAGCAAACAAATATTTATTCTTTGTGACCTCGACGAAGGAAAACTTCTCAGTCCAAGCAGATGATGAATTAAGTTCAACTGTTATGATCACAGTTTTGTTCATAACTTTGAATGTTCTCAAAGCTCTCACCTAGTGGTATGCGGAGGAATCAGTGAATTTAATGTAAATTCACGAGTTTGCCAGCCTATTAATGCCATCTTCCAGGCAACCTGAAACCTGTGTTTTCCAACTTTCTACCCATGAAAGTGCACTGGAACGCCAGTCAAACCTGTGACTTCCCACCCGTGAACTCGTACTGGATCGATGTAATCCCAGTTCCGAGTTGTGGTTTTGAAGTCGTGATTACAGTCAGTTACAGTATCCACTTTAATTCAGAGAGCAAAGGTTGCTGTGGAGTTTAGTATTCAATAATAAATCTGTATTAATTGCTCCCACTAGTTATTCTATAATTTTTGTGTGTCATATTATCACCATTTATATATGCAACCAAATCGTTTACTAATAGAGCACAACATTTACAAGAACATAAAATTCCTCATAAATCTAGTGACTTATTTTACTTTCAAAAGGCACCACATTGATGCATTTACATTTAAATGCACAAAGTGACGGAATTTGTTTAGAATATTAGTATATTCTTTATTTTGCAAATTAACAAGTATTGTGTGATTAATCTGAAAATATATTTAGGTACACCTTTTTATAATTTTATTTACTTGTAAGCACAGTGCAGTGTTAATGTTCAAACTCTGTAATGGTTGGCTGACAATAATAAATATTTGTATAAGGAATAAAAATAAGAAATATTCTTATTAGGAATAAAACTTTGTTTTTGAACTCTGCTTAGCTCTGAATAATAAGGCCTACTACACTTCTGGATTTTACCGTTGGTCATTATGGTGCAGGGCCGGAGTGGGGCCACTTTTCGGCCTGAGAGTTTCAGGCCCAAGACCGGACCACTTTTTTCATGGTGTAATTCCAAATAAGCACTTTTTCCAAATTGGATAAATGAAGCAACAGTTCAGCTCTTACTATTGTGTATAGTTTTTTAAGGCTTTGAACCGTTTAACAGAACGAAAACGAAAACCAGAAACTTTTGATGTTTTGCAAGGAACAGAAACGAAACCAGAAACTTTCAAAAAAATATATGTTCCGGGACAGAATCTTTAATTTAAAATAATGGTAACTGGCTAATACCATTATTTTTCGTTCTTTGACAAGATTTCTGTGCAATACTTGGTGAAGTACACTTCTGGTCATCGATAACTCATCGGAGAAATGAGAAGCTTGCCACCAGCAAGCGGCCTAGTCAAGCCCAAGTCTCTAATGCTCAATCATAAGAGGTAAATATTGTAGGCTACCGAGTATCTCAAGATTTTTTAAACACTAATTAGCGGTGTAACAGATCGCAATTGAACCGTGATCCGTACAGATTACGACCCATGGTTCGGCTCGCTTGCGATTCGCGGATTAATACGCACAGTTTGGAATTCGTCCTCCGTCTGTGTGTGCGCGCGTGCTGTAAGTGCACTCAACAAATGTACGCATGTCAGAATTACATTTATCAGCTTACATAATGTAGCCTTTTTTAATGTTCGATGACAAGATAGAGACTTAAGGAAAATTATGTAGACTTATAATTTAAGTTTAATGTCCTAATGATCAGCCTACTTATTTGTTTGTCCCACAGCTGACATGGAACGTTACTAACCGGTTCGGGAACTTTATTTTTTGTTCTAACCGGTTCAGGAACGTCAATTTTAGGGTTGAACCGAAAACCAGAAACGTTAAAATACTATTTCTGTTCGGAACAAACCAATTAGGAAAAAAATATGGTTCAAAGCCCTGATAGTTTTTATTAATACCATGGTTCAACCAATAATGTAAACGATAAATAAAATTAAATAATATTTCACTTATTCACTACAAAAAATTAGCCTGGTAGAACCATCCTCTGCTATTTTGCTTCGCTTCATAGACAGAGTCTGGCTGGGCATAATTGACAATCGTTTTCCTTCTCATGGGAGGGGCTTGTCTGAAGTTTAAAATCATTGGTCTAAACGTAAGCCAATCACATAACGTTTGGATATGATGTGCGTTATGCGCCAGCTCAGCCGCATCAAATTTCTGCTGTAAAACACACGCATGATGTGAAAACAAACCCATCGAGCGAAATACCGAAGTTAACATGGCTATGAACGACTTCTGCAGATTATGTAAAGAAAATCGGGCCAGAGCTAGTTGAACACTATCCTTACGGTGTCTTTCCACTCACGTCTAAGTGGAGGAACGCCCCTCTCTACTCTCAAACTCTTCCACCAGACGGCCATAACCATATGTAAATTAAATCTTCCTACCTTTTTTTCTGGTTAATCAGGAACGTCACCAAAGAATGTTTGCCCACGCGTCCTCCACCATTAACTGTGAACAATGAAATTTCCTTCCATGATATCTCGATTGTTGTGCACGTCAAGCTGTGCTGCAGTTTCTCGCTGACGATCGATAATAGTTGATAAATTAAACTTTTCCCAAAACCTGTCGGGAGTAGGGCAACAACATAATCTCCATTCAAAATGTTTAACAAACACTTTTCTTGTTCGGGATTAAGTTGGCAAGTGCCGGTTCTCCACAACAGAGCAAATAGCTTTCTGTGCCTCCATGTCCACTACAAACTACAACCGTACATTCGGCGCTTAGCGTCTACGTCACGGCTCTCAGCCCGCCCTCTGTTCATTGATTCGCCGGTTGTTTTGAGACCTGAGGAAAACGGTTTGAATGGGAGGTATCTCTGAGTACAGAAGCGTAATGAAATTTAGCGGAAGTACAAAGTCTGACGTAGTCAGGCTAACAAAAAATAATTAGTAATAAAAATAAAATAATAATACAAAGTCATTTTACTGCATATATAGATCAAGCTTGAGTTTTGTTATCAAAATTAAATTACATAATATTTGCAAAGTCTATGAATCGCCATGTATTGGGTGATACACAAAAGGCTTTTCATATAATTTTATATTTTGCTTGTGAATAGGTTGACAACGGTATTAGCCGAATAATTACGTTGCTAATGCTAATCATAGGCCTATCTCTCTTTACCTGTTGCCACTTGTGTTTGTGCTCTTGAAAATAAATCGTTAAGCTTGGCACATTTAGCAGCATCCTCCTCCAATGCCTTTTTCAGCTCCTCCTGGCCTCTTCCTCCCACCCATCCTCCCTAACACGTACCGTTACAGTAGGGCCGGCCCAGCTATGGGTAGGCGCCAGCAGTAGCCTACCTGAGAAAATTTCGGAAATCTCCCTATTACCCACCCCGGGCCTGTTATGGTGGTACTTGGAGAGACGCATTTTTTCTGAGGTGGTACTTGGTGTAAAAAGTTTGAGAACCACTGGTATAGAGCATTGCACTATCAATACAAAAGTCATGGGTTTTAAACTTAAACATAACCATGGTTAAAACATGCTTACTGTATTAAAACCATGGTTTTGCCAATTATAATCAATACACCAAACAACCATGCTTACTACAAAAATAACATAAGGTGGCTAATTTCGTATTTGTATTATCGTTCGTCCACATTGGTATATTTTTTTAGGCTTTGCTTTAGGAGTTTTTTTTTTAATAATCCCATGCTTTTGTACAACTAGCCAACTCGTAAAATGCGAACTAATTCCCGTGAGATCAGGCTGGAAATAACCATGGTGAATTTTCGTAAGGGTTGGATAACATTTTTATGCGTAAATGTTTATGTAAATGCACTTCTCTCTGAGATTCCCACGTTTTAAATCAACTCCTTCGGTACGAATTGTGTTCTATTAAAGAGATTTTTCACATGAAAATCACAATTCTGTCATAATTTACTCATTTACATTTACTGTTTTTTTTCCCAACCCATTTCTTTTCTGTAACACTGAACAAAACATTTTGTATTCCATAGAGAAAAGAAAATCATACAACATGTGGGGTGAGTAATTGATTGCAGACATTTTTAAGTGAACCACTGTATTATGAATCCCTAATAATACAGTTTGTTCTTTTCCCCCCATGTAGCCTCACATGTAGGCAGTATTTTATTTTGAGGTTTGTGCACACCAGTGTTGTGTTCTAATCATGACCGCACCGCCTGGAAATGCGTCTGTAGTTATGGAAACTCTGTAGTGAGGCATTTTAACAAGGTTCTTATCTATGCAAAAGAAACCCACTTAAACTTATTCCCAACCTCCACCCACCAAACCACGCAAATACACACACACACTGCTCCCTTGAAGATGAGTGATTCCCAGTAACTTAAGAAACAAGTGCACAAGGAGAAGATTACAAGTAACAGATTATTTCTCTCTTATTTCATCTGCTATATTTTATTTGTAATGTGTTTAAAATCACCCTCATATAACATCTCACTGTCAGTTCAGATGCAGTAATAGTAATAAAGCTAGATATTTAGTGGTGCTTGCCTATGCAAAACCTGATGGTAGGGTTTTGTGGGTGCTTGCCAGGGCATTGCTATGCAGTTGCTAAGGTGTTGTAAATGTTTCAATTGCATTGTGATGCAATTGCAAGATTGTTCAGTTGGGTGTTTTTTTTAATCTTTTGGGTGGTTGTTTATTGCCTCATGTAACATGATAGCTACAGTTTGCACACAAAGATCACAAAATATTTCTCATGGTCTTGCAATATTAGGAATATTAACCCGTTTTTCATTCACACAATACTGTGCACATTGTTAGTCTGGTTGCTTAGAAAAAGTAACAGAGAACCTCAGTTCAATAAGCCATGCGATTTATTACAGATATCATTAATGCCGGTGTGGGACAAGTAATGCCCTGAAGTATAATACTTGCTTTATTAGTAATTAAATTTAATAGTATAGAACAAATCTCTTGCCCAAAGTGTGAGCAATAATAATAGTGATGCTCGCTTTAGCATACACCATTTAAAACCAGTCAGCATATTAGTAACATTATCAGTTACATACAGTAGATTTAATTCCCTTTCTCTCGCTCAGGTAAATGCAATCATGCAAAACATTGTTGTGACCAGGGAGCAGCAACGTCATTTGCTTCTAAATTCGTTTTCATTTATGTGTGTGTGTGTGCGCGCGCGCGCATTATATTTCCCATGGGGACTGTGGAGGGGAGAGAAGGAGAGAGAGTTGTTTGATCTTTAACAGGATTATTCATCGTCTTTTCCTTTTATTTATTTATATTCTTCTTTTATGCGCAGAGCATCTGGCCAGCATTTACACCATTAAATCCACACACACTCCTCACGATCAGCCCATATGCTCTATTTGTGTGTTTGCTCTGTGTGTGTGGAGGTGGATTTCCCTGACCCGACAGTCCTGTTGCGTGATCAATACTGCGCTGAATTACACACGAGCTCGTAAGCCACATGTTTCAAGTAACCTCCGCACTGTCATTCGATTCACTCGACCCACACGCGCGCGCGCACACACACACACACACACACACACACACACACACACACACACACACACACACACACACACACACACACACACACACACACACATAGCCTACAGTACATGCTCAGGTCAGCTGTTTAACTGCATTTAAAAAAGGGAATGTACTAGATATTTGCACAGTACAACTTATACTGTATGCCACAACTATTTAATTTATTGAAATGTCAGGCGTTTGATTTGTGGTGGGAAAAAAACCTTGAATGTTCCCGGATCACTACAAGTTCAGCTCTATTGACAGCATCTGTCCAGAAAACTATTTGTCCTTTAGTTTGTAGAAAGCACAAACAGAAAAAAAGTCTACATCGCAAGGCAGTGCTAGACAGCAAAAATTAATAATTTAGAGTCCAATTATCGATATTGTGAACTAGCTGTTTCTTCTATTGTTCTTGTGTATTTGATGAGATGTTTTGTAGAGAGAGGTTATTATGTATCTGTTGACATATTATTTATAGAGAGGTTATAGTTGTTGTGTATTTGTTGGGACCTAAGTAAATTGTTGTGTATCTTTTAACATTTACATTTAGGTATTTAGTACACGCTTTTATCCAAAGCGACTTGCAAAGATCAGGAAACCATCATAACCACCATAACCAAGTTACAAGTTTTCATTATTTTGAGACAGTACCTGTTGAGAGAGAAAGAGAGTTAGTATAGAGTTACTTAAAGTTATTGTTGTGTATCTGTTAAGATGTAATGTATAGACCGAATATTCTGAATGCACTTGGCCAAAAATGAAAATTTACTTAAAATGTAATTTAAAATTGTATGAATACTAGACTTTTTAATACAAACCAATAAAATAACACCTTTTGAAAGTAACATACCACAATTGGACAAAAATCATTTAGTTATGCAACAATCAAATTTAACAGCTCAAATTTAAAGCAGTAGTAAAGTAGCAACTCAGCAGCCTTGTTAGTCACTGTAAAAAATCCATACTTTGTACGGTAAAAAAGCTGGCAGCTGTGAAGAGCAAAAAAAACTGTTAAAAATACAGAAAACATGTAAACAACTTTGCGGGTAAAAACTGGCATTTTCTTTTTCATTATAGCAAAGTTTTGTATAATTATCAATTCTTAACCATGTGTTTAATTAACTGATACATTTGTCAATTATTATATTTGTTGTTATAAAATCTGTTTTGTATTTAATAGGATACAGCTTACAACAATAAAAAGGGTGGTAAAATGGATGACTACATGCTGAATCATAGTTTATCACAAGTGGCCTTCCATAGATTATTGCCAAAATATGTAGGGATGATTGGTGCATAGTGTCATTCACACAAACACAAAAAACATCATTTTAACAAAAGTGACATGAAAACAATGCTATAAACATTAATTAAATTATACAAATTACAAACCCCCTACTGTAAATAACTGTAAAAATAAGAGTAAACATATTTATTTATAACATAATTAAATATTAAATTAAATATCAAATGTAAAGGTTCAGGCAGGTAATTGTGGGAACATTGTTTTACTGTTGTTCACTGTACTTTATGGTGTCTTGTATTTTTAACTTACAGAAACCATAATTTTAACAATATTTTACCGTAAATGTATAATTCAGTTGCATAGAGATTTTTACCATAAATTATTAGGTAATTCATAAGTTCAAAAATCATACATTTAATTTTAATTCAGCCTAAAATTTTATGAAATATTTTGTTAAATCTATTACAGTTTTTAACCGTAAATGTCAAGGTTTTTAGAGTTATCCAATTAAAGGGTTTTTCCAATAGCATATAAAAATATATTTTTTGTTAAAAATACAGACTTTTTTTAGAGTGTGCTTCAGATATACAATAATTTTAATGAAAACAACAGGTAAGACACAGCATGGCAGTGAACCTCTGTTCTGCTTGGGCTTCAGTGAACTCAGCACCTGCACCTGTCAGTACAGCATGAGCTACTTCAGATACTGACAGATGAATTTTAACAAGCACTCCATATTTGATAGTATGTTGCATTTGACACAATCACTAATAGAGAGACTTGTTGTTGTATTTGTTGAGATCTTATGTAAAAGGAAGTTGTTGTGTGTTTGTTAAAATGTTTTATAGAGAGGTTGTTTTGCATTTGTTGTGGAGTTGATGTGGCGTAGGGAGAGTTTATTGTTGTGTGTTTGTTTAAAGAATGTTTGGAAAGTTGTGGTTGTTGTGTATCTTTTGAGATGTTATGTTTTGAGGCAATTGTGATGGTGTGTATTTGATGAGTTGTTACTGTATGTGTAGTGAGGTTGTTGTTGTGTAAATGTTAAGATGCTATGTAGAGAAGGTTTATTGTTGTTGTTGTGTTTATGTTGAGATGTTATATAGGGACTCGGGAGAAGTTATTTTTGTTGTGTATCCATTGAGATGAAAATGTTTTGGGTTACGTATGTAACTGTTGTTCCCTGAGAAGGGAATAAGACGCTGCGTCTCCCTTGCCATAATTCCTGCGTCCCTGTAACGCCATCTTTGGCAATATTTCAGATAGCGATATACTTACTGGGTCCCGCGTCACCCTATCTTTGTCGTTAAGCCTCACCATTGGTTGAATTTGATATACACATTCAGATGCATTTACCCAAAGTGTCACCTTGAAAGGGAACTGTAACAATGTATCTTAAAAGGTAACACGATGTAACCTTGCTCTCACTTGAAATGTGTCCCCACATTTAGTCCTTGAATTTGAGGGTATTGGACCTGGAAAGTCCTTGTATTTGAAGTGAACTATGGTGTGGGAACCCTAATGTGTGCAAATGTGCAATTTGTCGGTCATTAAAACAATGACATCACATTACGTCAAATCTGTTTTTCCTGTTGTAAAATACATTTGGCCAAAATCTCAATTTATAAAATATGTAATACTACTGTATGAACATGCTATTTAAGGCTATTTGTAGGGAATTGGCTAATTTGGCTATGACTAAGCTGGCAAATGCAAGCCCTCTCCCTCTCGCTACGCCACCGGTCCGGTCACAGGCCTCAAATTCATAAAATATGAGCCGGTATAGACATACTGTTTCTTTCATAAAGAGACAACATTGTACTCAAACAACAAGATATTTATTTACCGTTGCAAGACGTTCAGCTGCTATGCTGTGGAACTTAAGTTCACTGCACTCAGGGGTGGAGTTAAGAGGTTTGACTGACAGTTTGAGCGGATCCAAAAAGATTTTGTCACAAGTTTTTTTTTATACCTTTAATTGGCTAAATATATGTTAAACAGACATACAGACATAAAGGGTGACCAATAGCATTGATTTATTGATGAATAAAATTTATTGAAATTTTTTATAAAACACCTCCAAAAAGGGCACTTCGGAGTGTAGGGACTAAAAGGGCATGAGCCCTACCTGTGCAGGTCCCTGAGGGGAAGGTTGTTGTTGTGTCAATGTTAAGAATTTATGTAGCGAGAGATTCTTTTTGTTGTGTATCCAACCTGTTGAGATGTTATATAAATAATGTTGCTGTTATGTTTATGTTGAGATGTTATTTATGGAGATTTTGTTGTTGTGTATCTGTTGAGATGTTATGTAAAGAAAGGTTGTTGTTGTTGTCATTGTGTTTATGATGAGATGTTAATATGTAGAGAAAGGGGTTGTTGTGTAAATGTTGAGATGTTATGTAGGGAGATGTTATTGTTGTTGTCTATCTGTTGAGATGTTATGTAGGGAGATGTAATTGTGTTTGTGTTGAGATGTTATGTAGGGAGATGTTGTTGTTGTGTATCTGTTGAGATGTTATGTAAAGCAAGGTTATTGTTATCGTGTTTATGTTGAGATGTAATGTAGAGAAAGGTTGTTGTTGTGTAAATGTTAAGATGTTATGTAGGGAGATGTTATTGTGTATCTGTTGAGATGTTATGTAAAGCAAGGTTATTGTTGTTGTGTTTATGTTGAGATGTAATGTAGAGAAAGGTTGTTGTTGTGTAAATGTTGAGATGTTATGGAGGGAGATGTTATTGTTGTTGTGTATCTGTTGAGATGTTATGTAGGGAGATGTTGTTGTTGTGTATCTGTTGAGATGTTATGTAAAGCAAGATTATTGTTGTTGTGTTTATGTTGAGATGTAATGTAGAGAAAGGTTGTTGTTGTGTATCTGTTGAGATGTTATGTAGGGAGATGTTATTGTGGTTGTGTATCTGTTGAGATGTTATGTAAAGCAAGATTATTGTTGTTGTCTTTATATTGAGATGTAGAGAAAGGTTGTTGTTGTGTAAATGTTGAGATGTTATGTAGGGAGATGTTATTGTGTATCTGTTGAGATGTTATGTAAAGCAAGGTTATTGTTGTTGTGTTTATGTTGAGATGTAATGTAGAGAAAGGTTGTTGTTGTGTAAATGTTGAGATGTTATGGAGGGAGATGTTATTGTTGTTGTGTATCTGTTGAGATGTTATGTAGCGAGATGTTGTTGTTGTGTATCTGTTGAGATGTTATGTAAAGCAAGATTATTGTTGTTGTGTTTATGTTGAGATGTAATGTAGAGAAAGGTTGTTGTTGTGTATCTGTTGAGATTTTATGTAGGGAGATGTTATTGTGGTTGTGTATCTGTTGAGATGTTATGTAAAGCAAGATTATTGTTGTTGTCTTTATATTGAGATGTAGAGAAAGGTTGTTGTTGTGTAAATGTTGAGATGTTATGTAGAGAAAGGTCATTGTTGTGTTCCTGTTGAGATGTTATGTACGGAGAAGTTACAGTTTTGTTGTGTATCTGTTGAAATATGTAGGGAGAGGTTATTTTTGTTGTGTATCTGTTAAGATGTTATGTAGAGAAAGGTTGTTGATGTCTTTATGTTGAGATTTTATGTAGAGAAAGGTTGTTGTTGTTGTGTTAATGTTGAGATGTTAAGTAAGGAGAAGTTATTGTTGTTGTGTATCTGTTGAGATGTTATTTAGAGTAAGGTGGTTGTTGTGTTAATGTTGAGATGTTATGTAGGGAGAGGTTGTTTTGTTGTATATCAGTTGAGGTGTTTTGTTGAATGAAGTTGTTATTGTGTATCTCTTGAGATGTTATGTTGGCAGAAGTTATTTTTGTTGTGTATCTGTTAAGATGTTATGTAGAGAAATGTTTTTGTTGTGTTAATGTTGAGATGTTATGTAGGGAGAAGTTATTGTTGTTGTGTATCTGTTGAGATGTTATTTAGAGGAAGGTTATTGTCACTTTATTTATGTTATGTAGAGAAAGGTTGTTGTTGTTGTTGTGGTGTTTACATTGAGGTGTATTGTAGAGAAAGTTTATTGTTGCTGTGTATCTGTTGAGATGTAATGTAGAGAAAGGTTGTTGTGTTTATGTTGAGATGTTATGTAGGGAGATACTATTGTTGTTGTGTTTATGTTGAGATGTTATGTAGAGAAAGGTTGTTGTGGTCTTTATGCTGAGATGTTATGTAGGGAGAGGTTGTTTTGTTGTATATCAGTTGAGGTGTTTTGTGGAATGAAGTTGTTATTGTGTATCTCTTGAGATGTTATGTCCGAAAGATGTTATTTTGATTGTGTATCTGTTGAGATGTTACACAGAGAGAGTTTATTGTTGCTGTATTTTTGATGAGATGTTATGTTGAGAGAGGTTATTGTTGTTGCTGTGTGTCTGGAGGCATTGGATCATGGTGGATTAGCGGTAATCTTGGCCAGTGACACTCCCAAATGGTCGGATCACCGAGCACAGCCTCTCAGTCTTTCTGCTAAACAGCCTTTTAACAGTGGCTACAAGCGTGTGTAAACCTGAGGCTTGTGTGATTAGCGCACATATGCAAGCACACAAACATTTGATTGCTCCAGACAGTCGGTGTCACAACTGTCAAGTGATCATTAGGGTCTTACTTAAGGGACACACGCAAACCAATAAACCCTCTTAGAGTATAGACACAGCGAGGGGAGAGCTAATCTCTTCGTATTCAATTTCATATTAAAAACAAAGCGTTTTAATGTGTAAATTCCTCAATACAAATGGCTCATTTTACTAATGACCCCTTCGACAAGGAAAAACTCAGCTGGACTTGAATTCTAATATCTGTGTCAAAGCCAGAGCCATAATTCATCCCTCCCCTATGTTTTAATGGTTTTATAGCAGCCTTTTCTTTTACTGCCCTTATAGACCCCATGCAATGTTTTAACACACACAATTCACCCTCCTGTCTTGATATATGTCCTATTAAAACAGAATATGTCGGTGCATGTCCTTTTTAATAGCCAATAGTTTTTGCTTTACATTACAGCCAGGCAAAATGACAATTTTCTGTATTCTATTGCTAGTCGGTTTCCTTTAGTCAGCTAATGATGGCACGGAGCTGCACCTTTAATGTCACCAAGCTGAGTGATTACACAATGGCTTTTAAGTTTCATCCTTTTAAGTTCTCATCTGTTTTGATTTATGTGCCTGAAAGTGTCTTAAATGGGTGAGATGTTCACTTTGTCATCCATTTGTCTGTTTCTAGTTTGACCAATCCAGGCTAATTTGCAAAGTGGTTATTAATGTGATAGGTATGCATTGTCTTATTGACAGTGCTATCAGTCAATAATACTATAGCTTATGTACTGTCTCCTAATTTTTCACTTCTACAGTTGTGGTAGGGGTGCGCAGGGAAAAAACTAACACGGGGTTACTTGTAAAGCGGACTGTTTACATTGTTGCACAAGGTTGAGCGTTTTGAGTTTCCGGTATTTTTTTCACGCTGCCAAAAGACGATCTCCCGCAAATTATTGGAAATGTATAAAGTTTTTCCGGAGAGTTATTGATAAATGAGTGTTTTGGTTGCATGTAAGTAAATTTTCTCATCATATGTTTTTTTCTGTTTCTAAGTTTGGTGTGTAAGATACCAAATGTCATATTAATCAGTGTCTTGTTGACTGAAATATAGCATCAGTTTGAAATATGTCTGCAGCTCTTAGCAACTTTTTGGTGGACTTGAAAATATTTTGACCCAGCGGGGTTAATTGTAACGCTGTGTTACAACTAACCCCTCAGCACTTCCGATATGAAAACTGCTAACGTTATAGCGTAATTCTTGCCTTTGTTTTAAACAGACTACACACTGATGATTGCTGGCTGCCAACAAAATAAACGTGCCTGTCATGTCAAAAATTGTGTGGCAAATTTATTTTTGTTCATATCTTTAATATTGATTGAATAAGGTCACGTCAAAGATTGAAATCATAATGAAATTAATGACTAAAATCAGACTTTGATGCTCATTATCTCAGAATTTGATTTTGAAACTGTAGTATGGTTATTACAGACTGGGTCATATATATATATAAAAAAAAATTGTCATAATTGTGCTGCTTTTTCCCCTCATATTTAGACATTTGTATCCATTTATAATTGAACTATTGTTAGAAAAGGGCTGGATGAATAAATACAGTGTGGATACCTGTCTATGACAGATATATAAACAATATCCACTTCAAGTATATAGACAAAATAGTATTGAAATATTTGCCTGCAAACTTAATTTTCAGCAAGTGTTACAACTAACCCCCTGCCTGTTACAATTAACCCACCTATGGGGTAAGTTGTAACATTTGCACTTCTGTCACATTTGGTGTAATTGTCCAAAAATGGTTAGTACTAGAAACAAACTTCAAATGTCCATATGTAGCAAAGATGTCTGTGTTGCTTGTGTAAAAACATAATTAATCAAACTCAAATATTTTTTGAATGATTGAGCCAAAACCAAAAAGCGTTAGGTTGTGCCCCGCTCCCCCCTACACACTAAAAAACGCTGGGGGGGTTTTCAACCTAGTGTTGGGTCAAAAAGGGATGACCCAGCCTTCTATGCGGTTTTATTGCTGGGTCAAATATACAATTTTCTGGGTTATTTAACCCAGCAGTTGGGTTTCATTTTGACCCAGTGCTGGTTTAAAAATAAATAAGTGTAGTAAAAAAACACTTCAAACTGAAGTAACATTCCAAAAAAATCCTACAATGCAGTTTATTTCTGCATATAAAGTAGCTCGGAATTAAACATGTCAGATTCAGTGGCTTTTCTAGCTGTTCACGCTGTCATCCAAAATGATCTGTCACATATAAAGGGAGGAAAACAGATTTAGGCCACATTCATCTGCAGTATGAACGCAGCCCTGTGACACACGGCTTAGAAAGATGAAAGTACAGAGACCTGAGATAAGATTGTGCGTGTGCGTGTGTGCGTGCAACTGTAAAGGGGTTCAGATGCAATTTGCATGAAAAGCATCCAAAATCTTAATGATTTGCAAGCTGGTTGTTTTATCTTACACAATGGAAAGGAGAGAGCGAGAAACGGAGAGCGTTCAATCAACTTCTCGTTCATTTTCTCAAGCTCCTGTTTTTCCCGACTATTTTAGTGCAGTAGGTTGCGCAGGATTGAGAACATGTGAATGTTTTATAGGCTTACATAAGGGACCTCACCCCAGAGACAACCGACCTCGTTATCGTTCATTTAGCAGTGAAAAACAAGATAGATAGATGGGGTGGGGGTAGATGAGAGGATGAAAAGAGAATGGGGAATGCAGAGGGAAGAGAAACATGCACATGCAAAGGGGCTGAGCATGATGGGATACATTTGTGAAGTGAATGTAGGAGAAAGAGGCATTGGGGGTTCGGGGTTTCAGGTGCACGAGTGATACGAGCGTTCGGAGAGAGAAGGGAAAAAATAATGCGGTTGATTCCAGCATGATTCCATTTCGTTTCATTTATCTGTTACCCAGAATGCCTCAGGGAAGCTTAGCTTGTTAGCATCATCACTTGGGCAAAGAAATATAGGTTTCATTGCTCGAGATAAAGATGAAACATCTCTCTTTCCTTCCTGCTTTTACCGTTTTTTTTCTGCTTGCATAAAAAGGTCAGAGTTTTCTATAGCAGTGGGGTGCCTTGTAAATAGCACCTGCTATTAGAGTAGAGACTTGTCTGTACATACCACACATCAACACATCTCTGCACTCGTACATCTGGAAATCATTGCATAATAAGCAGCCAACCGAAGCTGTGTATTTGCATGCGTGTATTAGAGAGCCACAGGCTGTGGCGTATATATGCGCGTACCATGGAGTTTATTGGGTCAGTGAGTTCAGGTTTAATATGACTGACTGTGTAATTGCCTCATCTATCTTTGACTGCGCTATTAGTGCGATGCATAACACCCCCCTAGAAACATAGAGTTGGTATACTTTAGAATTTTTAATTTAGGTTTTTATTTCAATTTGTCCTTTCCATTTAGTCTGGTTTTCATTAGTTTTCACTCTGTGACTTTTATTTTAATTTTGTCAGTGTTTCAAATTGAATACTAAACTATGTATGTAAAACAAATCCTGGTAGTTTCTTGATTTTTTCTTTTATTTTTTTCAATTACATTTCATTTGTCAGTTAACACAAAACGTTTTTCATTTTATTTTAATTTAATGATAATAACGGATGATTTAAATAGAGTAGCTAGACATCAGCACCATGGACAGCGGCATAACTGGAGAACAGGGAGAACCGGGTATGATAACAGCTGAAGAGGTTAACAGGTATAGTGGCGTCATTTCAGTCAGTACTGTTACAGCACACTGATGCAAGACAGATGTAAGACAAAACAGCAGAAAAACAGTGAGATGGAAAAAGGAGAGAGGGGTGATGTAATTGTCACATTAAATATAATTTATTTGCCAGATAGCGCTGGAAATTATGCTATTTTCATGTGTCATCAAATAAATTTTCTTCACTATCTTGTTTGTTTAAAGGATTCAGCAAATTACCATCTATTGCCTCAGCGTAAGATTTCATAAGTGTTAATCATGCCAGTCTGGTGTGATAAAATTTCCCCAAAAAAGTTTGAGGGTTTCCTCTAGCACGAGCAGTTTGTCACTAAGCATTTCTTTGCAGTTTACTCTGATGATTATCATACTTTTTAACATAGACAGAGTAATGAGTTGACACTCAATCCTCCACGGTGGGAAGAAAATGTTCTGTAATGGGCTTCACTGAATACAAAAGTTATTTCGAAGGCAAAAATTTAGCTGTTTGTAAATTTGGTTGAGGCCAGTGTAGTCAAGCAGCAGCACAGAGGACTGCGTTCAATGGCAAGAGCAAAATGTAGGGTATGTAATACAACCTGTGTATGCTGTTATTTGTGAAATGAGTGTTTTTAAAGCAGATGCAGAGACTCAAACTGTTGGATCTCACCAAAACTTGAAGAATATCTGGGTCAGAATTCAAGAGGAAAAAACAAAATGGTGCTTTTAGATTGAAAAACAATTGGTGGGTAATATTTTACCCTGTGCTCAAAAAGGAAATCAGACAGGGGTGAAAGGTTGCATTACGGATTTTTAACCTGTAAATTGGACATAAACACACACTATCTGAGCCAAACTGGTTGCAGAAAGTGACAGCTCCGCAGTAGCGATGAGAAGTGATTTTTATAGATCCTGTGTTCTGTCGAAGTCTGATGCCCCTATGTTTCCCTTTAGTGCAATGTTTCTTATAGCGTTTTGATCACGTTACATTTATTTTTTAGATAAATACAAAGTTTAAATGGCATGGCTACTGATATGCATGTATGTAATGTATATGTATTGTTCTTTTTTGCTAAATCAATTATTTTTACAGTCTGAATTGGTAAAGTACATATAAAGCAATACTATCATGTATTGTATACTGTATAATAACGTTTATTAAATATCTCATAATTTTCCTGTTTTCTATTATTTCTTCCTTATATTTATAGCCTACGTGTTTGTTCTAAAACTATTATAAAAGTATTATGTTTAAACAAAAATTGAAAAGGCTTGTTTATAAATAAATAACACTTTACATCGTGTGTGTGTGGGGCGGGGGCTATATTTATATATTTATTAAGTATGTAAATATAATAATTTTAGAACAAACAGGAAGAAGACAAAAGCTAAGATATAAGGAAATAAAAAGAAATAATAGAAAACGAAAAAAATTATGAAATATAAAAAACTTGTGGTGATATTGCTTTTTAGTATAAAAAAACATATATTCTGAATAAATTATAAATGTAACGTGATAAAACACTATAAGAAACACATAGAGAGAACAGACTTCAACAGAACACCGGACATCTTCTCTACTTATTTTCTATTCTAATTATTAATAGATTTCCAGATGATTTCATCGCTCCTGTCTGTCTGTTTAAGGGCTTATTGCAAACATAAACACCTACATTTATCTTCAAATGGTGTCTTCGACGATGGTATTCTATAAAAATGAAAGCCATCTTTTTTTGGCATTCCTATTCTGACACTTAACAGCACAACAGAACATTTTCTAGTGAGTTATCTTGCTCGTTTCATTCATGTCTAATTCATTTCCACTGTTTTTCTGCAACCACATTGCTCGCGCAGCTTGCAGTGACGTAACTGTGATGTCTACTCGAAATTGGTCTATACTTTTATTTATCAGTTTGTGTTTTCCCTGGGAATCAAACCCACAACATTAGCAATGCTCTACAGTACAGCTAAAGGAAGCCTATTTTTTATATTATTTTTTATAATATATTAATATTATTTCATGGCCACTTAAAGGTCAAAAGTGCCATGTCAAATGACAATAAACATGAGCTAAATAAAATATTGGTTTGTTCACATTATTCAAATTATATTAAATATTAAGGGGGGTGCATTCAGGGTTTGTTCTTCATTATAGCATATTATTTGACCAACCCATCAGATTTTAATCACTTGATATTATTCATCTCCCGAGTTTCAAAAAGCAATTAACTGCTTTTATTACAAGCTCATGTCAATTCTTGAGAACACACACATATGCACACGCGCACAATGATCTCCAACACACACATTACAGTACTTGCATATTCAAACATTTTAAAGCACAGCAGTTAATTACAACAATGAAACATAATTAGTTAGTGTATAATTAGTTGCATGGGTTAACTTCTCTATAGCAACCATGCCTTAAATTGAGCTGTGACTCATGTTGACTTAACATCTCAATAATTATGAGATTTCTATGGAGAAATCTGCATTTCAATAGATTGGAATTTGCTTTTTATCACAGCGGCATATGTGTGTGTTTACTTATAAAGCTTTATGCTACACAGGGGTAAATTAAAGATTGTTTACTGAACCTACTGGATCTGATGAGAGCTGAAAGGGTCGGATTTTTTATGGATTAAATGAGGCATATCAATGAGACAGTAATGTCATTTCCCAGGAATTTTTTATTTTTTAAAGTAAAGTAACTAATATCTCTGTCTTCTTGTCTCTCTGCAGTGGACGGCTGCACTGATTGGTCCGTGGACTATCTTAAATACCGGGTGTTGCACGGGGAGCCGGTGCGGATAAAGTGTGCTCTGTTTTATGGTTATATCAGAGCCAACTACACCCAGGCACAGAGCATTGGATTAAGTCTCATGTGGTACCGGAGTTCTGGGTTGGGTCATGGTGACTTCGAAGAACCCATCTCATTTGATGGGGTACGCATGAGCAAAGAGGAAGACGCCATATGGTTCCGACCAGCCGAGCTGCAGGACGCTGGTCTTTACTCCTGCGTTCTGAGGTAAGAGAGCGACACACACACACCCATGCATGCAGGAACACTTGCGTGTTTAGATATGCAAATCCACAGAGAGGCACAAGCACACGCTATGCCTTTCGGACATTAGCTGGATTACGAAACGTGGTTAACTTCTTCCTTTGGTCGTTTTGATTGGCTTTCAAAAGCCTTCAAGAACAATGGCACGCTGAGAAGAATCATAGCGTGTGTGTTTGCAGCTTCATGTATATATACAGTGAGTGTGTGTTTGCATCCAAGTCTTCTTAGGGACAGTAAAACTGGAAATGAAATCAGTAAGAGACGGCAGAGGACAGTGAAGCGTTCTGTCATCCATCAATCAAGTACCGACACCTCGGCACTCTCCTATAATGCCGCAGGCCACTGTCACACATATTAAACAGTCAAGAAACTCTCCAGGGTCCTCATTTGCTCAGGATCCAACCAACTTGAGGTCAAAGCACATAATCTACTCATCAAATTCACTTTTGCATCACATAATGTCACTCTCACTGTGCGTGTTTGTGTGTGCGCTTGCTTTAAAGACAGACAGAACGAAAGACAGGTGAAAGGAAAAGATGTGAATTTTAAATACTCTCCTGCCTTAATTCGTAGCATTCCCTCAGGACAAATACAGAGTTTCAGTATGCACGTTTTTTTTTTTTTTTTTGACATCTTGAACACTATAAACCAAGTACAGAAGCAAAATGAGACATGAGCTCTAGCAAGCGGAACTTTTCTAAACTCCGGTAAGCTGCTTACCTAGCATTTTAAGACCTAATAGGTGTGGTACAGACAGAAATGTGGTCACAAAAACCTTCTAAGATTTCAACGCAGATAAATTATTTTGGACAAATTTCAAAGCAACATCACATGTTTCAGGATATATTTCAGAAGCTGAGTAAGAATGCACTGTATTTTATATATATATATATATATATATATGCTTTAATTTTTATGGGCATTCAGATGGAGAATGCTGTAAGTGCGTCTGACATGTTTTCTTGTAAATGAAAATTGAATTTTTTTATCAGGCTCTTATGTTTAGGTTCAGTTATTTCACTTTAATGGCAATTAAAAGATGATTTGGCAGTAATTGAAATGCTTTATTTTCACAAATGTCACTTGAGTCATTTTATTAAACAAATTTGACTTGCTTTAGCTCCAAAATCCTGTAAGTGCATGCAAGTTTATATGACAAAAAACTCAATTTTTAAAGAAAATCCACATCTCTAGACAGAGGAAACAATTGCAAAATCACGAAAGATGCAACTAGAAACATTGCAAATAACAAAAGTCGGAACGTTAAAATAAAGAAATTGAACTACATATTGGGAGCGCTGAATACAACCAGTATGTGACTTCCACATACTGGTTGTATTCAGGTCCAAGTACTTAAAAGAGACACCAGTTTCTATGATTGTTGTGCACGTCGTCGTTCATCTTATTAACTTATTCACCGCCAGTTTTTATATGAAAAGTTGGCCGCCAGCATTTTTTGTGATTTTTACAAAGTTTCACAAAATGCCTTCCAGGAAAATCTTCTTCTAAAAATATATAAACATACAAATATATCAAATGAAAGAACAGACCCTCTGCTTTCAAACAAACAAAACCTATCTATCTCTGTTTTTTCGTTTGTTTTGTTGGAGAAATCTGCTAAATGCAATGCCGACTTTGTGCACTTGTCTTCTACGTGCACAAAAGATTAACCCTTTCCCCGCCATTGACACGTTATCTCGTCAATTAAGAGAAAACATTTGCGTAAAAAAAAATGTGTTCCTGGTGGGTTTTCATGTTAATATGTAATACCGATATAATAACCAATTTATAAAAAACTGAAGCAAATTTTTCATACTAATTTTAAACTCTTTGTATGTTTTGATAATCATTGCTTCACAAAAATGCAATTATTTCAGCTTTTTGCAAAAAACATTATTTAAAAATAGTTTATAGGAAGAGAAAAAATAAAGATAGATAGGTTTTGTTTGTTTGATCAGATTCAATGGATTATGCTAAGCTATGCTAAAAGTGGTAGCCCCAAACCCGTATCTCGGCTGAATGGATTCCAAAACGGTAAGAATCAAATGTTTAACTCTAGGGGAGCTGGAAAATGAGCATATTTTCAAAAAAAGTGGAGTGTCCCTTTAAGAGTTGGTTTCCTCATGCTTAATTAATGCAAAGTGTCAAAAAAGCAGTTAGACGTGTTACAGAGTATTTCTTTGCTGAATGCAGTTTGCCAGGGTTCGTACAAGTTTCGGAATGTTTTTCTTTCGAATTCGGGTCCAGCTGATGTTTCAGGGGTAAGCTATACGTATCGCTTTTTTTATGGGCACTTCCCCGGAAAAACATGCCCACACGTCAGTCAGCGGGAGAGCCAGAACCCGGGATGCTAGAAGTCACAGGCATCACTTCACGCAACAGCTGTGTTTTTATCAAGACTCAACAATGGCACAAAAGAAGTGTGTTTTTGGATGTAAGGAGAAGAAAGCCAGCATTATAGAAACAATGGATATGGTTTGCTTATCCGGGGTAGCAGCAGAGTTTTGCGTGTGTGTTTGTTTAATGCTGGATTTCATTGAAAAGTCCCAACTGGGCATGAGTTGCATGCGGTAAGTAAGACTTTTGTGTTATTTTGGAAATAGGTGCGTAAGTGCATATTTTATAAACAACACAAAAATCGAGTGAATTTAAATTATCCAGTGTTGTATAAAGTGTTGCATGACTCGTGACTCGCTCCACCCGCATCTTGTAACTCCTTCCGAATTTTTTCATACGTTATCGGAAAGAATCAGTAAAGCTGATCTGTCATTTATAAATCTGATAAAACTGAAGAATCTTCTGAGATTTGAAGGATGTGTGCGCATTTTGGCAATGGAAGTATGGCAAAAATCAGCACTGAAGCAACACAGACAGAGAAAGTTATTTTAAAAAGTTGACTATATCAGCTTTTTCATCACAGCTACCAGATCAGTGTTCTATAGTGGAGTGGATAGAAGACGTTAGCAGATGCCCAAATGTAAAGTGGCCAGATACATATACGTATATTAGTATATTATATTAGTGCAACCAACCGCAACAACCAGACATTTTAAAGCTGGGAAATCGTTTTGATAAACTTTCAGAGTTACTAACATGTTAGAACCAATGGGGAATGACACCACTTCCGTTGCCAAAATGCGCACACAGGCTATTTGATCACGAGGGCTGTAAAAGGGTCTATACTACTCTATAGGTACTCCAGATTAACATACGAAGAAACAGCTTGTGTAATGGGAGCTTTAAGAAACCAAAACATTTGTTATTTTCGACAAGGTATTTATTCCAGAGTTCAGTTTAGCCACTAGCCTGTCCGTCAAGACGCTTAACCGCGTCAACACACGTGCATCCGATTTAAGCATTTATAGCCAAAAAAATGGTTCTTCTATGGTATAGTAGCTTTATTTTTCAGAATGTATTAGAAATCAATGTTATTATACTGGCTCTCAGCATGTATTATATGTTTATCAAATACCTTTGCTTCACATCCGCTTAATCCTGGCCTCACGCCATTCAGAATTATTGCATTGATGTCAGAATCTGCTAAATATCTTTGTTGGTTTGTTTTGTTGGAGAAATCTGCTAAATGCAATGCCGACTTTGTGCACTTGTCTTCTACGTGCACAAAAGATTAACCCTTTCCCCGCCATTGACACGTTATCTCGTCAATTAAGAGAAAACATTTGCGTAAAAAAAACTGTTCCTGGTGGGTTTTCATGTTAATCTGTAATACCGATATAATAACCAATTTATAAAAAACTGAAGCAAATTTTTCATACTAATTTTAGCATCGCGCTAGAGTTTCAGTGTAGCTCAGTGTAGTTTTGATATGTTTTAGATATTCTGTGAACTAAGGTAATCTACTTATGTATTTTGCTAGTTATCAGAAATAAACTACTCAAAAAGGACTCTATTGTTATTAATTCCTTTTTGAAACCAGAAGTTACGTTTGTTCCACAAAAGCCATTTGTTTTTGTTGTTACTGCTGAAACCGTCTATATCAGAGGTAGGCAACGTCGGTCCTGGAGTGCCGATGTCCTGCAGATTTTAGCTCCAGCTCCAATCAAGCACACCTGAAATAGCTAATCAAGGTCTAAATAGTAATTTTAGGTTGGAGCTAAAATCTGCAGGACATCGGCAGTCCATGACCGACGTTGCCTACCACTGGTCTATATGGTTCTATAAAAATTAGGGATGCACTGATACCACTTTTTTGGAATACGAGTACGAGTACTTGCATTTCAGTACTTGCCGATACCGATACCGAGTACTTAATAAAAAAACATGATTTAAATTGACAGGTAACAGCTTTAGTCATATAATTTAACAAAAAAACAAAGGACTAGTTTTCCAGTTTGTTGTAAACTCTGCCTCTTTGGACAACACAAGAGGCATTAACCCCTTACACGCCGCTCAAACATAGACATTTCTCAGACCGTGGTATCGATTCTAGGTATTGGGGGACTTTTAACGAGTACGGGTACTTTAGAAAATGTGGTATCGAGGCCGATACCCGATACCAGTATCGGTATCGGTGCATCCCTAATAAAAATGCTTAGTTTTCACAAAAGGTTGTTTGTAGTGCATTTTTTTCTATACTGTAGTAGACTATAAAATGGTAAGAAAGAAATATTTTTAAGAACCTTTGTAGGAGCAGAAATAGTTTTTAATGGAATCACTTTGACCTTTTGTTGCACCTTTATTTAAAAAAAATAAAACATAAATCTAATTAAAAATAATAATAATTTTATTTTGTGCACTATGTATTTTTACATGTTGTTTTTTTATTTATTGCCTTTGCACTATGCTTACTTTGGACTACTTTGGAATCACTGAAGGAGATATAATACAATATCTGGAGAGAGTCGGCCATTAGCATTCTCTCATTTATCTCAGTTTCATTTACTCAGCTGGTTCATACAGCCCCAGAAGAACATGACATGGATCCTGCTAATTTTACTTTTATGGGCATTCAGTTTCCTCACCTGAGCAATAAAGGTCATGTGACTGATTCATCTTTATTAGATATCTTTGCAACAGACAGGGAAAGACTATTTCACGCTGTTAAGAGTCCTCCAAAAGCAGGTGTCTCCACTGTTGAGAGTCCTCCAAAATCAAGTCTGCTATTATAAAGCATTCTTATATTATGCAAAACATTTATTCAGACTACACAGCAACCTTTAAATCATTGTCAATGGAAACATGATGAAGCTAACCAGCCAAACGATAAGTCTCAAGAATCATTTGTGAGGCTTTTGTTATACTCTTCATGTGAGTTATTGACTTTAGAGCATTTCAAATCTATCACTTATGAGATTGCATTGGAGTTATTGGATACTGTAATACTGCATTGTAAAGATCCTTTCTTTGAAAACAGAGGAAAGCAAAGCAAACTCAAGTATTACAATCTGTTTATTATAAAACAGTTAGCAACAGGAAATTGTTGTTGTTGTTGCGTTGAGCTGATTAAACCATAAACAATAGATTCTAGCAACATGCTGGTAGAGGAAAACAGATACATTTTCAGTATATTTTTAGGTTTGTGAAATGATAAAACAAGCTTGTGCTGAATGCGCCGTTTGACATAGCGTAAAAGTACTCAAAACAAATATTTAAAACCTTTGTTATACATTTAATCGGCCTAGAGAGGCAGAGTGTTTTGGGCAAAATTTTGTTTCTGCATTTTACAAAAGTCAAGTGCATTGCAGGTTGCCGCCCAAAGCACTCTGTATCCATGGTAACCCAGCAGGAGGTGTGAGGTCATTACATTGAAAAGGTCAAATTTCAACAAATCATATCAGCAACTATTAAACTCAAACCCAATGGACAAAACAAACACTGCACACTTTTAATGAAGATACACACATCGATGTGGAGGAGTGTGTTGACTTGCATTTTTAACAGATAAAAAAAACGCAAAATAAACTAAAATATGTACTGTTTCTTGCACACACAAAAATCTTGACTTGCATTATAAGTGGACCTGAGGGAAACTAAAGTGATAAAAAAGAATGATATGACCCCTTTAAACTTTTTCGATTAATTTCCTCTCCATGTGCCATTAAGTTCCAGTTATATTTAGCCTCGATTTCAGTATGCTTTTCATAATTCTGTCTTTCAAAGTAGAATAAATGAAGTCACATCTTATTCTTATAAAATGTGTTTTTTTATTCATTTGGTTGTGAGATAACCAAATTGTGTCTTTCAGTGAGTCAGGAAGTTTTTGTATGATTACACACAGCATGTATATACTCTGTGTTTATGTTACAGGAATTCCACATTTTGTATGAAAGTGTCGATGACTCTGTTGGTTGCTGATAATGACACAGCAGGATGTTATAACTCAAAACTGCGCTACAGCGAGAAAGCAGAACTGGGCAAAAGTAAAGACATCTCCTGCCCTGATATCCAGGATTATATTCAGCCTGGAGAGAAACCACAGATAACGTGGTACAAGGTACAGTAAGAGATATGGTGTGTTTTCATTATAACGATACATAAGCCTGAGATGGTGCTTATGTTCAATGTAATGCATCTCTGTCTGTGCACTTTCTCTCTCTCTCTCTCGCTCGCTCACTCGCTCTCTGGGGTGCAGGAGTGCAATGTGCAGCATTGGAGGACCAGTGTGTTACAGACCTCAGACATGCTGTCCATACAGGAAGTGATGGATGATGACATCGGCAATTACACCTGTGAGCTGGTTTTTGGAGGGTTTCAGGTGCGACGGACAACGTATCTGAGCGTGACAGGTAATGTACAGCATGGGGTCTGTGTGATTTGTGTGAGCACCTCGTGTAATGTTCGTTGCTGTTTGGGCTTTGATGGATTAGGTGTCATGAAAAACTTTTCTTTATTAAGGTTTATGTTAAGTATACTGTTTTTTTAGCATGTTATAATAAATTATCTACAGTATATGGTATTTTGAGCTAAAACTTCACATATGTGCTCTAGGGACACCAAAGATTTATTTGACATCTTAAAAAGTCTGGTGACATGGCCCCTTTAAGGGGGTCGCACACTGAACGAGAAGCGGCATGCCGCATAGCATCGTGTCTAGGACAACCCCTTATGTATCGTACACCAGAAGTGCACATTAAATAGCGCAAGATTAGTCAGATAGCGTCTACTTCAAAATGCCAAATATACGTTAGCAGCCAATGTTAATGGCTATGATTTGGGACAAATATGGGGCCCTATTTTAACGATCTAAGCGCATCGTCTAAATGGCCATGTCCAATGCCACTATTTGCTAATTTAATGACAGGAAAAATGGTTTAAGCGCCGAGCGCAGTTTCGAAAAGGGTTGTATATATTTTCCTATTGAGTAATGGGTATGTTTTGGGCGTACCGTGCAATAAACCAATGAGAGTCTTATCTCTCATCCCCTTTAAAAGCCAGTTGCGCTGGCGCTGTGCGTAATCCCTATTTAGATGATGGACCTTGTAAACTGAAAAACTAAGCTGAGGAAGAAGCCACCAGTTTAAGAATAATGTTAAAAATTGGTTGTTTTCATTTTTATTGAAATTTTAATTTTTTGAATTAAAACCTTTTAAAAGCCTTTTTCTTTCAGTCATAGAAGTACAAATAGCAGGCTTTAAATTGCTGTAAATGTATTAATATCCTACAAAATCAATGTAATCTCATAAAATAATTTTCAAATATGCAAGAAAAGGTTTGTACTCTAAAAATACAAACAAGAAATAAAGGATTTACAAACGAAGCGTTTCAGCACTAAGACAGCGCCATGGGATTTTTTACAAAGCATTACTTAAAATGTTTCTCATCTCAGAATATTCACAGGTACAGTGTCATCATGTACAATAAATCCATAAAATAGCATTTAAAAACATTTAGAAATAGATGCATTTGTTTAAACCAAAGCATTTATTTACTTACCAGGCTACAGGTGAAGCAGCTGCACCTTCTAATAATCGGTCCTCATTTATGTCCAAGAGACTCGATAATAATCTTTTACATTCAATCCTTTAATATTTCATATTTAAAGCGTTTTTGTGCTGCTGCGCATTCATGTATATAATAAGCAAACCCGCGTTGTCGTCCCGTTTATAGGCGCATATTACTACTGCGCTCTTTAAATAACAAAAACATATTGCGCCATTGACTTTAGACCACGTTTTTGTTGGTCAATGGCGTAGTCTATTTTAGTTGCCTCAAAATAGCAACGCGCCAACAATGCACCTGAACACACCTCGTTTTCAGACCAGACCGCCCATGGGCCCAAAAGGGGGCGCAAATGCATTCGCTTTTTAAACAACGTGGCTTTAAACATGAAAATGATAATTGCGCAGGGTGGAAACTAGCAAAAGACACTTGCGTCACGCATTGCGCTGCATTGCACCGGGTGTAAGATAGAGCCCATGATTAGTTTATGTTAAACTATGTGAGGGGCCAACAGGGATTTGAGCAGTGTACAGAGTCACAGCCGTCAGCCACCGGTGTGCAAACATTCATAGAAAATAATGTGTTCTGTTTTTAGATTCATGGCGTGGCGCTTCTTGTCCAGTGTGCAAACCCCTTTATATCCATTGACCCGTGTACTGTAAAGACAAGTTTGTGCAGGGAAACATGTCCACATTTTCTATAGAAAGTAAAATCTAATTACTTATCCGGTTGTTTCCAGTGCCACAGACAACATGGCAGCTGTAACATAAAGTTCATAAAATGAACAGAGTTCACTTTAAAGTGCCCCGTGAGGGTCATTATAGTGGTAAATGCAGTGTTGAAGGGCTTTATTGTAGCACAACCATGCACTTTCACACATTTTAAAACATTTTCATGTTTTAATTCATGGGCTTTTGGCCTTTCTTGTCGAGAGAGAAAGTAAAGTGGATCAAGAGTGTGAGAATAGGATCAGAATCTAAACTTGCCTTCCCATGAGCACAATAGCTCATACTGTATTTGCACAAGTCACTGCACACATTTGACCTCCATTACTGCTTTTTTTCCACACATACACACAGAGAGATTGAGAAAGAGATAGAGAATGACATTTATACAGACACAATGCAAAGCTGTCAGTGGAAAAAGTCAATATTTTTACGCTTAAACATCTCTGTCTGTGTTTAAACAAATTTTTATTGCCCCCTTGTGTGCTTGACCCCTTCTGCCTTGATGGTAGGTCAATAATACAACACATACAGTTGAAATGAGGTCAAACGTCGTTCTTTTTTCATTTCTGAACCCTCATTTTGTTGAAACCTATTTAAACATTCTGCAGTGCTCTTCCAGCACTCATTTAAAGCCTATTTTAGGACTGCATTACGCTCTCTGGGACGATTTCCTGGATTGAAGTTGTAGTCCAGGACCGCAAATGATTCTCAATGGAAAAACCACCATTAACAGCACAATTTAGTCCACGGCTCAATTTAACCCACACCCATGGAAACAGACGTTTCATGTTTGGAGACTTATAGCAGAATCATAACAGCACACCTCAATTTGTTTTGAGCTGGTTACGGTCATACGTCTCTATAATTGCTACAAAAACCTGCCTCGACGGTACATCTCTGCGGCGGGTTATCTGGTGGAACCGCCTGTACGCCTGAGGGAGGAAGTTAGCGGAAAAACACAGAATCATTTTCTTGTTTTTGAGTGCTTACAGACAGTCTATTACTGCAGACATGGTTTTCGACAACAAAGATTGGAGCAGCCAGTTTTTTGTGCTCGAGTGCGTGCGTGCATGTCTGAAAATCTAAAGCGTGAAGCTGACCTACAAAAATACCCGGCCGATGATGTGAATCAGAACCATTGTACGTCTTCTGTCGAGGCAGAGGTCCAAAATGTGTGTCTAAACAGGTAATCGTGCGCATTGCGTACGCGCACACACACACAAACAGAGTAAAGATGATCGAGGTGCAATGCTGAAGATGGACTTTCTCTGCGAGTGCATGTGTGTGTAGTCGGGTGTAAACTCAAGATATCAGTGATAGAAGGGATTGTGATATTAATGGGACAAAGAAGTGGTTCTGGCAGCTGAATAGTTGCTTTTCAGAGCAGGACTGTGCTGGTATTTATCTACAGGCCACAGGCACAACGTTTCTCATCGATTTGGGTATCTTGCAGACACCCCTGACCTGTCTGGTGCCCTCACACTCATCCAGTGATCGGGCTTTGCTTAAATTCAAAAACATAGATATTGTGCTACAAAGATGGAATAAACAATAAATAGCTATAGATGGTTTTAATAGGAATAATGGCAACAGAGAATATATCGTTAGAAATGGTTGAGGTACTCAGTAATGAATGCAAGCATCAGATTTTTTTCTAAGAAGGATCACTTAATGGAAAAAATCTTCTTTTTTAATATCACTTCATTATATTCGAGGCCATCACACACTGTGGGGAAAATATCTCTTAAAACCAATGGTTTGTGAGGGAAATGTGGTTTCGTAACAATGAAATTCTCTATGTATGTTACAAATAAGATTTTTATTTTGACATTTTCTAAATGAAGCAAGCATTTCATCCTTAAGTTTATCAAAAACTTCCACCAAATGGAATTATTCATTATCTGGGTTATTCATTACTATTTAATTTTTCTCTGGGCCTTTTTTGCATATCTTGTTAACCACAGGTCATGTAAAATGCTGTTTTTGAATGTTGTAGTTGGAATCATGTCTCTGCAGAATGAATGTTTCTGAAAGAGTGGCACTGTCTTTTAAACTACCGTAATTTCCCTTAGGAAGAAATCAAGAATGAGATCGCTTTGTTATCTCAATTGTTTCTTCTAGGCAGCGTTGAGATTAAACAGAGAGCAAATTGAGACTTTTGCTTGCATCTGCTTCACACATTTTTCTGACTTAAAGGGACAATCCACTTTTTTTGAAAGTATATTCATTTTCCAGATCCCCTAGAGTGAAACATTTGATTTGTACAGTTTTGGAATTAATTCATACGAACTCCGGGTCTGGCGGTACCACTTTTAGCATAGCTTAGCACAATCCATTGAATCTGATTAGACCATTTAGCATCATGCTCTAAATTAACCAAAGAGTTTCAATATTTTTCCTATTTAAAACTTGACTCCTCTGCAGTGACATTGTGTACTAAGACAGAAAATTAAAAGTTGTGATTTTCTAGGCAGATATGGCTAGGAGCTATACTCTCATTCTGGTAATGATATTACGCAGAAGCCGAAAATAGTCTCCATAGTAACTTTCAATAGCAGGGGACTATTTTCTGGCACTGCATAATATCATTGTGCCTCCTGCAGCCATGTTACAGCAGCAAAGTTCTTGATTATTACACCAGAATGAGAGCCATATCTGCCTAGAAAATCACAACTTTTAATTTTCTGTCAGTCTTAGTACACGATTTAACTACAGAAGAGTCAGGTTTTAAATAGGAAAAATATTGAAACTCTTTGGTTATTTTTTAGCACGATGCTAATGGTCTAATCAGATTCAATGGAGTGTGCTAAGCTATGCTAAAAGTGGTAGCACCAGACCCGGATACCAGCTGAATGGATTCCAAAACGGTAGAAATCAAATATTAAACTCTAGGGGAGCTGGAAAATGAGCATATTTTCAAAAAATGTGGAGTGTCCCTTTAAAAAATCTTACATGTATCTCCTCTTGGTGTCCCAGAAAAGATCAGACATTGTCAAAAAATAGAGCTCAGAATGACCAGAATTGCTCTGGGATTTCATATGAAACATGAACTATTTTCATCCAATTCTTCTTCACCAAATGATTTGAGTTAATGCCAATTTATTTACAAGCAGTTAACATTTATATAGTGTGTCAAGAATTGTTTCATTTGTGTATAAGGAACTAAGGCTTCCAAATCTCCTGAGTTCTGAAGGAGGAACCACTGAGCAATAACATTTTCCTTTGGGTTATTTTTTAAATTAATACTGACGGGACCCAAAAAATCCATTTGTTAGGTTTTTAGCTGCCGGCTATGGAGCTGTGTGTTAGTGCGGTCTCGTTGAAGTAGTTCTTGCTGGCAAACAGTTTCCAAAAGTAGCTTGCGTTTCCTATTGCTATTTTAGTACAGACAATGTGGTTTCCATGGACACATGCGTGGTGTCCATGCCAACGGCAGGTTTGGAGCAGTGTAAGCGCGTGTGCCCGGAAGGGACTTTCAGTGGAGTGTTCCGGGGACGGTGCCAACCATTCTACACCTCTCCCACCTGTACCCACCTGTGCCCTTCTCACTAAATCACCATGGCAACAATCAGGGGAGGGCAGATGCTCAGATTCAATCCAGTCACCCGTAGACAGAAGAGATTACACATACTGTGGACTGGCAGGGAACCGGTGCTGAGTGGCAGGGTAGGTATTTAGTGGTTACAAGTAGATACGCGGGTAAGAATGTGTTTTGTTTGTGTTTATCCGTTGATCTTCATGTTGATTGGAGCCCCTGTGGTCTTTAAATCCCCCATGGTACACATGGGGCTGTGATCTCACATACTTTACACATGCTCTTTACACCATGCATCTGTCAGGTCTAATCAGGACAAGATAAGTGTGCGTGTGTTTTGTGTGTGTATGTCGGTGTGTGCGCATGTGTATCCCAATCTGTGGAGAGTTATGTAATCATATTTAATTAAGGATTCATTACAGATGCTTCTAAGTGAGAGTATGACAACTTAAAGTCCCCCTGTAGTCAATAATTTTATCACTTAAAACTCATCTTTGAGCATCATACTGGCATATGTAAAAGTTTTTCCTTTGACCATTGATATGAATATGCTAATTAGTCCTCGTCTTCACTCTTTTGCATCACCTCTGATCATAGATGCATATGTAAATAGATGCTTCATATTACTTTGGGGTTATTTTTAGTAAACTCGCAGTAATACAAATTTTGCTGTTACAGAGCCATATACATATAAATATATATTACTGTGCAAAACTCTTATGGCACCATGCTACCATTAGATTTGCTGTTTTTGCAATTGTATAGTGATCATATATAAGTCTTTTTATTAGAATACAACCAGAAAATACAGGAAATGTGTATGTAGTATTAAAAACAGTATAAACGTATAAGGTGAAGTGTGAAGTATTTAGGGTAAACTCCTCTTCCACTTAAACAATAGCAGGCAGCTGCAGGATCTCTTAAACCTAAATGAAATTAAATCCTAATTTCTAATTCTAATCGAATGACTTCAGGACTTCAGTCTCCTCAAAAAAAGCTCAAGATGTGTTTTGTGCCAAGAGAGGTCACACTAAATACTGACTGATGCCCGAAGAAGACAGTTAGTTCTAAAGTGGTTTTGTTTTTAATTTTCTGTATTTTTGGTTTGTATCTTAAAAAAAAGAGTAAAAAAAATGTGGATGGACATTAAAACTTTGCTAAAACACCAAAGCTGGTGATGGTGGCCTTAGACTTTTGCACAGTACCATATAACAAGTATTTCTGTTAAAGGGATAGTTTACCCCAGAATTTTTTTTTATCGTAAATCCCTTCCCATTGCGTCGTTCCAAAATCCTTTGATTTTCTTTAATTTTTAGTAGGGCTGTCAAAAGATTAATCGCGATTAATCGCATCCAACATAAAAGTTTGTGTTTACATAGCATATGTGTGTGTACTGTGTATAAATATTATGTATATATAAATACACACACATTCATGTATATATTTAAGAAATATTTGCATTTAAATACTGTATATACATTTCTATAATTTATATTATATATAAATATAAATATTTTATATATAAATATAACAATTTTTTCTTAAATATATACATGATTGGGTGTGTTTTTATATATAAATAATAATTATACACAGTACACACACATATGTTATGTAAACACAAACTTTTATTTTGGATGCGATTAATCGCGATTAATCTTTTGACAGCCCTAATTTTTAGATATTTCTGATGAAAACATGGAGGCTTGTGACTGTCCCGTAGACTGCTATTTAACCGACACAGAAAAGCATGAAAAACATAAAGTCCATGTGCCATCAGTGGTTTAATAAGAATATTATGAAGCAATGAGAACTCTTTGTGCGCAAAGACAACAAAATGAATGACTTAATTCAACAATTTGTTTTCCTCATTTGCATGTACAAGGGCAGACTATGAGTTCATGAGTGAATTTAGTTTTTTTTTTTTTTTTACTTCGTAACAGGCAAAGATAGTGTGTAGTCTAAACCTGGCATAGGTCACCTCTGTAACAACCATCCGTTTGTTCAATGTGTGGATTTCTTACTTCTATTTTCTAATTCTGAGATAATGATTTTATTTGTATCCCATTCCTAAACCTTACTGTTACAGAAAGCTTTGCAGTTTTAGATTTTTGTTATGTTAAAGCCCCCTTAGCACTACTAAAGTATGGGAGTCAGTGCTAAATTGCAAATATAATCATGGATGTAGGACATGTTAGGCACACCCGGAAGCAGCACAGCTGTAGACCAATCAGTTTCCTGAACAGGAGCTATGCATTGAATAAATGCCAGTAACACACATTCCTTCTTTTTTACATTCAACCCTAGTAGTTCTTTCCCTCAGAGGCCTCTTTTATCTCACTGTTTATTTCTCAAGGACATCTGAACAGGAATAATGCACAGCATGAAAATCTCTCTCATCGCTGAAAATAGAGTCAGATCTTCTGAATGCTCTACTAAAGTGGATCGCATCTATCGCAGTGTGCTGCAGTGATCGCAATGAATACATTCTTGTGTCCTCCCAAGCATCAAATCTGCCCTAGTTTCACCAGCTTACCGTGCTCTCAGCTAATGCTAGGTCATTGCAAGTACTGTAGCTTTTACAGGTTAAAGGTCTCGCTGCGCTTATCTTGTAGTATATATTGGAGCTAGGTAAGGCATGGTGTTTGGTGAGTGTTACAGCTGTGTGTGCGCATCTGGAGCTTTTGGCCGTTTTAAGGTGTGTGCTATTCATTATAGCTTTGCCGTGGGTTTGGCTTTTTTGTAATGGAAAAGTAGTGTTACAGTAGTCAGGGGGGCACATGAATTATTTACCCTACACTGCATACTGGCTGTAAAGAGTTATGCAATATTGACTATTATAGAGATAAAGCACAGAGAAAAGTGCATCTAAATAATTATGTCATTTAAGTGGCAGCCCAAAACCTTGGACACTTTAAGTAATGTGCATTACGTAATAATATTACTTTTCTGAAGTAATGAGTAAAGTAACACATTGGTTTTAAAATGTACACATTCATATTTTAATTACTTTTACAAAAAAGTAATGCAAGTTACTTTTTTAGTTTAATTAATTAGATTAAAAAAAAATATGTACTGAATTAAACTAAACGTAGTCACATTACACCTGCAAGGCCTGAAAGAGATCAAGCCTCAGCCAAGAAAAAGTAATGCAAAAGTAACTAAAAAGTAACGTAAGCATTACTTTCCATGAAAAGTAACTAAGTAATGCAATTAGTTACTTTTTTGGGGAGTAACTTAATATTGTAATGCATTACTTTCAAAAGTAACTTTCCCCAACACATCGTCATATGGTATGGCAGGTGGGCGGGTCTGGTAAAAGATCACAGCGATTCCAAGTCGGATATATGTCAGCATGGGGAAATAATAAAATCACTAATTCCGTTTCATGGCAACTTTAAAGGAATAGTTTTCCCAAAACATTTTTACTTTCATTTTTCATCCATCATTTCACACCTGTATGAAAGTGAATGTTGACTCCCTTACAAAAATGACCATGGTTTTACTATACAACTAAAACCAGAAAACCATATTTATTATAGTTTAACTACATATTAACCATGGTTTTGCTACAGTACTTACAACATACAATTTAAGTAAATACATAAATGTAGCTTTTTAAATGTTATTTTTAAGCATTAGTCACAGCTATTGAAATGTCATTGAATTACATAACAAAATATCAGTAATGGCATCTGCAAAGAAAATTGCAACTTTTATGGATATAAAGTCAGTTCACCTGAAGTTCACACAGGTGTCCTTTGCAAAGTGATTCTGCGTTTAATACAACTCCTAAAGTCAAGACACCCCTTCAGGTCAGACGTCCTACTCGAAATTCGCGTGGTTACCCAATGCACAGCCATTCATACATTTTTAGGTGTGACTCGAGCATCCAGATACTTTTTGGGGCCGATGTATGTGCGTGTGTTTGTGGGAGACTATATGTGCATGCTTACGTGTGTTTGTGTCTGTGTGGGTGCGTGTGTTTGTGTGTTGGAGTTGTGAACCTCAGAGGGAGAAAGCGCTATCACACCTCTCCTACTCGCAGTCTGTCAATATATCAGACTCAAACTCCGTGAACTCTTTTCACACAGAAAACTACTCTACGCTTGTGTTTGTGTGTGCGCACGATAACACAGGAAAAGAGCATGGAGGAATTTAAAAGAGGAGAGATTTTTCTGTGTTATAGCTCTCACCCCGCTGTGTGTAGCCAGTCTCCCCACCGCGTCGGCCCGAGCGCTGCTTTATTTCTCCCCTGTGCTGCATCACGCCATCCCTCCGTCACACTCATCTTTGGCTACTGAGCCAACCCACATTTTCACTCCATCTCTCTCTCTTCATCTCTTTCTTTTGTCTCAGTCGCTTTCTTTTTAGACGTTGAGGTGTCTGCATCTCTATATTAAGGCTGTTGTCACTGTTGATGGTGACATAATGGTCAATTTTTGTTATGTTTCGACCTCTTTAACTTTAAAAGAAAATGAATTGGATGGGTTGTTGTAATTGTAAAAAAGTGTTTGCTTAAAATCGTATATCAGACTTTCAGAAAAATGCTCTGGTCAAGCTCAGTCACTTGCACTTTATTGATTTGCACTTTGTTATTCAAACACTGGCAATAAAATTAACATAATGCCTAACGGAATGAAACTTCACGGAATAGAAACAGTTACTGCTCAGTGAAAAATGAAAAGTCATCTTATATGAGCGTGTCAGCTTGAATTTAAATGTAATTTATTTTAGGCAACGTTTGACATTTTCGTAACAATTTCAGGATGGAATATGTGAGACAAATCATGTAATATCACCAACATCATAGACGGTATAGATAAAACCCATTGGACACAAGATAAACCTACAAAATTATTAACAATTACACTTTGGGGCTGTTGAATGCTTGATTCTGATTGGTTGAGAAATGTTTCACAGGTGAGCATTATTTTTGATAAACACACAACTGACCTGTCAAATGTCTTATGCTGCTTTCACACCAGCTGCGGTAGAGGCGTCAAGTGTGAGTGATTTCAATGTTAAGTCTATGTAAGGAGGTCTTGTGGCACGAATGAGGCGTTTAACGTTGGGCGAATAACGCAAATTTGAGCGTTGTCGCAGGAAACGCGTGAGTTGAAAAATCTGAACTTTGGCAGAAAATCGAGCCGCGTTAACCAATCAGGAGCTTGCTCTAGTAGTGACATGAGTTGCAGAAGCCCCTCCCATGATGCAAATTTCCGCGTGAATGTCTCGAATGACTAGAATTTCACGAGCGGCTTTACACGGGACTGAAGAAGTAAACTCAAAATGTTCAAGCGTCCAACTACGTGCAAATAGCGCGTTTTTGCCGCCTCTACCGCGTTTGGTGTGAATCCAGCATTAACCCTCTGGGGTCCAACCATTTTGGGACACTGGCAGAGGTTCTGACATGCTCTTACATTTGGTAAGTGTCTCATAACACTGCGTTTAGCACAAACTGGGCTACAATATTAAATGAGCTGCATGTATGTACATGTTTGTATTTTTGAGAGAAAAAAATGTATGTGTTGTTTTTAAAAAAGCAAAAATTTTAAGTCACTGATAAAAGTCCACAAAACCCAAACTAAACATGTTTTCACAAGACTTTTCTAAACAGAATCTAGAAGATTTTTTTTCTTTAAAATGATGTGAAAATCATTCTGCCTACTCAGTCACATAAATAATAATAATATATTGATTTAGAAATTGTAAGTGTCTTTTTTTTTTGTTTAGAGGGGCCAAATGCGAGAAGGATTGATTGACAGCTGAGCAAACAAAAGACTTTCATAATGAGCTGCATAATGAGCCTTTAGGCAGGAATGTGAGAGGGAACTACAGTACAGAATGTGAGGACAAAATACATGTATACATGTTTGTTTGTGGTTTATTAAGAAGTTAACAATATAATCAAAATAGAAATGAAGGTCAGTGGGACATTTTCAGTTTATTTGGAAACAAAACCTATTCAAAAACTTAACTTGTACAAACTGAGAAACTGATACACAACAGAGCTAAAAACTTCATGTGGCTCATGTTACCATATAACTTTATGTCCAAAAAAGTGTGAATATGTTTTTACACTTCATAATTTTGTACTGATGAGAGGGATGCAGACCTGTAAGAGAGTTATAAACATCTGTTAGCATAAATTGTTCACAGAAATAAGCTTACATACATAACTGATGGATAAATATTACTGATAGCACTACATTCAGATAAACTATCATGTACATAAACTGAACTTTAGAAACACATCGCATATGGCGTCCATGTGCACAAGTACTCTGTGTAAACAATGCGCTGCTTATAAAAAATGGTGTCGTGTGTAAAGCACAATGTATGGAATTGCGTTGCATGTAAACAATATATGGAATCATATTACAGCACACACTTAAAGTAACCATCAGAGCAATATCTGTGGTGACCATGGTATAAACAAAATAATTGAATCAGTTTCTTTGAATTATTTGAAAATAATGCACGGCTGTGGTGTAACAGCACTCCGCTTCATGTTGTGCCACATTACTACCTTGGGTATGCAATTATTTTAAAATAATTCAATGGCCCGTCCTCAATTATTCCTTATAACAATTCTTAAATAATTCCTTATTCCTTAGGAGCAAATCACACCAAAGCGTTCATGGCAGTTGCAGGCGCCTTTTTTGAATGATATTCTATGGGCAGGGCGCGTATGCGCGCTGTTTATGCGCGCCGAGCGCCTTGCGGTTTTTGCCGCCGGCCGCAGCATGCGCTTTTGAAGGAGCGCTGAGAGAGGAGAAGCACCCGACGTCATTCGCGTCTTTCCATTGTCCAATCGAATGAGGGGAGAGGCGGGCCTTAAGTTGTCTTGAGGGAAGTTTACAGTTGCTTTGAAGAACCGGACTGCAGTCACTCACTCTCTCCTGCGTGTTTGTGCACATCTCACCCTCAAACAAGGTCAGAGCAAGCGCCCTCTTTTAAAAGTTTCTGCTAATATGACAGTTAACAGCAAAAGAGCGCTCACGCTTCAATATTTGATTGACAAGACAGCTGACTCGGTGGTTGCTAAGCAATATAAAAAGCTGCGTCGCACTGCTCTTTTATAAAAAAGGCAGGGTGTCGCGCCTTGCGTTTCGAAGCGTTTAAAGCGCGGTTGGTGTGATTAGCCCCTTAGTTTTCTTTTTATTCCTACTATGGAAGTGAATGGTGCTTCTGATCGGTTTGGTTAAAAACATTTCTCGAAATATCTTTCTTTGTGTTCATCGGAACAAAGAAATGTATACAGGTTTGTAACAGCATAAGAGTGACTAAATAATGACAGATTTTTCATTTTTGGTGACATGCCTTTACAACAGTAAAACAAAGATAAAAATGTGTATAAATGTTTTGTTTGAAAGCTTTTGATTAGAGAAAAGAAGAATGATGTCCTCTAACCCAACTGTTAAAAAACAGTGCAAAGCAAAAGAGTGAACATCTTGCATATTCACCCCTGTTTTCCTAATTGTGATCCTGGGAAAAACCAAAAACTTCTTCAATCTTGAAAAATGATATTATCACACTATATCAAGACATGATGGGAACATGAAATTAAATGACCCACTCGGTTTCTCACTGCTTGGATTAGCTGTGTAATTGTTCAACCAGACACCAAGCAACTTGTATGGTGACTCATCCTCTCTCTCTTTCCCTCATTCTCTCTATCTCAGCACGTCTGAGACCACAAGCTGTGTTTAAAACATGTTACGATAGATGCAGTCTTGACAAGCTCATTAAAACCCTTACACACACACCCCCTCCGAAAAAAATCTCATAGCACGAAACAAAGCAAACAAGTGTCGCTGTGAGTGTGAATGGTACTCGTGTGTATAAGTGTGATGGTTTCCCATAAAACTTCAACGGGTAAATGCATGGCCTGGGTCAGCAGTGTGATGTGTATATTCCGGAAGCGTAATTCATTAATTTGCTGTTTGCTATCCGTCAGTCACCCGGAATAATCCGTCGGGAGGGGCCAGTGCGCTTTTCTCCGCCGAGTGAAAATTGGATTTTGGATGAGCGATCGCGCGGCTTAAACTTCCTCCAGCTCGCTCTCTATTAAGCGCACACCCACCGCGTCACGGCACACTCGCGTCTTGCTGCCAATCTAGGGCTACGACAAATACACAAATATTAATTGAGTATTAAGACGTATTTAAAGCCAAACGCAGGCGTGCAACACGGTGTCTGTTGTATTGCCTAGAGTCATCTTGTGCTTGAGAGAAGCCAACTGAACAAACACAGTCAGCATAACTCACCAGAGAGAGAGAGAGAGAGAAATACACCTCTGTGACTCAAAGGAAATGAGCTGGAATTTAGAGCGTCGTGCCCACATGGAGAGAGGAAGCTCTGGAGAGGGGGATGGGGGGAGGTTGACGGATAGAGAAAAAAAGTCAAGAGGAGAGAACAGACCGAAACGAGAACACCAGGGAGACCAGGACAATTCTCGCTGAGATGTTGATGGCGAGATGCTAGAGTTTACTCATCCAATCATGAGCGAGTGGGCAGAGAGGGAGCGTTTGTGCTTCATCCGAAGTGCTTGATGGCACTTAGTAAAAATAACGCTTTGTGTGTGTGTGTGTGTCTTTCAGCTCCTCTGACTGAAGAGCCCCCCAGGATTCTGTTCCCATCTGAAAACAAGCTTCTCACCATGGATGTGCAGCTCGGTAAGACCGACTTTTGAGTGTTTGTCGGTGGGGGTGTTTTTAGACGTCCATATTACCGCAATGTGCAGAGTACACATATTTTATGCATGATACAGGGAGGTCTGTACACCTGCAGAAAGCGTATCATTTCTGTTTATCTCAATGGCATTTTTTAGCTGATGCAGGAATGTATTTGAAAACTGCCTTTTTTATTGAGCCAATCATCACAGTATCACTTCGCAGTCACAGGGAAAATTACATCACAACATTAGCGGATGGCACCACAAGAATGCACACAGCTGTTTCCTATTTTCGCTCCAAATGAGGTGTAAATTATACGTATTATACGATGCACCAGATTCCCAAAAATCAAGCCTGATGAAGCCATGATGAAATTAACATTATGTCACCGCCCTATATAAAAAGCTGGTGCAATACAAAATTTGTCCTATGAGGGATGTTTTTGTTGATTTTATATTGATTTTTTTTTTAATCGTTTCAATTGATATTATTTCTAGCTATATACTGCTGTCAGCTACAATTTTGTGACTGTGTGCTCCATTATCTGTTTTGCCTTAAATTAGTGCTGCACAATTAATCGCATCGCAATCGCAATCGCGATGTCAGCCTGTGCGATTATATGACCGCAAAATGTTGCAATTATATTAAATAAATAAATGTGTGGACTTAACACAAACTTTCTGATAACAGTTTGATGATTTTCCTTGCTGTTTAAAAAAAAGAAAGAAAAACGAACAAAAAAAGGCAGTGCACGTGTGGCATGCTTGTGTGTGGCGTGCGTCGCCACTTGTGTGTGCGCAGTGCGGAAATACCAGAGCGAAGATGGATGCAGAGGAGATTGACAGTGATCTGGTAAAAAAAAAAACTCTACGTCTGTTGTATGGTGGTATTTTGGATTTAGGATTACTGACACTGAGCAGTTGCTACATCACGTGGCAATACGAAAACATTTCTAGTTTTACAAATACACATTTTAGCATTATCACTAAAATGTGTGTGGATTTTCCTTAAAACTCATCAAGTTGACTCATGATACCATTTATTATAATCGCAACCGCACATCGCAATATTAGCATCAACAACCGCAATGGGAAAAATTACCCAAATCGTGCAGCCCTACCTTAAATCAGATACTGAAATAACCCACACAATGCATGCAAATAAATGACACATCATTTTTCATTCTCAATTTACCCAATTTCCCTCTTAACAAAGTGATGTGACAATATTTTCACGGTTTAGCATTGCATACTGCATTGAAAAACATATTCAGTATGCTGTACTGTATGTACTATAAGCATACAGTAGCTTGTATGTTCATTGTTTTACTTCAGTAATTGTGTTTATATGCAGAAAACATTTACTGACTCACACAACCACACACACACACACACACACACATCAAAATAAAACGCACATAAAAACATGTTTCAACAAATTACTCTCTTCTTTTATTGAAAAGACGTCAAACTGTTACTAAAAGAAACTCATCAAGAAAGCTCATGCTACGCACTGTTATAGCTCAGCAGCTGTGTGTGTGTGTGTGTGTGTTTATGTCAACACACAAACACACACAAACACACCAACTGAGAGGAGTTCCCCTGCTAGACAGATAGCTGCTATAGTCAGCATTATGATGTTGTGGTTTTTTTTGCGCTCTGAATAGAAGTCATTCAAATAAATGCAAATCCTCTATGCTAATTATCTGCTGTAGTCTTCCAACAATGGTGGCTCCATATGGTGCAGAAAAATGCACTCAGCCCTCTGTTGGATGGCACTGTGTGTGTTTAACCAAGCAAGCACATACCTTTATATATGGAGCGGACAGGGACGCATTTGTCCGCGCATGTCTGCTAGTCTATTTGCGTGTGCATTGAACTGAACCGCATGTGTGTGTGTATGTGGTGGATGGAGGCGCGTCTGTTTGTTTGGCCGAGACTTTGGATTCAGGCATGTTGGAAACAAGAGCAGATTGGAGCATATTGTAACGACTCTGACCATGTTCTGCCTTCTGAATGAGCAGAAAAAGAGCAGGACACTGTTCATCGACTGGAAACACACACACACTGACCATATGATTAGTCATTTTGAGGATTAGACGCTGCGTCTTGCAGGCGACTTAGGTGAACTTGAAGAAGCCAGTGGAGGTGAGGTCTACTGTGTTGTAAATGTATGTACAGTGTATGCTGTAGTGTGCTTTTAGCATGACAAAAACTGTAGGACAGACAACTATATGCAGCATAATGAGAAATATTTGTATTCATACAAAGTAAAATAAAAATGTGCAATATGGGAGGTATGATTTGTAACCATGTCTGTGAAATCCAGCCTTATAATCTAATTTAGCGAGATTAGCAGCATCAAAGTTTGATTTCAGTGATGGATTTCACTTTAATTTCAATTTTTGACATGACCTTACTCAGTCAGTATTAAAAATACCAAAGTTAGATTTTCACAGGATGTTCTTTACATAATGATTTTGTGAGGAAAACAGCAAGTCACAAAATTATTTTCATAGACTGGGGAACATTTACGAATACTGACACTTAGCAGCGTGGATGTTAGATTTTATTTAATAATTGTGTAATAAAAATGCACAATTAAATGTTCAGTTTCTATTTAGTTGGTAAAATGCTCAATATCATATATAAAGACAAAATCTTGCATTTTCCAAAATGCACAATTTGTATTCATCCATGAATTATCCAGTGAGAGAAAGTGCACACAGCTTTTATTGTAAAATATGTAAAAATAGCTTTTATTGGGCTACTGGTAATGTGAATGTATATCATTTTAAAGCCATTTCCCAAAAGTACAGTTTTCTTGGAAACCTTTTAATGAGGTTAAAGTTATTGAATGCAACTTTAGCAAATACAATAATATAAAGTTTAAAATAATATAACAGCATCCATTATAAAAAGCAGCGATCAAAGAATAAAAAAAAAACAAGTAAATCATAGTCAATTTAAACAACATTATTACACAGCTCACAAAACATTTTGACAGGTACAGTTTAATATTACACAAAATGTTAATATTAATATTATATTTACAAATTATTCAACCAAATAGTGTGTACATGATATGTCTTGTCTCAAAATAAACAGGTTTTCCTGCAGAAGGTTTGCATTCGTTAGGAATGAGCAAATAAAATATTTCAAATCAATATTTAATGTTTCTTACCTTATTTATGAGGTAAATAGCCGTGTAATAAGTGGGATAAAGTTATTGTGAAATAAGCCTTAATAAATAGGCGAAATTAAGCTAACTTGAGCAGAAAAATCTTTGCTAATAAGGTAACACTTTACAATAAGGTTGTATTAGCTAACATTAACTAACAATGAGCAGTATTGTTAATTAGCATTTATTTATCTTTGTTAATTCAATAAAATTGAATGTTAGTCATTGTGCATCACATAATGTTAATACGCGTTCAAATTACAAGCGTCAGGCAGCAACAAAACAACATGATTTAATGGAGATTAGGCGATTTCCGGCGACATGAGCAGTGGTGATCGTTGGTAAACAGGATGGGGTGTGTCTAGTGACACGACCAGTGGCGGAGTGGCAATCGGGAGAGGCGGGACTTTTCCCGGTGGGCCGGTAGTGTTTTGAGGGCCGGTCTCACGCAGAAAAACTATTAATCATATATTTAATATGCCGCAGCGCCCAAAATGTATCTGGCCGCACCGCTCTATCAAGAAGCCGTCTCCCCTGGAGTTCCAGTCGAGAGTGCAGCTTAACAGCCAATCAAAAAAAAAGAAAGAGGCTACACAATAGCCAATCAGAAAATAGCACTGTTGTATCTGGGTACATTTTAATGCAACAACCAATAAAAAAGCTTATCCTCGTTCACCCACAGATAAGACAAAACATCAGAAATCAACAGGCTATAATGATGCTCATTAAATCTAATTTTAAATATTTTTAGTAGAACGTATCTGAACATTGGTACATCACTAATAGGGATAATTTACACGTGTGTTCGACTTTATGCTATAACATAGGAACCAACAAGCGGATGACATCAACGTGCCGCGAGAGCGGTTCAAAAGCAAACTCTTCCGATGATTTCTCGACTCACCCTCGCGGTACTTTGATGTCATCAGCCTGTCGTTCTTGCAGCGCAGCTTGAAGTCGAACATTGGGGTTCCCCAACCTTCCCCTGCAGGAGGTCTCATGATGACTGCTGCTGTTGTAATCTTTATTTTCGCAAGTAAACTCCTTTTTTGTTTTAACATTCAAACAGACTTGGTTCTCCCCCACACTCGCGCTATGCATATTGCATACATTATTCCAGAAGTAATATGATTTGTTCTCTGTGAATAAATATACATGTTCTCTTTCACTGGGAAATTGTAGCGCAGTCGAAGTGAATTGTATTAATTATTTGCGCGCATTTTTGAATATGGCCACTTGTGGAATGAAATCTGCACGACTACAAAAGGTAAGACTTGTTTTTGCATTTAGCCCTGTTTTACTTACTAGTGTTATAGTCTTAGTTGGTTAACTACAGTACGTGTGCTTTATCACATCATTTAAAAGTCTTTATTGTGTGTTTATAAGTGTTTATTGGCGGTTGCAATGACAAGATTTGTGAAGGGATGTTACAGTATGTTTTGTTTTGATATTATCTTGTTTTAGTTTATCTGTAGCTGGAGTTGCACTTAGTTAAGAATGACAAAATTTGAAAAGCATTTTTAACAACCATGATTTCTATTTTTGTTTTTCATTTGTATTGCTTCCGTATTGTTGTCAGTAAGTGTACATCCGTGTGCAGTCAGTATGATTTTGTACAGGTTGATGGAGTACACATATGTGGTTTCATAGATTTGTTATTTGAGAATGGCCTTCTTGTACGAAGAATTTTTGCCATACCCTAGGTTTTCGTGAAAACGTTTTTGTTACAGAGTGTCTGCAACTTAGCCAACATACAGCCTGTTCACTGACAACATGCTCAGAACAAGGAGTCCAGGCCTCGTTATATTTTCGTTATCACACGATGACTGACATTTTGTCACATTAAACATCCCTCTCTCCTATAGGCTTAATCATTTTATAAGAAACTGTTTGGCAACCAAATTAAGCTTTAGCTTACTTGAAACTAGGGACTGTTGTTGACTTAAAGATCTTTTAAAAATAATAATTATTATAACACTTGGTATTTCATGTTGTGTAGTCATTTCTTTCTTTTTTTTCTACCATGGAGGGCTGGTGGTCTACGAAATGTCCCGGTAGATATTTTGGTCCCACTCCGCCCCTGGACACGACAAAGTTAAAAACCTTGAACTTCATGCAAATGATGAGTGACTTTTGGGAGCGACTACCAATGGGAGTGAAGCGTGGAGTTTACATCACTAATCTTTAATCAGTTACTGCATTGGACGATTACTCGATTGACAACAAGAATTAGGAACGCCTCCTAATGACCTCACTGAAATAGACGAGCAACAGTGAATTTGTTGAAGTGACAAAGTTGCTGGTAGTGTGCATGCAGCGTATTAATTTGAAGTTGTCCGCCAGCATTTTTTGTGAATTTCACAAAAGTTTCACAAAATGCCTCCCAGGAACATTTTCTTCTATAAATAAACTAGTGCTGGGCATAGATTAATCTAGATTAATCTCATAGAAAATAAAAGTATTTTTTGCATAACATGAGTTTGTGCTGTGTATAATTATTATGTATATATAAATGCATGTACATAATGTATGTATTTAAGAAATATTTATACATGTATATATATTTATTTATATTTTTATATATTCTTTATTCTATATGAATAAAAAATATATAAATAAAACATTTCTTAAATATATATACATATATATATATATATATATATATATATATATATATATATATATATATATATATATATATATACATATATATATACATATATATATATATATATACATATATATATATATATATATATATATATATATATATATATATATATATATATATATATATATATATATATATTATCTGTGTATGCGTACACAGCCCAAACTCATATATTATGCAAAAAATTACTTTTATTTTGTATGAGATTAATCTAGATTAATCTATGCCCAGCCCTAATATAAACATACAATATATTTAAATGAAAGCACAGACCCCTCTGCTTTTAAACAAATAAACAAACAAGCAAAAAAGTTTAATCCTAATTTAATTTGTTCTCTTTTTATAACCTCTCAAATATGGGTAAGTTTCTTCAAAAATACCAAATTGAAAACTCCTTTGAAACTCCATGAAACTCCTTAAGTGAAGGTTTCCCTGAGGGAGAACAAAATCCCTGAGGTAAGGGATTTCTTTAAGAGCGTTGCAACAAAGGTCTTACCTGTCACCCTTACCTAAGTGTTTAAAACATGGCAATGAAGAAGCGGTTGCTATAGTTACAAAATCTCACAGCTTAAACAAATCAACGCACACAGCTCAACAGACAGCAATTTGTGTACAATGAAACATCGCAAGGAACAGACCTGTTATAGTCCCTTAAGTTTTTAAGGTAAAATGGGTACTAAGGACTTTGTAGCATGGCAAAGCAGAACTTAAGGATATACTTTAGCATTTAAGGGTAAATACCTATTGACACCCTTATGGGCTAATCACACCAAACGCTTTAAAACGCTCGGAAATGCACGCAGGAAAGATTAAGTGGAGTTCGGTTGTTTCAAACTTCTGCAAACTTCTGTCAGTTCTGTCTGTCGCCACAATGAAAGGCCTGCATCTCCTGTAATCCGATTGGACAATGGAAAGACGCAAATGGTCCAAATGATTGGGCATTTTTCAGCTCTCAGCGCTTCTTTAAAAGCGTGTGCTGTGGCAGGTGTTCGATGTGCATAAACAGTTCGCATAACTCTCTCTGCCCATAGAAAATCTTTCAAAAAAGGCGCCTGCGACTGCCATAAACGCGTTTAGTGATCAGCCCCTTATGGTTCCCTAAGTGAAAATTATCTATGTTTACATGCACAAAATTTTGTCAATCCGATTGAATTTAATATGATTGAAGGTTACGACGATACAGTTTACATGCACCCTAAACATTGCAATCTGATTTAAATGTTTGTTTAGTCATGTACATTCTATAGAATCCAAACCGAATGTCTGAGCAAGTGCACAACCAAGGTTGCCAGATTAGCGTATCAAAACCATCCGAATAGTTATCAAAACTAGCCCAAAAGCATCCCAATGACTATTCACAGCCCAAATAACTAAGCAACGAAATCATTTAATCTTTAACCAGCAGAGGACTTGGCAACGCTACGCTGCAGACAACATCTCTCATCGAGTTCACGCTTTATCTCTGAGTAAAAGTCAAAACGAAGTTGGAGAAAGTTGTTCTTAAGAAGTTTTCAGATATAGGTAATAAAAACACACTTTTCAGAAAGCACAGCTATTTTATTGCTTTAAGTAGCCTAATATTTAAAAAGTACACATAAACGCTGCAGAATGTACAGTAGTACATAGCGTGTACAGCTCGTGACCCCATTAACGTTACCTTAATAATGCGTGTTGCTATTGCCTTTCTACTGCATGTTTCTGTGATGAGAACCATGTGATATAAGAGATACATATATTGAAAATACTACGATTCACGCGTTTACATGCATACTTTTCTCCTGCTGATCGGATCACATATCGGAGTACACCACCCCCTTCAATACGATCCAAATTTGCATCCGATCGTCCTCAATCATATTGATTAAGGTGTTTACATGAAGGCTTTTCTTTACAATTGAGCAGTCAATACGATTACAAACGAATTATTTGGTTGCATGTAAAAGTACCTACTTAGGGTTTTTTTTGCAACCCATTTTTTATTAACTCTTTCACCGCCATTGACGAGATATCTCGTCAATTAAGAGAAAACGCTTCCCCGCCAATGACGAGATTTTCCGTCTTTCCGCAATACCGCTATTATCCACCAGGTGGCGCACTTCCGCTACTTATATAACCCGGAAGTAGCGCCTCACGTGAAAGAGAAAGAACTCCGTGTATGTTTTAAAGATCGCTCTGCATCTGATCTCATTCAAAAGTCCTTCACAAAAATGGAATTATCTCAGCTTTTTGCTCAAAATTAGGTGTTTTTGAAGAAACCTAGCCATGTTTGAGAGGTGATTACAAGAGAACTAATGAAGGTAGGATAAAACTTTTTTTTTTTTTTTTTTTTTTTTGAAAGCAGAGGGTCTGGGTCTGTTCTTTCATCTGATATATTGTTTGTTTATATATTTAAAGAAGAACATTTTCTGGAAGGCATTAAACTTTTGTGAAAATCATGAAAAATGCTGGCGCTGGCTGGCAACTTTTTTTAAAAACCCTGGCGGGGAAAGAGTTAAGGATACCCTTAACCTATCTAAGGGATTTCTTAGTTTAAGAACTTTCATGCAACCGGGGAGACTCAGAACTATGAGCAAAACATACACTGTGTTTTCAATTTTGTAAAATTATTTGATGCTTCAGTTTTTCTAAATTGGGTAAGAGCGCCCCCTAGTGGATAATAGCGGAATTATAGATTACTGTAAAAACTCGTTAGGGAAGCGTAATTGATGGGATAACTCGTCAATGGTAAGGAAAGAGTTTAAAAATGTATTACTAAATTCTGAAACTAACATGAACTAAGCTAAATAAATACTGTAGAAATATTGATCATTGTTAGTAAATGCATTTACTAATTGTTAACAAATACAAGCTTATTGTAAAGTGTTACCGCTAATAATAATTTTATAGTTCATCAGAATTTGAAATGTGTGGGTCACACATACTTCCTACAAAATGTCTAGGAACCATGGCAGTTTTAAATGGCCAAGGACCGCTCAAGAGGTCATATAATTGACATGTAAAGCAACCAATAACATTTCGCTTTGTGCCACATCATGTTTAGGTGCTTGGAGATGTCGCCATAATTACAGACCGGTGTGCAACTATCATTCACGAACGTCTCTGAAGTTTATAGCAACAATAGCAAACACATTAAAATACCTTGCATACTTTTAAACATACAGCATTTAACCGATCTTGATTAAGCATATTGTCACCGATGTAAACATGAAAGCTTTCTTCTTTGATCAGATGGCTTTGTGTTGTTTCTGGGTGGACCGTTAAAGATCGCAACACTCACATCTCCCAGAAATCCCTTATAATTCAACCAGAGGACGACTTCAACATCTGTTGAATTGTTTTGAGAAAATTGTTCCATATGCATCAGACATTCAACCAACAGTCCATGGGCCAAGGCTGAGACTGAGACTAGGTCGCAGGTGACATCTAAAGAAAAAAAATGAGTGACAGATGGAAATTAGCAAAGTGATTGTGAAGCAAGGGAGAGCATTAAAAAATGAAGGATGAGGTTCTGGGAAAGGGAGACGGAATCCTGAGCTGGTGGAGGAATTTTTAATGCTTTTAGGACGTTTCAGAGGGGAATCACTTTTGGCTGAAGACTTCCTGCAGAAATCCTATTGGACACGCAGAGAAATAGACACACATGCACACACTCTCACACACACAGTTTTATAAGTGTATATAGCTGGTCTAATACTAGTTATTTCAAACCTTTAGATGCTAATGTGTAATACAATGTGATATGTATGATGTATACGGTCATTACTTTGCCATAAACATGCTTATTATGAAAGATGAGCTATCGAAATCATTTTTCATGCTCTCTGTCGTAGATGTGGAACAGATGATGATGTGAGAGGATTGGATGATGGCACGATGAGTGAAGGGTAGAGAGAGGGAGAGATAGATAGACTGCGCCATGTGTGAACCTATCACTTCCAGACATTATTAATGGCAATGGGGACACAGCGCACACACCTGAGAACACACACACAAACACAACTCAAATATCACAGACAAACAAATAAAAGAGGGGAAATCTAGCGAGATGAAAAGAGATATAAAAGAGAGCGAGCTGACTCGTATTCAACATGAAAAGAAAATATTGTGACCTTTCTTGTCCTGTCTCTTTATGTCTGTGCAGTCGCCATTCCAGATGAATTGATCGAATGGAACATATGCTGGAAGGACTTAAGGCTAAGATCACATTTCTAAATCAAATTGAAACCGTATTGAATGCATTGATCTAAATTGAACCGATGGGAGTTGGGTTTGGCACAACACGAGGGTGAATAAATGATTTGCAGTATTTTCATTTTTAGGGTGACCTATTCCTTTAACTGAACTGAAAATAACAATTGAAATGGATTCACTGTATGTCTTTGCTTTTCTTCCTCCACAGGAAGAACACACAGATGGCACAAAATGCACACACACACATTAACACAGAACTGAGAAGGATTTGTGCAGCAGAGGTATTCAGAGAACACTTCTTAATATTAATCACCCTTGCCCAAAATAATACAGTTGTTGCTAAGCAACCATCGGAGAGATAAGGGCATTTCTCTAAATAAACATCTCAATTTATTATTGGGTAAGATTGGACACTGATATCCTTAAAGGAACAGAGCAAAAACAGTTGATTTGGGAAAAAAGCTGCATTTCCGATGTTAGGATTTTGTGCTAAATAGCCCAGAACCAGATATTAGCAGTTTTACGAGCCCATTTTCAGCTATCAGGCCGTGGCTGTGGATTAAATGATTAATTTTTTATCCCTGTTCATTCAAATCTAATCTTTGTTTATTAAACTTTGGTATGTAATGCGCAGCAGGCGAATGAGAGATTGTAACAGCCAATGAGCGGCAAGTAGTTAATTAGCCGATTCACATTTTTGATCATTTTGTCCAAGGCACATTAACATTTTCAGTTCAATTTGAAAAAGACTGAGAGAGACCAATAGAGGAATGACTGGACTTAATAAGAAAAAACTATCTTATTCTTTATTCTCAAGTTTTCACTTCAGACTCCTTTGTCCTACATTTTGGGTCCACAAGGGCACGTTTTAATCAAGCATATGTGCCTATTAGAGTCATCATGACCTTTCATGCTCTAGCAGTTTCTAAGATGGCCTTTAAAGGAATGTTTCAGGTTCAATACAAGTTAAGCTTAATGGACAGCATTTATGTTCATTACCACAGAAAATAATTGTCGCTCATTCTTTAGTTTACATTTATGCATTACATTTGGCTGACGCTTATATCTAATAAGACTTACAGTGCATTTAATGTATACACTTTATCAGTATTTTATACACGTTTATGCGGTTTGGCTGTTCGTTTACACGACAACAGCGTTTAGAGGTCCTGAAAATGCAATATTTTGTAGACTGGTTTCAATGTGCAAGTTTGATAACGATCTCTTGTCGTCTTTGTGTAAACATTGCAAACGCGAATCTGTGATAACGGTATCATCATGCGCATAGTTAGTTCAGTCTATAGGCATGCTCAAGTAAAACAAAAACAAAAACTGGTGACCTACGGGATTGTGTTTGTTCTGCTCAAGATACAGAGTTCTTCGAAGTTTACAAAATATTTGCACTTTACACCATATTCTCACAGGGCGTCAGGTGGCGAGGCCATGGACCTCTGTAAAATAGGGTGGACTTTAATGCCTTCTCTCAAATTCTTAAATGCCTAATTTTACAATATAGTAGTGGTTAAACAGATTACATATAATTTTTGGATCAGCAAAAAAAGAAAAAAAGAAAAATAAAACAAGAAATTCTAAGCATATGAAAATAGAAAAGAACAATGTTACTTATAACAGTATTATTTAGGAACAGAACTAGAAACAAATGCTTTTAAATATAATAAATCTTTTTAAAGCTACAGAAGTGATTTTTCTTTTGTTTTCTGTTGTTTGATTAACATAATGATACAAACATAAGCAGATTATTTGGGGGGTACTGTACTGTCACTTAAGACCGAATGTAGCTGCCCCCCGGTTTCCCGATAACAAGCAGAGAGTCTCTAACGGGTGTAACGTTAATCATTTATTTTCAATCTTCTTCATAAGCACCGTGAAAACTAAAAGTAAACACAAATAGCAGGTCACATAAACCTGATTATAACATTGTTTTTTATACTTATAAGCTTATCACAGTATTTTTCACATCAAATTACATTCAAGACATAGAAATAAAAAGGTACAAAATATAAACATTGTTAACACGTGATGCGTTCAGACCACGCGAACAGCTTGCAAAACAATGATATAAATAAAAGTTTGATAAACATAACACAAACTACACACCTCATTCCGCTCACCAAGGGGTGCAACTGCAAATCCTCAATATAATGCTGCTTGCAACAATCGCTGACTTATAATCAAAAAGGCATATCCAAGTCCCCCGGACACAAGCAAGAAAACACAAGCAGAGAAACCATCTGTCGCTATTCAGATTCCGGGGTTGCAGTCTCAACCCGGTAATGTGATTGACATTCAATGGAAAGGTAAACTTAGTGACCTCTAGTGGCCACTTACACTCCCACCAAATCATGTTATACTTAATGAATGCAAAAGAAAGGAATTAACCAACAGTTATTTAGAACATGATTTCTAGACTATGGAAAAGCAGACTATAAAGCATATGAATATAAGTAGCAAGCAGACATAAACTTGTTTCACATTCCTTAACTGAACACGTCTGATGTAAGTGTTTTCCCTTAGTTAACAAGGCGTTAACTTACTGGTTTTATCTTCAATGAGAAGTACCAATTTTTGAATTGGCCGTTCAATAATTGAATGTTTGTAGCTATGACTTTGTTTCTGTTGTAGTCCTTTATCTCCAACTTGAACCTTTACTCTACGAACCAAACCATCTGATCCTTCTGTAGTCTCGACTACACGAGCTAATTGCCACTGATTCCTTGGAAGTGTATCCTCTTTGATGATGACTATATCATCTATTTGCAAGTTGCGTCGAGGTACGTGCCATTTTTGCCTCGTAGACACATTCAAGAGGTATTCTTTCTTCCACCGGCTCCAGAATTGTTCAGTTAAGAACTGTACTCTGCGCCATCTCTTTGCAGCATACATATCTTCTTTGACGAACTTTCCTGGAGGTGGTAAGGCGACCTTAGACTTCATCAGTACAAGGTGGTTTGGAGTTAAAGGTTCCAAAGTCATTGGGTCATTAATTCCATCAACATTTAGTGGACGGCTGTTGACGATGGCCATAGCTTCGTAGAGTAGGGTTCTCAGGGAAGCATCGTCCAATCTTCCTGGACATTGAGCAATTGTGATGTTCAGCACATTACGAATAGACCGAATTTGGCGTTCCCACACCCCGCCTGCATGACTCGCAGACGGGGCGTTGAAAATGAATTCACACTGTCTGTCCGCAAGAAAAGCTTTCAAAGCCTCTGCGTCACATTGCTTGAGCGCTTCCTTTAACTCGTTCTTCGCACCCACGAAGTTTGAGCCCTGATCGCAGTAAAGGTGACTAACAGCTCCTCTAAGGCTAATAAAGCACCTCAAGGCGTTGATAAAAGCGTCCGTGGTCATGTCTTCCAGCATTTCAAGATGAACTGCTCGAGAAGCTAAGCATGTGAAGATAAGTCCATATCTCTTACACTCCTTGCGGCCTCGTTTAGTGATGAATGGGCCGAAACAATCCATTCCACAGAATGTGAAAGGAGCAGAGACTTCACAGCGCTCTCTGGGGAGTTCAGACATTCGTTGCTCTTCAGTCGGTCTTCTGAGCCTCCGGCATCTCACACATTCATGTATTAATTTGGCGACTGACTTATTCCCACCGAGAGGCCAGAATCCGTTTGCTCGCAGCTCATTCATAGTCTGATTTCGACCTTGATGACAGGTCTTTTCGTGGTAATGGGATAAAATCAGCTTGGTAATGTAGCTGTCCTTAGGGAGAATGATGGGGTGCTTTTGTTCTTGGCTGAGAGTGGAACCTTTAAGTCTTCCTCCAACGCGAATAAGTCCCTCCTCCAAAATGGGGTCGAGGTGACGAAGAGGACTTGAGTTTGGAATAGTGCTCCCACTGGGATTTCTTTGCAACGTCCTTTGATCTTGGGGAAAGGCTTGCAGCTGAACGAGCTGAAACACCACTTTAGCGGCTCTCGAGCGTTCCTCAACGGTCACAACTTCACCAGCTGAATGGCTCTGCCTAGACCCAAGTCTTTTAATTCTGGCTACCACCTTAATCAGTGTCGTCCAGGTGGAAAATCGACTCAGTCGCTCCAAGATGTCGTTTTGTTCGCTAAATTGAGTAGCATGCACTTGAATTGACTTGATTTCAGGGTCACCTACAAGCAACTCGGTAGATGGTTTAAGCGAGGGCAGTGGCTTTTGGTCCCACAGAAACTTGGGTCCTGACAACCAGCTAGTGGAGGAGATGTCACGAACAAGAAGACCTCTAGATGCATAATCCGCTGGGTTATGGGCTGTGTCTACATAGTTCCATTGGCTTGGGTCTGTAATCTCTCTTATCAATTGTACACGGTTCGCCACGAACACATGAAATCTTCGCGCCTCGTTGTTAATATAGGCGAGTACTACTTGTGAGTCTGTCCAGAAGAATTCTTGCTCGATTTTCATGTCAAGCTCCGCCTTTAGCATGATACTCATTCTGGCTGCAGTGACTGCGGCAGAGAGTTCCAATCGTGGAATGCTTGTGATCTTCAGAGGAGCTACCCTCGCTTTAGCCATAACGAAGCTGCAGTGTATCTCATTCCTGTCGTTTTTGTATCTTAGGTAGGAGCAGGCCCCGTAACCTGTGGTACTAGCGTCCGAGAAGTGATGCAGTTCCACTCTGACGATCTTGCCAAAGTTTTGAGGATGATAACAACGAGGTATGGTGACTTCTTTAAGATTCTGCAAGTCGTTTTTCCACTCCTCCCACCGTGAACGCAAGTACTCAGGAATAGGGTCGTCCCATTCAATGCCTTTGCAACATAGTTCCTGCAGGATGCGTTTGCCACTCAGAATGAAGGGGGCTATAAACCCTAGAGGGTCATACAGGGAAGCCACAACTGACAGGAGACCACGGCGAGTTGGGGGGTGGTCCTTTACATTACCGTGGAAACTGAATGTGTCGTTTTCTGCTGACCACTGGATACCAAGTACGAGTCCTTCTGAGGTTGCATCAGTTTGGAAGTTAAAGGTATCAGTGCTTATGGCTCTTTCTGAGGGAGCAATGCAGGAAAGAACTTCCTTAAGGTTGGAGTTGAACTTATGCAGCCGCAGGCCGGCACCTTGACACAATTCTTGAGCGCTGATGATTAACTCTTTGGCTTCTTTGGCTGTAGGGACGCTGGTTAATCCGTCGTCCACGTAGAAGTTCTTTTCCACGAATTCAGAGGCTACAGGGTGTTTTTCCTTGTTGTTTTGTGCCAGATATTTAAGACAAAAGTTGGCACATCCTGGGGAGGATGCAGCTCCGAAAAGGTGGACCGACATTCTATACTCCTGTGGTTCTGTGTTGAGCAATCCGTCCTTCCACCACAGAAATCTCAAGTAGTTGCGGGCTTTGGGCGAAACGCTAAATTGGTGGAACATCTTTTCGATGTCGCAGATCACAGCCACAGCTTCTCTTCTAAAGCGACAAAGAACTCCTACTAAAGAGTTAATCAGATCGGGCCCCGTTAGCAGAGTGTCATTCAGGGAGATCCCTCGAAACTTTGCCGAGCAGTCGAACACAACCCTTAATTTCCCTGGCTTCTTGGGGTTGTACACTCCGTGGTGGGGAATATACCACACCGTCTCTCCTTCAGCGAGTGGAGGGGCTGGCTCAGCGTGACCTTTCTGTATAATTTCACCCATGAAAGCAATGTATTGCTCGAGGTACTGTTTGTTAGCCCTTAGCTTTTTCTCTAGGTGTTGCAGTCGGAGAGTAGCCAGCCTTTTGTTGTTCGGTAGAGTCGGGAAACAATTGTCCTTGAAGGGTAGAGGTATCTCGAGACGGCCGTCATCTTTCTGTTTAATGTTGTCATTAAGAAACTGTATAAAGTGAACGTCGTTCTGTGATACGTACTTGTCCTCGTAACTTTTCTCATTAAAGTCTGACTCCAGTACTTTCAACACATCAGTGGCCAATGGTACCTCCTTCACTGCGACGCGATGCACAAAGCTTTCATCTCCTCGTCTGTCCAAATAAGGATTGGCTGATCCGATTATGCTCCATCCAAGCAGAGTTTTTTGCGCAAATGGTTCGCTGTGTTCACCTGTGATCACTTCCAGAGGAGCCAGAGCTGACGGACAATTGTAGCCGATTAACAAACCCACCTCGCAATCTTGAAGCGGGTGCAACTCTTTTGCCAGACTTTTCAGATGAGGCCAATGGAGGGCTGTATCTCTAGTAGGGATGTGAGACTTATCGACTGGAATAAACTCTCGTGCATACGCCTGATGTAGTTGGACGTAAATTTCAGAGTTGAGTCCCCGGACCTGTAGACCGCACACAGCCTTGCTTGCTATGACTGTATCGACAGCTGTCATTGTGCTGAGTTTAAGCTGCACAGGCTGTACACTTACATTAAGTTCAGCAACCAGATCATCCAAGATGAAGGTGGAGTCGCTCTGGGTGTCGAGCAAGGCATAGGTGAGTGTTTCCTTCTTGGGTTCTTTGATTGACGACACGAGAACTGGAACAATGCTAGATGTAGCAGAGCTATGCTGGGTCAAAGCATGAGACATAACCCTTTGAATTTCCTTGCTTGTACGGTTCCCTGGAGCCGTAAACTCTCTGTCTGCAGGTTCAGCGGGATTCCTGTCTCTGTCTATGTGCAGACAGGTTGGATGACGTCGGCCACAAGTACCACAGGTGTGACGCCTCTTACATGCCTTGGTAATATGCCCCTTCCTTAGGCATCCGAAGCACAGGTGGTTTTCGAGGATGAAGGCTTTCTTTTCATCTGGAGTCTTTGCTGCGAAGGCTGGGCACTTGACGACGCCGTGTGTTTCATCCTTACAGACTAAGCAAGGTAGCCTCAAGTTTGGGTTTTCGATGGTTCCTGAGATGGGACTTTTCGTTTGTATGCTTGTGTTGAGTGCCTTAGCTCTTCTTGGGAATCTCTCGTCGCTAGGTTTAAGGTTCATCAAGAGAGGGGATGCAATGGGGTTGCAGGCGACGCGAGCTTCTTCTTGCATAAATCCTGTGAAGTGTGCAAAGCTTGGAAATTCTCCAGACCTGTCTAGCTCTTCTACAACTATACGGCTCCATCTGCGTATCATCCATTCAGGCAGCTTTTTAAGGAGTTTATGATTTTCTTCACAATCGTTTAGAATGCTCAGGCCCTTGACGTGAGGTATGGCCTCGGCGCAGCCTTGAAGGAAATCTGCGAACTCTCTTAATGCTATTGGATCGTTTGCCGCAATTTTTGGCCACTTTGTGAGCTTGTCCCTGAATGCTCTTTGGACAATGAATGGACTTCCATATCTGTCCTGTAAGACTGCCCAGGCGCCCTTGTATGCTTGCTCTGAGTTGTGGAAGAAAAATCCTTCTACGGCCTTACGTGCCTCCCCAGCGAGGTAGTTCTTTAAGTAAAACATTTTCTCACTAGCAGGAAGGGGTTTCTGATCGATGAGAGCCAAGAAAGATATCCTCCAGTCTATGAACTTTAGGGGGTCACCAGAGAACACAGTCGGTTCGGGAACAGGTAGGCGGCTTAAGGTAAGTGAGCTTGCAATTGCCTGAGCGAGACTTGTTTCGTCCTGAGTTACTTTCACGTTGGAGGGTATAAAGTGAGGCTGGAAAGGTGCTGCTTGCGGATTTAGCGAGATCTCGGGTCCCATGTCTTGTTGATCATGCTGAGTTTCCTGATCTGTGTCTTCCTTAAAACTTTCGAGACCATCAAAGTTGTTATAGGCTCTCACGCGAGCTGCTGCTACTCTTACTTCGCTATTTACCTGTAGTTGTTGCAACTTTGTCTTTTCCGCTTCTAGCTTTTGTTTTATTTCAGCCTCCCTTTGCTTTATTTCTGCTAACATTTGAGTTTCCTTGAGTTTCCATTCACTTTCCAGTTTGTCGAGTTTCGCTTGTTGGGCTTGTATTTTTTGCATGGCTTTAGCCTCTTCTACTTTGGCTGCTAATTCTGCTTCGGCGTCTGCACGTTTGCTAGAGGATTTTGAGTTGACGCTTGAGTTAAGTTCTGATCTTTGTAATGATTCAGAAGTTACTGTTTCTGTTTTAGTATTCCCAAAAACTGACCCATAATCATCCTTATTTAGCGCTATTCTCACTCTCGCTTTCTCTAGTTGGTCATTGAAAGCCTCGTCTATGTTCTTTAGCCGTTTGCTGACAAGGTCGCAGATCTCAACTGTTAGAGTGTCACATGCATCCATTCTTTTGGTGATAACTGGAGTAGCGGTTTGATTGCGTCGAATGGGTTCATAATTTTGGTGTACTATAGCTTGTTTAGATTTGACTTCTGTTTGAATCCTATCAAGATCCTCAGCAGAGCAGAAAACTTTTAATTTGGTTCTAACCTCCTTTGCTACGTGTTTCCAGGCATCATAGGCTTTGTTGAATATCCTTTCATTTTTTATTGCTTCCTGTTCACGTAACTCTTGACCCTTTGTTGTTAAACTACGCTCGCGGGAGCTTGACCTAGTCTGGTGTGCTTCTGAAGGGTTTTCCATATTGTCGGCAGGAGATGACATTGTAAAGACTCAGTAGATCTGTTTAAACTATAAAGCTTTGGGGGGGGGGTTACATCTAAACTCAATTTGAAGTAAATGACGGTTTAGACTTCTCAACTATGCTGCCACTTACATCAGACGTCTACACTTGTGCTGGACCCCAAAGAGTAAACAGATACAATACAAATGTCTTAACAAGATTACTGCTGACAATTTGCAAACAGACAATTTATTTCTCAAAGATGTCAGAATTAAAGGGTTAAAGTCTTTCAGGAGAAGTGAAACAATTGTGCCATTAGACTTTGTGCTTTGTCTTACTGGTCTAGCATTTACAGTACTTTGTAGCACAGTCAAAATCCTCTTGAAGTAATTTGGATATTGCCTTTCTTTATTTTCTTAAAATGTGCAAAGTCCCATATGAATTAACTGAGCATGTAATTCCATTTGTGGCACTGACTTCTATATTGATGTCTCAAGTCGAGTTTACCAGCTTAGTCGATGAAGGCCTCTCGCTGCAGCCATGGAATCCACACACTCGCACGTGTAGCGTTGGCCGATCTCATATCAGCTGAACGAAGATGGCGTGGATGGATGGCTCAGCGGCTGAGTTTTCACTGTAGCTGCCCCCCGGTTTCCCGATAACAAGCAGAGAGTCTCTAACGGGTGTAACGTTAATCATTTATTTTCAATCTTCTTCATAAGCACCGTGAAAACTAAAAGTAAACACAAATAGCAGGTCACATAAACCTGATTATAACATTGTTTTTTATACTTATAAGCTTATCACAGTATTTTTCACATCAAATTACATTCAAGACATAGAAATAAAAAGGTACAAAATATAAACATTGTTAACACGTGATGCGTTCAGACCACGCGAACAGCTTGCAAAACAATGATATAAATAAAAGTTTGATAAACATAACACAAACTACACACCTCATTCCGCTCACCAAGGGGTGCAACTGCAAATCCTCAATATAATGCTGCTTGCAACAATCGCTGACTTATAATCAAAAAGGCATATCCAAGTCCCCCGGACACAAGCAAGAAAACACAAGCAGAGAAACCATCTGTCGCTATTCAGATTCCGGGGTTGCAGTCTCAACCCGGTAATGTGATTGACATTCAATGGAAAGGTAAACTTAGTGACCTCTAGTGGCCACTTACACCGAATAAGCACAGATCCATATACTAACACACATCTGATTTCTTTCTGAACTGTTTGCGTTCACTTTAAGACATAACTGACTGTTTTTATGAGAATACTTGCAAAGACTGTGGTAGAAATAATTTTGTGTGTATGTGTCATGTCAAGCATGTCATGCTTTTAGAAATGCGCGTCTCCGTGCGTGTGCTTGTGAGTGTGTGTCCATTTGAGTATGTGTGTGCATCTGTGCGCAGTGTTGGGGAAAGTTACTTTTAAAAGTAATGCATTACAATACTAAGTTACTCCCCAAAAAAGTAACTATTTGCATTACATAGTTACTTTTCATGGAAAGTAATGCTTACGTTACTTTTAAGTTACTTTTGTGTTACTTTTTCTTACTTGGCTGAGGCTTGATCTCTTTCAGGCCTTGCAGGTGTTTTTTATGATCGCAAAAATGTCAAGCCCTTGCCTGCCATCTCCGTTTCTGACTCAAATTGGTCCCCACTCAGGCGCACAGAGTGCGTAATTCTACGTTAATATGTTCAGATTAATTCAGTACATTATTTTATTTTTAAATTGAATTAATTAAACTGAAAAGTAACTTGCATTAATTTTTTTTTAAAGTAACCTAAATATTAATGTGTACATTTATAAAATAATTTGTTACTTTACTCGTTACTTCAGAAAAGTAATATTATTATGTAATGCACGTTACTTGTAATGCGTTACCCCCAACACTGTCTGTGCGCACAGAAAACATCTCACTTTAACTTCTTATTGTGGTCAAATTGATTAAAATTACTTGAATGTTAACATTATTATACATTTTTGCGTGATTTTTTCTACTTTTCCACAAAAATATTTTGTGCCTCTTCTGACGGGGTGAGCCAGCTGTCAATCTGAGTGGGCCAGTGCCACCCTGGCCCATATGTAGCCTCACCACTGGCGTTAACACTTGATGGAGGGCATGTCTGATGCGTTCGTCGTAGCGACAACAGCCAATCACAGTGGACCACAACAAAAAGGCGGCTTTTGTTTTGATAGGTTTGGTTGCGCTAGCGATTGTTGGTGTAGCTTTAGTGCTTTAGTGTAGCTTTAGTGTTACCCACCGGAATGAATAATAGACATAATTTATTTGCATTATTGGTTGTGTGATCTGATTAGCTGACGCCTGCGTTAGCGCTTGAAGACAACAGATCCACAATTCAGTTTGGCAATGCATGACATCTCCTATTTAAAGGAAATGAGAAGCAATGACGCTGACGCCGCGTGTGAATAGAGCGTTGTAGTCAAGGGTCACATGTACTAAACCCCATCCGTCCAAACAAAATTGCTCGATGCTTTCGCTGTCTTGATTGTTTGTATTTATCGCTTCGTAGACAATTGCGTATATGCGCAGGCTTGTAGTATTTCTGTTAACTCTTTCACCACCAGCGTTTTTTTAAAAAGTTGCCAGCCAGCGCCAACGTTTTTCATGATTTTCACCAAAGTTTAATGCCTTCCAGAAAATGTCTCTTTTTAAATATATAAACATACAATATACCAAATGAAAGAACAGACCCTCTGCTTTCAAACAAACAAAAAAAACGTTTCATCCTACTTTCAGTGGTTCTTTTGTAATCAGTTTTTGAATATGGGTAGGTTTCTGCAAAAACACCACATTTTGAGCAAAAAGCAGAGATAATTCCATTTTTGTGACTTTTCATAGAGATCCCATTCAGAGCGATCTTTAAAACAGACACGGACATGCAGCCGCTTGCCATAGGGCAATACTTCCGGGTTTAAAAAGTTGCGGTGGATAATAGCGGTATTGCGGAAAGACGGAAAATCTTGTCATTGGCGGGGAAGCGTTTTCTCTTAATTGACGAGATAAGGTAACATTGCCATCTACAGGCCTGGAATATGTAATATAGCGGATTTATTCGTCTTCAGATCCGTGTTGATGTGGATCTTTTGGACAGTGTTGTGTACATGAAATTTTTCATATACGCAATGGGAAAACTTTGCGTTTTTTTACTACATCGTTGTTGTGTAAACATGGCTTAAGCTACAGGGATACTGTGGTTTAAAAGTAATGTAAAAATATGAAATAAATATGAAGTATGGCCACATTTACAAATGTTACGTTAGAAAAGGATTAACTAGAAGTTCATGGACCGAGCGCAGTAGAAAGTGTCATTCAGATGAAAGCTTACTGTCTAAATGGGTGGTTTATGTGTTAAAGCAGCTGCAAAATGGCCCAGAGTTTGTCAAAAGCCAAAAGTCGGACATCATCACACAAAAAAGTGAAAGAAAATGTAAGGAATGTTTGAGCCACGTAAGAGAACCAACCTGTTCTTGCACAGAAACACAACATTTTACTCTTTCTCTTTGTGTTCTGTCTATCAGCTATTTGGATCCATCTCTATACTCTCCTTTGATGCTTAACCTTTGACTGTTTATCCTTTGCATCCTTGGAAAATGTTTGATCTCTGTCCTTTCTGTCCTTGCTTTAGTAGGAGGAAATGCTTTTATCTGACATTCCACGACACCCTGTCTTTCTTTTTGTGAGGTTTAGTCGTACCTTTAAACCATTCGTAAACTGCCTGTCAATCTGTTAACAGCCTCACACTCACCTGCATTCAGAAAAGGGGAGTATTAAACACACACGTACACACTCACATGTGTCAAACACAGAGCGTTTCACAGTCAGTCATCTTAAAAACTGTTGGAAGTTACATATACAACTGCCGTTTTTAATTTATTTTTTCAGGCCTGAGCCCAAGGAATTATCAGATCAAATCAGATTTGCAGTCCTGAAACACCTCATTTGTGTCCATCTTGACAATTTGTCAGATATCCAGAGTTTATTATCTGTACTTTGGGAATTTGGCTGCGCAATCCCTCATAGTTGGCTCTTATGAAGCTAAAGCTGAAGACAAGGAAGAAATCAGGGAAGAGATCAATGAAATACAAATAACAGCTATTTATGAGATACTAGACTGATCTCACAGGAATTCGTTAGTCATTTGCAAGATGGCTAATTCAAATGAAAGCTTACATTGTGAATCCTACAAAGAGATTAACGATTATTAGAAATAAAGCATTAAAGGCAGGGTATCTGATTTGATCCAGAAAATTTTTTAGTACTGGTTAAAAGTCTTCTCACATCCTGATAGCAATCACTATATTAAGTTGTTTAAATGTATTTTTATAAATTTTTATAAACAACGCAATAATTGGAAGCATTGTGTTGCTTATGAAGTTTGTGTTCCTTTACGAATTAGCGTAACGTTATACTACTACGTCTACAAACGTCTACGATACTTCTATGTCTACCGAAAACTGCTTTAAAGGTGTAGTGTGTAACTTTTATAAGGATCTCTTGACAGAAATGCAATATAAAATACATATTTATATTATCAGTGGTGTATAAAGACCTTTCATAATGAACTGTTATGTTTTTATTACCTTAGAATGAGTTGCTTTTATCTACATACACTGAGGGTCCCCTTACATGGAAGTCCCCTTACATCAGGGGTCTCAAACTCAAACTGGCTTGGGGCCATTTCTAAGACAGCAGACATTTCATCGGGGGCCGCAAAGCTATTTTAACGTTAAAAAAGGACTATATTTCTGTAATTGTCATGTTTATTTTCTATTATTTAATGTATAATAATACTTGAAAATGTATAAGCAGTGGTTTTATCTTTTTAAAATACATTATTTTATAAAAGTAAGTAAATCTTTTCTTAACCTTATCTTAAATAACTAAGATTATTAAATATTAAAACCTTGCACTAAACTAACAAATTTAATTCCTATATAGATTTATAAACTATGTTAAAAATTACCATTAGTAAGTGTTTCTGTTTTGATTTATTTTGGATTGTTTTCAGTCGTATTGACTTCATTATGTTCTTTGTTATTTCAGTTTTAATGAATTTTCTATTATATGTGGAAAATTTTAATAAGTGAAAGTGATCCTAAAACTTTTGAATGGGTAGTCAATGTTACATAAGCTAGTTGGACAGAAAAAAATAATAATACTGCTCTATGTGTAATTGAATAGTAAGCTACAAAATAATAAATTACACTTCATTATATATAGCAGTATACATAATTTTATCTTCTGTACATTTTTCCACATCTTTTCTCTTTTCTTAACCTGGGCAATTTGAACTAACCCCACCGCAGCTCGATCTTCTCTGAGTAACAGCTAATATTCACCCGGAAGTAACAGATCTTCTCTGGACAAACGTTACAAAGTCCCGACCAGATTAACTGATCGCATGGTTACAATGGTATGACTGACGCGAGGTTCAGTTGAGGAATTATAATCCGATCGTGCATTCCGTTATCCTCGGCATCACGGAACGCGTGGCTCATTGCTGCGTAGCAACGGGTGACGCGACCCACACCACGGAGCGCAACTTCCGCTCCGGAGCACTTTGGAAAGTAATGCTTTTGCTGCGTCCGAAACCGCCTACTTCATCCTATATAGTACGCAAAAAGCAGTAGGCGAGGCGAGTAGTACGTCCGAATACATAGTATTCGAAAAACAGTATGCGAAAAGTACCCGGATGACCTTCTACTTCCATTTTTTATTACTAAGTTGACCCCACGATGACATGGTTGTCCAGTGGCGGCTACCTTAGCTTCTCTATGCATTTCTGTAAACAGTGGACTGAAACGTTGGTTGAAATTTGCAACCTCACCACTAGATGCACTAAAATTTACCCACTGCACCTTTAACTAATTCCTAACTTATTTTGGTAATGTTATTCACTGTGTACTGCAAAGTTTTCTCACTGGTGAAAGAGACATGAGATGAGGAACTTGGATGTCTGGTCTGTACATATTCATGTGTTTTGGAGGAGGCGTGGCTTTGGATGGCGATTTGAATGGAGGGTGGGTGCGTGATTTCAGTGCTAGTAGGCTACCGTTAGCATTTTTCAAAATCAGATACCCTGCCTTTAATGAAGCCCCACCCCTAACTCCACCCCTTAACCCCTTGAAAGCGTTTAATAATACAAATTATTTACCTCACAATTTTCACGTCTCCCACTAGCGCGTAAGAAGAGAAGCATTTGGGGCGAATCGAGGTCTGTACATGTTCACACCTTAAACGAACCGTACCAACCGGACAACGACCACTTCTTCAGCTGGGTCTCGGTACGGTTGTTTGGTCCTCCCCCGAGATCGATTGCTGTAGTCACACCTGCCCAAAAGCTCCGCACTAAGGGGGGAAACAAACTTCAGTTCGATTCAATCGAACCAAAGAGGACAGGTGTGAATACCCACTTAGTAATTGCTGTAAGATTGTGTTGAAGATACCCTTTAAAGAAAAGTTTACCCAGAATTTTGGCATTTTTTACTGGCTATGGTGTTCTGGTCCCACATATCTTTTCCCCTGTCAAATGTCACAAATATTCATTTTGGATCACTGAATTCTTGGATCACCTAAATACTGATGTTATACTTAAACCATGTTTTGGGGTGCTTAGAAACACATTGGCCCACATTGCATTTATGCTGTCTTTACATGCAATCACGTGTCTTATTTGTATCTCTATACATGCATTTTTGTATTCCAGTATAAGACTTTATGAATATTTCACAAATCTGTGTCAAGTGAGATTTGTGTGAAACTGGTAAACAAGCGCTGCTTATGTTTTGTATTGCTGCAGTCATTAGCTCTTCAGGTTTCCCGGTTTGGTGTGCCCCTACCCTTAGTCAGAATCCGAAGCCGGGCTTATCTTGTATACATTTTGACTTCCCTCCATGATTCCTATTTTTAACAACAAAGCACTTAAACATGATGAGCTCATAATTACGACTTCAGAAGTGGTAAATAGGACATTTTTGATAGCATGTGAAGGCAGCATTAGTATGAACGTTAATCCGTCCTGATGCATCCCGGACATTAGCGAAAGACCGCCTACATACCTGTCAGTCAACTATTTGGTAATTTGAAGCGCATGCTGCAACCAGGTGTAAATGCCGATGAGATCGCCCAACAAAATTCCATTAAAAATGTGATTTAAACTTCTGCCCGCCTCAATTAGTCTATCGTGTATCGAGGCCACATTGTGTAGTGATGTGACTAGGATTTCCCAACGCCACACATGATCTCTCAGGGGTCCGAGGATGTTTGAACCCACTGTCAGCTGAAGAAAATAGACAGGAGAGAGAGAGAATGCTGAGGAGGAAGAATAGGCGGCGAGTTGAATACTTAAGGCCCTGCTGACACGATGATATATCTGGATTCAGATTTATTTTGGAGATTGAAATATTCTCTGGAGAAATGTAGGGGAAGGGAGATGTTTCTGTCAGTATGTGTGTGTGTGTGCTTTTGTATTTAAAGACCATTTTAACATGGCACTTATCTAGAATGGATAGTTGTGTGTGTATTTCTGTGCTTCTGAGTGTGTTTTATAATAGAAAACTTTTCTTTGTTCGACTTCAATTCAGATGTGCTCAGAGCTCTAAAAAACGGATTGAACTGTTCTAATTGTCTTTTCTTTCTCATTTGCACACTCTTTAGTGTCAAATACCGCACGCATACACACGGTAACTTCCAGGGCTCGGTGCGAGACAGTCTGAGGCAGGGTCTCTATTATGACATCACAAAGAAAGGATGAGGGGAGGACAAGGAGTATGAAAGGATTTGCGGAGGAGTACCTGTTCACAAAGCCCCATTCTATAAAGATAATTAAAGTCTTACACGTCCCCATTGGGTTGCACTGCTGAGGAACAAATCAGCAGCAGCATTTGAGGAGGGGGGAAAGAGAGAAAATATGGGGATTCTGTGGCTTTAGCTGCCTTTTTAAAGCCGAATCTTTTTTGTTTGTGGCTTAAGTGAATTCTGAGTGAAGGTCAGAGTGTTGCCGTATTAAGGTCTCTGTTCGTTCAAGGATGTGTGGCGTCTTCAAAACCTGCAGATTATGTTTGTGTATGCGCGCTGGTGTTTGTGAGCGAGCGTTTTCACGATAATGCCCAGTCAATGTTTCTGCAGTGTCGCTAAATGGGGCTAGCAAACTTGCACGCCTTTCATTCAGACAGACACATTGAGGCGAAAACAGCAAAATGGCTGGATAGGGCTCAGAGCTCCCTCTGGTGGTGGAAGTTGTTAAACATCTGCGGCAGCTGCTAGCTGTTTTCTAAATGATGCATTGAAATTGCAAATTGATTCTGTATTTGTAGCAGGTTATCCCCTGATTAGAAGGCTTTTGAAGACAACAGAGAAAATAGCAACTAGGCACTTTGAAGAGGGAGACAATGGTGTTTACAATACAGCTAGTGAATACTGTTGAAAAGCTTGGGATTGATTCTGTTTTAGTTAAATGCCTCATCAGATCTCCTTGAACTTTGCTGTTGTCATCACATAAAGTATGTGATTTGTTTCTTGTTGGGCATACATATAATTTTAGCACATAAACAGCATCATCTCAGAATTATTTTCCAAATAAATGTTGCAAATAAGATAAATTATAATTCATTGTTTAAATGAATTTACATTTTGAAAGATAATATCACACCAACACGGTCTATTTTATTAGAAATGCCTTAGTGTTAATGAAAGTGCTGTAATATTACATTTCTCTCGGTTGAACATAGCAGTTTGAGCTGAATTGCAAAATATTGTGGAGGGGAATAAGGACGACATTTGCATTTCCAATAGTAAATATTAATGCCTACAAGGCAATAAAAGAATAGTGCTAGGTGAGGTGAGGATTTTGGTATTGGATCTAGATAAATGGAGTAGTCATTTTTTGTGACACATTTTAGTTTTTTAATAAAATTATCTTTGATAATGTCAAGAACATTCTGTGTAAAATATAACCTTGATATCTTAATGAGTGATGTCATGTCAAATCAGTGATCGAAATCAAACTTTAATGCTCCTAATCTCTTAATTAGATTATGAGACTTTAGACTGGATTTTACATGCAGGGTCACATATAATACATCAAATGTTGCTAAATGGTGCTAAATAGTGCTAAAAGCTCGTAATCCTAGGGGAACCATTTTTAAACACTCTTATGTTGTTTTTTTCAAATACGCCACACTCACAGCATAAATTGCAGATTTTCGTGCTCAAAATATGCAGGGCTTGCATGATTTCGTAATCCTCGCATTTTCGTAGAAAAACATCACATATATCTTAGTAGAAAGTTGAAAAATGTTGCATTTACCCCACACAAGCGCAGCCATGTCCCTTGTTGCCATGGGAACGTTATGAAGTGATGTGATTATGTGACGTGTACATCATTGAAGAGCCGCAAAAGCTGAAAACAGTTTTTGCAAGTTCCTGCAGTTTTTGCAAGTTCCCGAAATTTTGCAAGTTCCCGCAACTTCACCGTATGTAATTGCATAAATATCCAGCATATTCCATTGCATTTTCTAAGAAAACGTGCCGCAAGATCAAGGATTTTTGCCCGCAACAATCACACAAAAAATGGTTTTTCTGGAAGGACTGACTCAAAAAATGCTATAGCACCACTTATGGTTCTTCACAGGTGCTATATAGATGCTATTTGGTACTTAAAATGGTTCCTTATTTATAACGAGCCAATTAAACACTTTTAGGGTTTTTTTGCATTTCGCTTTTTCAAGTGTAGTTTTTGAATGCTGCACATTCTAGACAAGTCAATGTGAGACTTTTAACTTAGCAAAATAGATAGCATATCTAACACTGACATTATTTAAAAAGCTACAGTTAGCATGGAGTCTGCAGGTGGTTAAAGCTGAATTAGTTCTTGGAAACTGAAGAAGAAAAAGAATCAGAACTAGGTTTTTTCCATTTCTGAAAAACTAAAACTGTAGGTGGTGCTTGCATTTGCAAATGTCACCACCTGAATTCCAGCTTATTCCGGGGGAATAACTGAGCATTACTGTGTGGTTGCTTATGTGTTCTGAGTGGTTGTTAGTGTGCTGCTGTGCGGTTGCTAGGGTGTTCAGGATGCTGACAGGTTGAGGTCAAAAGAGACCACCTACAGAAATCTATGTAAGAATTTCTTTATATATAGCTCGTGGTTCTAATTTTAAGTATGCACAGCAGTGACAGTGAAGCTTGCTTTAAAGAATTCTGCATAATAAAGTGCGAGTGAGAGATTGAGTGAGAGTTGTCAGTAAACCGTTCACATAGTAAAAAATCTTTGTACATTTTAAATACTGACTAAAATACCTTGAAATGCACAGTTTTGTTCAATGCATTTACGTAATTTCCACTCAAACAGAAAGTTAGTGTGGCACATATTGAATGTCTCCTTCCCACATTTTAAATAGCCAATTGTGTTTAGTTCTGATGAGAAGCTGAATTGCATAATCGTTGATCCGTATTGGAGACTGTAATGGGTAATTTATAGTTAGGTGTAAGTTCTATGCCGTAGGCTATGCGTAGCTCTGCACCTTGCCATAAATGTAACATTGTGTCGACTTTATGTGGACCACAAGAGATGTAATTGGTCCGCTAGAACCCCTCCCGACGCCAAAAAATCTGCATCGCATTTCTTTATAGGCATTTCCACTTGTAAAGGTAAAAACAAAGATGGGCCAAGTTGAGGAGTGATTTAAGTCAAACTGCAACAAAAGTCGCTGTCTATTTACCTCTATCACTGCTCGTCTTCTCAAATCATACAAATCAACAAGCTTCTTCTTCTTTCTTGTGCTACTGTGGGTTACACACTAGAGGTCTTCTCGGGTCCAAAGAAATGTACCCGACCCGAAATGACCCGAATCACTTCATACCCGAACCCGACGTGCATAAATAAAAAAAAATTAAAGAAAGACCCGACCCGAGACAACCCCGAGAAAATTAGACCTGAGTCCGACCCGAACTAGTGAAAATGTTTTTTTAAACCGACTGGAACCGAATGTAAACGGCACTGACGTGTGTGCATTCTGCAGACCCACGCGCAGCAGTCAGACAGAAAGAAACTCCGGTGGCCTTGCAACTAATTTGGCGAGCTGCTCCATTCGTTTTACTTTGTTATCTGACGACGACACCAACGTAACCGCTAAAATGTACATTTATAATTGACTGACATGTTTGTCTCAACGAAAATTAACCTTTCAACAACCACACAATGTCACAAGCGCTCTTGGCAAACAGATGAGAGGTTTGAAAAGGACATTGACGCACACAGGCGAGAGAGTTCGGGTCTTCTCGGGTCCGTTCAGAAAAAACACATTCATTTTTAAATTACCCGATGCCGCTATTATTGTACCCGACCCGTGTCCGAAGCACATGTGAAACTTTTAGACCCGAACCCGATCGGGTCTCGGGTCGGACCTCGGGTTTTCGGATCTAAGTGGACCCGTGAAGACCTCTATTACACACGTGTATCCTGCCTACTAGCGGTCTGCATGTGTAATTGCACGTTGACGCGGACGACAACGCAGAAGTATGACTGAAAAACAACACGTACCCTACGGCACTGAGGCTACGCCATAGGACTATGATGAGAACTAAAGGCCCGGTTTACACCTGCTATTAAGATGCGTTTTGGTTGATCGGATTACAAGTTGACGAGAGAGACACATTCCCAGTTACACCTGGTGCTTTAATTCGTCTCTTTAATCTACTTTCGACCGCTTCTCTCCTAATTACTTCGAGAGGATGGTCTATGGGCGAGTCCCTCTAAGAGAAATGACATGTTTATGTTGACAATGAAAGGCAACCTTCCGATCTCTCTGATGAAGACAGTACGGAAGTAACTTAAATTGCAATTCATCTCCCTTTTGGAGAGGCAGGCTCCAAAAGGGAGTTAATTCACATAAACCCCCATGTTAAAATGCGCAACTTTATTACAGCCTGGTACAAATTGTATAGCTAATTTTGCCCTTCATGACAATTGTGAGGGGGTGAATTTTTTTGTGAGTCATCCGTTTAAATGATATTAAGCCTTAAAGTTCTGCATAATTAAGGGGCGTGGCCGCTTGAGTGACGGTTGAACAGCCACTGCTGTCACTAGAGCTAGGGGGCGTGGTTTCAGCAACCAGCCACCTCAGCTTCACCAACGTCCTGGTACTTTACCCTTTTTTGGATATGCATGAGTGATGCGCGGCAAGATGGCAACGGCAGGCACCGCCTACTTTAAAGGGACAAGAGGATGTACCCCCATCTAGTGGTGAAATTGTATTTTGCATTCAAATGAACAGTGCTATCTTGCACCTCGCTTTTCCAAATGCGTGTTGCAACTACTTTAGCCGTTATGTAATGACTGATCTCCTTGTCCGTTTCAGCTAGTTCATGTGTTCTGAATGAAAGCACGTTGTGGAAACGCGTTGGTAGGCTAGTGCTTTTTGTCCCTCTCTGCTATTATAGTTTATCAGCCTCCTTGGACTTACCCGTTCAATGTAAGTAAAGAGGACCAACGAGGACATATTTATGAATGAAGACATTGATTTTGATTAATAAAACACTTAAAACCCTACTTACTGTCCCTTTAAGCTTAAAAAATGATCTTCAGAAACCTATGGGTGACTTCAAGGACACTATGTCCATCTTTTTTACAGTCTATGGTTGACGCGCAATAATATTATGTCAAAGTATCGCTGCTTGTGTTGTTAGTAAACATGCTGCACAACATTTTGTACATGCATATCATGTAAGGGCTTTCTCAGATATATCAGAGCAATTGATGAATTAAGCTTACGCAACTTTCTAAAGAGGTAGAGAGCAGCCACTTTTGTGTTAGTGATGATATCCTGAAGACCACCCTGAACACTGCGGCTTTGCACTAAACAGGGCCTAGGATTTCATTGCTTCAGGTGAATTTTGTCAGTACTGTGATTTGCAAAATTAATATAATTACAGTGGCCCAATGAAAACAAAACTGTTTGTGATAACCACTGCTTGTGTTAATCCGTTTGAAAAATTTGCAACCAATTATGTTAAACAAGAAATATCTACCATGGTTTATAACCATTATGTGACCCTGGACCTCAAAACCACTCAGGGTCATTTTCTTAATTGAGATGTATAAATAATAAATAAGCTTTCAATGAATGTCAAAAATTTGCTCGAGATACAACTATTTGACAATATATATATATATATATATATATATATATATATATATATTTATAGTAGGAAATTTACAAAATATCTTTTTACATAATATCCTTATGAATGTTGGCATAAAAGAAAAATGTACCATTTTGACCCATACAAATATACCGTGCTTATTAAGACTTGTTTTTGTGATCCAGGGTCACATATCACATAACTTGGCACAAATGTAATTTGTGTGTATTATTGTATGTCAAGCACACATCAGACCCAGCATCAGTTAAATTCTTACACTAGTGTACAGTATGTGGGCATGGTGCTGTTTTATAGATTCATGATCTCAGTGTCTCTTTGATCAAATGCTCCACATGTACTTGGCTTCCTGGTGAGAAACAGACGCTATTTCTGGTTTGTTTGGGGGCCCGGAGCAACATCTTCCCGGGTGCTGGGCCCTATTCGTTAGCAGTCTAAAGACATGCCTAATTAATGTCAAACAGCTGACAAACATCACAACATTAAGGCAGAAATACCACCTCATCCGCAACTAAAGAAAGAAATGAAGCTTCTGGAACCTCTGAAGATCCTCTGTTAAGCAAACGCACTCATACATCTGAAACAAACTCGCCGTATATTTACGGATTTAGTTTTTAATTTCATCATCATCGGGCTAACTGCGATTCTCCACGGTGCTTTCCAATTACATTTCAGGAATAGTCAATGCTCCACCATCATGCACTGGTAATGACTTTAGGGGAATAGATTAAATAGATTTGAATAATTTAAGAGAGTTTGCTAGAATTATGAAATTTAATTCAAAGAATTTAAATAGCTACATTTTATAATACTAGCTGAAAGAAATAGTGCAGAATATTAGGAACAAACACTTTCTGTGTCCTCCTTATGTCTCTTTTCAAGCATACTGGTGAGTCTCAGCAACCTACAATACGCCATTGTGAAAGCTTGTCAGTTGCTATTGACCACAGGAAGGCCCCCTAGTGGCCATTGCAGTCATTATCTGAGGCTTCATAAGCACAGTATGAGCCTCGAGTTTCTTACAAAAGGCAACAGCCCCAGGCACAGAACTGCTGGATGAAAACCACACAAAAGGCATGAAAGATGTTTGTACCATTGTGTAATCACAAACCTCCCTGTCCTTCACAGGAAGCATGCTCAACCTGACGTGTCGAGCTTTCTTCGGATACAGCGGCGACATCAGTCCGCTCGTCTACTGGATGAAAGGAGAAAAGTTCATAGAAGACATGGACCAGAGCCGTATCCGGGAGAGTGAAATAAAGTAAGAATTACAATAGTAACAGCAAATGAACCAAATTGAAAAGAATAATGAATTACAAATGAATCAAATGACACCGTACTGAAAGCTCCCAAAGAGGAGATTTGCATACAAGTTACACATCAAAGAAGCTATCCTGCTGAAAAGAACCTGTCATGCTTATTACGGTTGGTGCTGGTGATGCTATTTACCAGCAAAAGTTAGCTGGAAAAGCTGACTGGTGAGGATGTTTTTTGTTGCTTATTTACGAAAGATGTCTTGCTGGGTAAGCTAAAAAGCAGCTTGCTGGGGACATCAGGTTCCCATGCTGGCAACCTGCTTTTTAAAAACATTACAACATAAATTGGAAATCAGGCATGGTTTTACAACAGGGCAGATAATAAAGCAACATACTGTACATATCTTGGTATGTAGAAACTGACTTATTATATAGGATATAAATGAATTTTACAGAATTCTTTCATTTTTTGGTGCATATGTGAGCTTCCTAGTTGATAGATGGATGTTAAAATGGAAATTGCACTGGAAAAGGACCACACGGGTATAATTACTCCGAGCTATTTGATAAGTTAGAACTTAATTAATGGCACTATGAGTCAACTGGAATAATTGGAATCATTTTCTAAATCCTTTGAGCAGCTCCATACTTAATCTGCACCAATACAATGCTGCAGAAAGACTAGTCATTTTAGCACAATTGAACATATTTTAATAATATTTGACTTCTGTCTGTAGAAATCTGCAGATTTCCCTACAAAATCAGTGCGGAAAATGAATATAAATGGTTGGGGGTTCTGCCTGGGCATAGTTGTTATATAAAATAAACTTAGGAGGTGCAGTTTCCCAGACAGGGTTTAAGACCATGTTGGAGCTGTCTCAACTGAAAACAGCTTGCACTGACCTATTTTTAAATGTATCCGTGCCACTGTTTTGTTACAAGATGCACAGCAGCAATGTTTTTGTAAGGTATGCTTTAAATAAAACTTAATTGACTTAACATAATTAAGGCCTAGTCCTGGCTTAATCTAAACCCGGTCCAGGAAACCTCCCCCAAATGTTAATGCCCTGATTAAATTTGCATTCCAAACTATGACAGCATCTTTAGCACGCAACCCTTGACAAAGCTAACAAATATCGCGCTATTTTGTCACCATTTTGGCCGTGTAGGTCCAGAAAGCTGCACTGTAAAAAATACTTTGCTGCCTTAAAATATTTTGTTGAATCAACTCGAATTTACAAGTCATTTCAACTTACTATTATTTATCTTGACTAGAGATGAGTTGTTATAACTACAGATGAGTTGTTATAACTTATAAAATGAAGTTGACTTTTCTCAACTATATTTTATAAGTTGTGACAACTCATCTCTGTTGACATGACTTGTAAATCTTTGTTGATTTAACAAAAAAATTTAAGGCAGCAAAGTTTTTTTTACAGTGTGTATTCAGCCATGAAAAGTAAATTCATTTATTTAAAGCGGTCATTTATTTCTTATAATGCGTTGTGTTTCCTGTTTCATGTGTTAAAGTACTGATCAATCTACCGGTTTAGTGCTCTAACACATCCTGAAGTTTGCCTTCTCAGAGCTTTTTAAAATAAAAGTAAATCGGGTTTAAAATGTCAGGAGTTCCTGTCGGGAGGAAAGTAACACTTGTTACTTTTGTCCCGCTGCTTATACTGTTGCATTATTTTGAAAATTTATATTATTCTTATTTATTGATTTAATACAATTTTTGTGGTGTTCATACTGTTCAAGTTTGTAATGTCGGGTTGCTTTTGAAACATTTGATAAAACTAACATTTAAAATGTAATTTCATTATTTTTGGCAAAGATAAATGACAAAATATGTTTGCAGTTACATATTAACAACATCATAGTCATGTATATTACCTAAAAACAAGTGTAACACAAAATCTATCTTGTTCTGTGTTACTTTTGTCCCAGCTGACAAGGTCAAAAGTAACAATTCACTACTTATGTTCAAAGTGAAATTATACTGAATTCATTTTTACATTTGTTCAAAATCCCACCTGTTATTGATAGACCACACTTGTGAGTTACTGACCACAGCCAAAATATATCTCTGTCTAAAACATAATCTTTTAAAATTACATTTTTCTGAAAAGGGTACTTTCGCCCCTGCTCTTCCCTACAATACAGTAGAGATTTCTGAACCACCCATGGCATCAAACAAAAATATAATTAGGTGATTCTAGGTCAAATCAACCAAATTTTGGAAATTTCTGTTGTCAGAAAGTTCAATATCTGGAGACAGTATTATGTAAATGGTGCCACATTTACTATTTTGACCTTTTTCATAATTGTATTATTTCTTTTGTCAGAAAAATGATGACTAAAATCTAAAGTTTTAGTTGGAAATCTTTGGTTAAGTTAGGGTGACCATACGTGCCATTCTTCTCGGACACATCCTGGCCAGGATTTCAGGTGCGTCTTCCGGAAGTTGTATTTGTCGACCGCACACATCATCAAGGGTCTCACATTTCAGTTAAAAACATAAGACATACAATCGTAGTTTCATTCTTACCGAAAAATGTAACGGTTGCTTTTCTGAAATAGAACCTGAAATAATAAACCTCAATGACGACAAATATGACTTCCGGAAGACGCACCCGAAATCCTGGCCAGGACGCATCCGGGAAGAATGGCACGTATGGTCACCCTAGTTAAGTTACATGGAATGACAGAATTGCAAAAAAAAGTTATTTTGCAACAGTCCTCAAACAAAAAAATCACTTTACGAAGTGCTTACTTAAAGATGTCCCTGCAAATTCAACTGTGAGTTAATTAAACTGGGTGAAAACTGTACACTTACACTTTACAATAGTCCTTAGCTGTCACTGGGGTGGTACCCTTTTAAAACGTACACCTTTGCACCTAAAGAGTTCCTATTTGTACCTCAAAGGTACATGTTGGTACCAAAGAGTGTATATTAAGAGCTGAAATGTACATATTGGTACCTATGTGTACCTAAATGGTACATATTACTGCCCAAGTGACAGCTAGAGACCTTTTTTTTTAGCATTTTTGACCAAAAATACATTTTTACCTTTTTACTGCATTATAGTAATACCAGTGTATTCTTTAAATTACCTTGTATTAAATTACCATGTTGTGTGATAATTCAGTACCATGGTATTTATCATGTGTGTGCTACCATATGATGCTGCTATCCCTATACCACCACAGTACCTTTTAAAGGGCAATCCAAAAACCGTTGCTTTAAAAACTAGCTTGCAATGTTAAATCACATTTTAAATACAAACGATATTGCTCTTTAAATGCTCACTGAGATGTAGACAGTACATTTTCAATTACTGATATCACAAGCCTGTATATGAGCCTATTTATATCTAGCAGGGGCGGTCGCTGTGATGACACACTGTTATTAATTCCCCTGTCTGAACGAGCTGGATCAGAGCACCGCTGAATACATCCTAATAACACAAGGAAATGTATCATAGAGCATGCATCAAATGCATTTGCATTTACATGCAGTAATGAAGCAGCAATTTCAGCATCTTTTTAAATGAAATTCCAGTTTTGAATGTGTCTGACGGGACAAACAAGAGAGTGGATGCACATGTTGTTATAAATAAATGAGAGCCCCATTTGTTGTTTGCCAACCAAACCTAGAGCTCGTCCTTCCAAAATTTCTAGTCTCTGCAAGCTGCCAAAAGATATATATCGCCAAAAGAGGAATTTATTTTAAAATACTTTATTCCAAAACCCTAGGCCATAGCATTTTTTTTTACCTCGGACCATCTGTGAAGAATTGCTCACGATTTTGTTTTTGTCAGGACCATCAGGGAGCATCTGGGTGAACAGGAAGTGTCCATTACACTGACCATAGATTCACTGGAGGAAGGTGATTTGGGTAATTATTCCTGTTATGCAGAAAACGGCAATGGGAGAAGACAAGCCAGTGTACAGCTTGGCAAACGAGGTAAGATATTTAACCGTGGTACACTCTAAGAAAAACACTGGGATGGTATTCTTTAAAAATGTCCTAATGTGTTCCATTTAGGAACAGATATGTGTATATTTGGTACCAATATGTGTCTATGAGTTACTAATATGTGCTCTTTGGGTAAACAGGTGTACTTTTTAAAAGGGTACAACCCCAGGGACAACTTTACTTTTATTTCTGACAGTGTAGATGGGCACATACACTGCTGTTTTAAAGTTTAGGGTCTCACATTCATACTCATCAATATGAACTATCACAAATGTGAATTATGGGATAACAAAAATGCATAATAAATTAAACATTAGTATCTTCAAAAAAGCCACATTTTGCCTAGAATTTGCCAAAAAAATAATACTCTTGGCATTTTTAACCATTTTATCTTGAGCTATCACCCTACATTGTTTTGGTTAGTACACTGTAAATAAATATATCAACTTAATATTATTTATAGAGATGCTTTGTTATAACTTATAAAATATCCTTTAAAAAGCCATCTTCCTTTTAAAAGTTGTCGCAACTCATCTCTTGTCAAGATAAATAACAGTAAATTGAAATTACTTGTAAATCTGAGTTAATAAAACAAGGGATCTAAGAATTTTTTACAGCATATTTAAGGAGTTGACATTTAAGCTGGTCTCTTATTGGCTACTTTAGGGACACTCCACTTATTTGAAAATAGGCTATTCTACAGTATCACTTTTAGCATAGCTTAGCACAATCCATTGCCTCCGATTAGACCATTAGCATCGCGCTCAAAAATAACCAAAGATTTCAATATTTTTCCTATTTAAAACTTGCTATTGAAAGAAACCAAGGGGACTATTTTCAGGCTCTTCATAATATCAATGCGCCTGCTGCAACCATGTTACGGCAGCAAAGTCCCTGATTATTACGCCAGAATGAGATTATAGTTTCTAGTCACATCGGCCTAGAAAATCGCAACTTTTAATTTTCCGTCGGTCTTAGTATACACAATGTAATCTCAGAAGAGTCAAGTTTTAAATGGGAATAAAATCAAAACTTTTTGGTCATTTTTGAGCGCGATGCTAATGGTCTAATCAGATTCAATGGATTATGCTAAGCTATGCTAAAAGTGGTACCGCCAGACCCGGAGATCATCTGAATGGATTCCAAAATAGTAAAAATGTAATGTTTCAATCTAGGGGAGCTGGAAAATTAGTGTCCCCAAGATCAAAAGCTTTTTTTTTTAGAAAAGGACACCAACGTGTGACTGGAATCAGCCGAAGGTCACTGACAGTAAACACAAATAATTTATATTCTTATAAAATACATTAAATAGACAGTAGTAAATAAACACCACAAGCAAATGTCCTCTTTGTTGTCAACTAATATAATAAACATGAAAAATGTGACACAGCTAGAAAACGTTTCAATTTTCTGGTACAATCTACAAACCCATACAGGTATAGGGTGAGCATTATGTTTAGTACTGTCCAATGCATGAAAATTACATACTCGCATACTTGTTCCCCATATAGCGGTCTTAAATATAGGAATTAGTAAAGGAGTGAAAAGTGAATTTTTTAGATGCAGGATCTCAACAGCAGTCATGACATAGCTGCTTTTAAAAGGGACATATCATGAAAATCTGACTTTTTCCCATGTTTAAGTGCTATAATTGGGTCCCCAGTGCTTCTATAAACCTAGAAAATGTGAAAAAGAAAAACCCAGTATAACCATTCTCTGCAAGCATGTAAAAAAGTAGGTAATTAAAATGTGGCTCCCCTTGTGATGTCAAAAGGCGATCTTATTTTAATAATACCACCCCTTAATCTGCACTACCCAACCACGGCACTGCAATTTAGTGCAGAGAAAGAAAAAAATAATAATTGAAAGTACAATTGATTTTCAATTTCAACAAACCATTATCATGGCTATCATTGTTTGCATTATATCAGCTCATTTGCATTTATAAGGACACACACCTACAAAGTGGCTATTTTAATATGCTATAATAAATTATCTGGGTGGTATTTTGAATTAAAACTTCACATACGAACTCTGGGGACACCAAAAATTTTGTTGGACGTCTTAAAAAAGTCTTGTGACATGTCCCCTTTAATTAAAAGGGATCACATCATTTATCTTTAGTATCATTTACATTTCTACATTTTATTGTATGGTGCACAATTGTTGAATAAGTACATGTGCAAATTGCATTTGAGAGCTATGGTGGAGGAAAACATAAATTTTGTTAAAACCTTCAGTCTGTTCCCGTGAAAAACTATTGTATATATCTTCAGAAGACTTGAAATATACAGTATTGTATAGAGTCATACATTTACAATCTTTTTTGATCTTTATGGAGCCTGACAGTCCCTGGTCATTGTCTGTTGTCATTGTATTGAAAAGCGCATCTAGGACATTTTCAAAGAAAAAAAACGAGTCCTTTTTATGTTTCACAGAAGAAAGCAAGTTATATGGGTTAGCAACATTATCGTTGTAAGTAAATGATGACAGAAGTAGCATTTTTGGCCAAACTCTTCCTTTTTAAAGTACTGTGGGATTTCTTTACATAAACAGCACAGCGTGTTCCTGTGTCTCCTTCTCTCTTTTAGTCTCTTTCTTGCTCTCCTTCAGGGAAATACATCAACATCTAAAATTCAGGGAAATACATCAACATCTAAAATCTAAAACACACACACACACAAATGAATACACATGCATACTCTTTCAACTCGTCCCAGCCATATTCCCGCAGATAATCTCAAAGCGCACACATACACACCAAATCTCTCGTGCACACACTTTCCCTTTCAGCTCACTGCTAAGCACACGCACACACATGCACGGTTTCCAAATCTTTCGGCGTCCCTGAAGCATCTGACTGTACTTTGCATGTTTTCCTCCATTAACTGTAGCACTGCTGGTTCATAGAGAACGATATGAACATCATTAGCACTTAATCATTCTGAAGTCAATTCTTGCTTCCCTCCTCTCGTGGATGTGCATCTGCCTTGTCCCTTTGTTCATTTGTTTAAAGGAATTTAGTGCATAAATTCAGCCTGCCCTAAATCAAGCCTGCTGAAAAGACCAGCTTAGCGCAGCATGCATTTCCAGGCTGGTTAATGTTGGTTTTGGCACTAATCTGCTGATAGACCAGCATTGCTCTGCGCTGGCCTTTCTAGTTAAGCGGGTCAGCTAAGAAAATCTAGCTGGTCCTATGCGCCTCATCCTGTAGACAAGCAACCAAAACAAATCATATGCTGCTGCTTGTTTACTATAGGGGACACTAGGATCTGTACATTACAAGGTTGTCTTAGACATGTTAATGCTCGCCATTTCGGTAGAGATAAGCAGCAATAACATACAATCTATATTAATCTTAAACAACATAAAAGTACTTTTTTGCATAACATATGAGTTTGTGCTGTGTGTAATTATTCATGTATGTATTTAGGAAACATTTATGTGTATATATATATTTATTTATATTTTTTTATATTATATATAAATAAAAAACTATATACAGTATAGACGGTTTCAGCAGTAACAACATAAACAAGCGGCTGTCGCGGTCCGCACGTAACTTCCGGTAAACCCAGCTAAGAATAAATATCAACAAAGTTTTTTAAACGTAGTTTATTTATATAACATGCAAAAAACAACACATAGATTACATAGGAAACCAAAGCATTTGTTATTTTCGACGAGACATTGGTTCAAGAGATCATTTAAGCAACTAGTCAGACCATAAAAAAAACGAAACCGAAAGTAAAGTTCTGATCCAGAAGTGTATCGCGTCAGCGCACGTGCGTCCGATGAAACCGTCTATAAATAAAACATTTCTTATATATGTATGTGTGTGTGTGTTGTAATATACATAATATTTTCACACAGCACAAACTCATGCATTATGCAAAAAATTACTTATTTTGTATGAGATTAATCAAGATTAATCTATGCACAGCCCTAATATATATATTAAGGTGTGATACTCTTCTGCATATGTATTTCATTCCTTATAACTGTGCGATTAAAAATCGATTCTGAAAAGCCACAAATCGGGTTTTTTTTATGAAATAACCTGATCCTGTTTGATCAAGGAATGCGACTGTTTTGACTTTTTTCAGCATACATTTTTCATCTTGCATCAAAATTGTATTGTATTTAACATAATTGTATGCATTTGAAAATTAAAGAAGGGTTCAAGTGTACCAAAAATAAAAAAGTGTAGTACAGGTTGGTGGCTCTTAATTTATTTTTATTAATTGCCCACTTGTAAATTTATGTTCACTTTTTTATATAAATAAAGTATTTGTATTAAATCTATATTCATAGAGTTGAATCGAGAATCAAGTATAAAAATCGGTTTGAGAATCGGATTCGAACAGAGAATCGAAATCGAATCGATCCGATAGCTTATGATTCGAAATTGAATCGATACCTAGCACTATTGTATATGTATGAAACAATGTATTTCAATGTTTGACAGTACTGTGGATTAACTCACCAAGAAATAAATCTTTGGCAATAAATTATATATATATATATATATATATATATATATATATATATATATATATATATATATATATATCATTATATTCATTAAATTGTTTTGTATGTCTGTCTTGTCTTTTTTTCGTTTTCTGTCTCTCAGTAGAGCTGATGTACACCGTGGAGTTGGCTGGCGGATTAGGTGCGATTCTTCTGCTCTTGGCTTTGCTGTTGTCTATATATAAGTGCTACAGGATTGAACTGCTGCTCTGCTACAGGCATCACTTTGGGGGTGAAGATACTGATGGAGGTAAACGCCACACTGACTCCCCCTGCTGATGTTACGGAGTATAACACTGCAGCAATCACACAACACCTTATTTAACACTTTTTTTTAAATAATTTTTTGCTCCTCTCAGTATCTGCTATGTTTTCTTTCCTCAGATAATAAAGAATACGATGCCTACCTCTCCTACAGTAAAGTGGAGCTGGATCAGTGGGGTCAGGAATTACAGGAAGAGGAGCGCTTTGCCCTCGAGATCCTCCCGGATGTCCTGGAGAAACATTACGGCTACAAACTCTTCATCCCTGACCGCGATCTAATCCCTACGAGCAGTATGTGCAGAACGTGTGTTATGTGTGCGTATGTCCGCGTTGGCGTGTTTGTATTGTATTTATTTGGTAAATGTTCGAAACATTTTCATTATGAAATGCCAGAAGTTCCCAGGATTTTCTGCGGTAACCATGGAAATGGTTGCTTGTGACGTTTTAGTAGCGTGTTCAGAAAGCACAGGTCACAAAAGAAAGCAGATTTCAGAAACACAGTTCATTTTACAGAAATAATAAAAATACTTTGATCGTTCATAATCAAGTGTGGCATTTCAGCTCATAAACATAACAGGAGTGCGCTGCATTTACCTTGCTTTCTAATGTCTACTGCAAAGTAATAAAATCATTCGTAATTAAAATCTAATTGAACCCCATCAGCTGTGGTAATATGACCAGAAAGCCTTATGTTAACTTGACGAATACAAAATGGTCGTTGTTAAAAATGCTGTCAATGATTTGGAAAACTTTCTGGCTTATACATTAATAATAATATTAAAAGTTTTGCTTTCCAAGCCATCAGTGCCTGTCAGTGTGACACTATATGTTTGTTTGCATCATGATTTGATGTCTCTGTCCAGTGTTTTTGCCCTGTATGTGTGCCGTGTCTGAAAGCTGAATGTTTATGTCCAGGTATGAGCAGTGATCATTACCAGGATGACACACATCTTCTTAGAGGTACAGCTTTCTTTTAATGCAAAGACATTGACATGCGTGCACACCTGTAAAGTGCACGCGACATGCATACTTTCTGCATGCATATCGGTCGATCTGACGCTCATGAGTGACTGTGGTTGTTGTGTCTTAAATGTGTATTTGTCCACTTTTGTGTGTTATTTTTTCTGTTTGTTCTTTTTAGTAATCTGCCATATGGCTTGATGCTCATCTGTTGCTCTCTCTTTGTCCTGTAGCGTACATAGAGGATGTATCTCGCTGCGTAGACATGAGTAAGCGTCTGATCATCGTGCTGACCCCGAGCTACGTGCTGCGCCGCGGATGGAGTATATTCGAGCTGGAGTCCCGTCTGCGCAACTCTCTGGTTTCGGGGGACGTTAAAGTGATCTTAATTGAGTGCGCCGATCTGCGTGGAGTCATTAACTACCAGGAGGTGGAGGAGTTGAAGCACTCCATTAAATGCCTGAGCGTGGTGCACTGGAACGGCCCGCAGAGCAACAAGCCCGGCTCGCGCTTCTGGAAGCAACTCCGCTACACCATGCCCTACCGCCGCCCCCAGCAAACCCTGACCAATCACGCGCTGGACGCCGGCGAACCCGGCCCCTTCGTCGACCTGCAAACCGTGTCGGCCATCTCCATGGCGACGGCGACGTCTGCAGCCATGGCGCCGGCTCACCCCGAGCTGCGCCCGTCCCTGCGGAGCTCCTACCGGTCGCATTCGCTGGCGCGGCAGAAACAGTCGCATTACCGCAGCTACGACTACGAGTTGCCCTTCGCGCCCGGTGGCACGCTGCCACCCCAGCACACCTACTGCAACCTGCCCCTCACGCTCCTCAACGGGCAGCGACCCGTCAACAGCAAGACCCTGCGCCAACACAGCCTGGACGAGCACCACGGCAACAACGCAATGCTCCCGCTGCTGCCTAGAGAGACCAGCATCTCCAGCGTTATCTGGTAGTACGGAGACAACAAGCGCATCCAGTTTAAGCTGCTATAGCCAGGGTATATGCCAGGCCTGGCTTACAGAGGACTAAATACACTGATGTCACTGGAATACAACACAGGACGCACTGAGGTTAGTGGGTTCCTGTGAGCAAAACGATGATTCTGTCTACGGTAAGTGGGTTTGAGGATGTCTTACCCACTTAATCTTTTTCTGGGCATTGCTCCAGCAGCGAGGGATTACATAGTGCCATACCAGTTTTATCTAGCTGGGACAGTAGGCATGAACTGAGCATACAAAGTCACACCACACCGAGGTATACAGGGTCTCGTGTAGATGTTAGTGTTATCTTTGTAGCACCACCGTCTTCCCGTCTTCTTGTTTTTCGTTTGACCATGGCGTCTTTATTTTTTGACACGTTAGCATTAAATGCTTTTTCGTCCTTGTTTATTTTCCTTTTTTTAAGTTTTACACGGACGTTTGATCGAGATTGGTTTTTCTACCTATTTTTAAAACTGGACTGAAATAGCCTATGTTTTAACGACTGTCATTTCGCTCAAAAGCTACTACGTTTTGTTCAGTCTCTTCTACTTCTGTTGTCCGATGTAAGGTATGTATTTATGGTTTTGATTGCAAATTTTTTTTTTTTGTTAAAAAAAGGATATATATCACAAATTATGCAAAATATACAAAAGCCTAAAGGGGATGACCTGAAGGGGTGAAAGGAGCCGGGCGGAGAGCGGTGCTGTCTTCTCTCAGCGGATGTGCAAGAGAACCGGCACCATTTCTCAAATACAAAAGGGGATTTTAAATGACAAGAAATCTATTTTTATATCTAAAGAGTGATGTTTCTCTCTAATACCACAGGGTCATTGGGACTATGGGACTGAAGACTCTTATTTGTGAATTTGGGTATTTTATAAAGTTTACTAGATTGTTCTCATCTGTGGACAAAGAAAAGGAAATGTTTTCTCTTAACTTACGAAACAATAACCGATTGCATTTTTACGTTTCGTTCGTTTCTGTTGGTTATTGTGTTTCATTTCTTGCTAATTTAGGACTTTGGATTTCGCAGACAGACCTTTTTTCACATTTCTGATCTGTTTAACTCTCAGTCTGATGTCATAACTCACTGGTTACATGCTTGTCTTTTTCTCCTCTAGCTGCTGTGTAACTCAGATACATGCTGGCATGTTTCACAGGGAAACACAGGCCTGTAAACTTGCATTCTAATATAGAGTGTAAAACTAAATAACACGGCTCAAACACATAATACATACAATACGGTTTAATAAATGCCCAAAGTCAGCATTATATATTTGTTGTATCTTGTCTTATGGCAGCATGTACTGACTTTAAAGGGGGGAAAACAAAGTAAAAATCAGAACGTCGAAATCAAATGGTTTTACAGTAAAGAGGTCTAACTGTAAAAAATCTGAAACTATTCCTGTAATTTCCTTTTTTGTCTATTTTTACAAATTCAGTTGCAAAAAAAGTTGTTTATAAAATGAATTAGAATTATGTATGAATGTTTACCTCTTGAGTATGCCTAGAGACTAGTTGTGTATCCTGATTTGAATATTTACTGTAATATGAAAAACAGCTATCACAGAGAGATGTGTAATCTCTCTAGATGCACAATCATTTTTTTTCTTTTTATATTGTTTCCCACTGTGTACAGTAAAGTCACAAACCACTATAAGCTGGTCAGTGAAATTCTCTGTGTGTTTGTACAGTATGTATGTTTGATTTACATAACATCAGGCCTGAATGATATGACATTTCAACACATTTTTTAGAACTAAAATATAAGGTTGGAGGTAGATGAATTGCTATAAAAAATGAATAATCTTAATCTTGACCACCTAAGCAAGTAATTCAGAATACAACACATAAATAGACAAAAAATATGTTTTTATAAAACTGATTCTTGGGTATATTTACCTCTTTAAAGGGGACATTTCACAAGATGTTTTTGTATAATAAATCCTTGGCTTCTCTAGAGTTCATATGTAAAGTTTTAGCTCAAAATATCATATAGATAATTTATTATAACATGTTAAAATTGCCACTTTGTAGGTGTGACCAAAAATGTGCCGTTTTGGGTGTGTCCTTTAAAATGCAAATGAGCTGATCTCTGCACTAAATGGCAGGGCAGTGGTTGGATAGTGCAGATTAAGGGGCGGTATTTTCCCCTTCTGACATCAAAAGGGGAGCCAAATTTCAATTATCAATTTTTTTCACATGCTTACAGAGAATGGTTTACCAAAACTAAGTTACTGGGTTGATCTTTATTACATTTTCTAGGTTGATAGAAGCACTGGGGACCCAATTGTAGCATTTAAACATGGAAAAAATCAGATTTTCATGATATGTCCCCTTTAAATATAAAAGAAAGTTAAAATATATATATATAAAAATTTGAAATCTGTTACATTCCCCAGACCTGACATAGTTCAAGTCTGACTTAATTTAGACTGCATAGAGCTAGCTAGCAAGCAATCAACCGACATATATATAGAACCTCGTCAAAATATTAACTTTTTTTTTCATTTAGGCCTGGATCTACAGACTAGGTTTTGGTTAAATTAAGATGTTTAAGCATATTTATAAAATGCCTGAGTAAAAGACATTACCCATGTCTCTTGAGACAAATCAATGACACTGGTATATTTGAAGATCTGTCAGTGCAAGGAAGTTATTTTCAGTTGAGACAACAATAGTGTGCAGGACTTTGTGTGTTTGTATCTATATTTGGACTTCATTGTCTTCTCCTATGCACCTACAGGTGTGCGACATTGACTTGTAGTAGTGACAACTCAAACGTGTCTTAGTCTAAATTATTTTTTGAATATGTAAATATATTTTTAAAATTATATTTTTGATATGAAATGTAAGCCACCTTTGGCTGGTATGCTCTTTTATTATTTATTTAAATTGTATTTTTGGAATAGGAACCACCAAAATTTCACTACTTTTAGTCACTACTTTTAAGTTTTAGTAGCTTGACCCCAATTACTGTGCTATTTATTTTCATTGTGGGGAGTGAGTGTGATGAATAACTTTAGATTTAAAAGGCAAACTTGATATTGTAATATATAACATTTAAATCATATTTTTAGTTTGGACAAAACAGAGTTTCCCAAGATCTGAGGGAAAAGGCTCCCCAAAAACAAAACGAAAGCTCCAAAGCCCCATCATTTTTTTTCTTGTTGGTAAAAATAGATTTATAAAGTAAAGCATATACATAGATTTTCTATTTGCACAAAATGATCAACATTTATTACACTTTAGTAAGGTTATTTTTTGTGAATTATGTGCACTATCATAAATTTCATAATCATACTCTGGTGAAGATATCATAAAATATATATTGTAAATCCATACTTTTTACATGTGTAACAGAAGCTGCATAGTTCACTAATCTATTTCAATAAATGTAAAACCTATACTTTGCCAACATTTGAATAAAAATTTTGATTTAGCGTAGGCTAAGGTTCCCCGCAATACGGCCCAATTAAAAAAGACATATGTTAATATAAATTACTAATTTATTTGACACGGTAGTGTTTTTTTAACCTTACCATAGTAAATAAGTATACCACAGTATTATCTAAGATGAGTAGAGTATAAAGATCAAGGTCCACATGGACCCATTTTGAAAACTTGCAAACATCTTTGAGTGGTCAGCAAATCATCATTTAAAATTTTTACATATTACATGCATTTTAAGTGTAATTTTTTTCAGCTTATAGTGAATCGAACCCACAGCATTTGTGTTGCTTAAACATGGGCATGCATCTGGTAGAGCTGAGACATCTGGTGTTAACTGATAAGGTATGTATAAAATACTTCACACTGAATCTTCTGAGCATCTAAGGGCCAAAAGTGATAAAAAGCCTGAAAAATATGCACACTACAAATATTACATTCACACAGTGTACATTAATCATTTTCAGCAAGAGAATAAGGACATTGAGGCTTTAGTGGACAGTAGTGGATGTTAAAGAAGACCCAGTATGTGCTTTCTCAAAGCCAAGGCTGAACAACATGATTGCTGCAAAGCAAGTATCAATAAAGATAGTGGAAAAAAATTAAAAAGCAAATCCTTTCAGATGAGATAAATGCTCTGCTCGTGCCCTAAACCTGGTGGTTTAAAAGGCCTGTTTTAAACCCTGGTGTTTAAAAACAGCTGAGACATTAGAGATCAATGCAAAGAAAAAGTAGTGGCCTCAGTAGTTGTAGTGGACCGGCATTCGTCAAACTTTTATGACCCCCTCCCCCACCCGGTGACAGTTGCTGTCTGACAGGTCGTGTTTTATGACCCCTTGACAGATGGCGTTTTATGACCCCTTGACAGATGGCGTTTTATGACCCCATGACAGATGGTGTTTTGACAGGTTGTGTTTTATGACCCTTAACAGATGGTTTTATGACAGTTTGTGTTTTATGACTCCTTAACAGATGGTGTTTTGACAGTTTGTGTTTTATGACTTCTTTGACAGCTCGTGTTTGACAGGGGGCGGGACCATCAATCAAAATCTGTACAAGTTGTCAACTTTAGACAGAGAATGTTTTATCGTTTTATGACGGGTCATTTAGTGGTTTGTTTATTCCTGAGTGTGTTTTATGTCAAGCGTATGCTGTCATTAAACATGACGGCTCGTGTTTCGACATTTGCTGTTTATTGACATTTGATGTCAGATCTCAACCATCCTCCCTCCTTTGCTCGCCCCGTGCGCTTCTCAATACTGACTGTCACACCGCGGGTGTGTTGTTGAATCTAAAGTTTTGCAACAGCATAAGTTTATTTAAAGGCAATCACTAATCATATATATATATATATATATATATTAGATGTACCTGGCTACGCTTAAAGCCGATGTTTTCTATCGAGCTATAGTTTCTGATCAGACACAAAGTCTGAACTAAATAAAATTTTAAACGGTTCACGAAGTCCGGGAATCTTTTCATGACCTGGTCTACAGTTTCACGCGTATTAAAGATCCGGCGGTGTCTGACAAAGCGTCGGGTGATTGTTCATATCTGTCATTTAAAATAATGTTAATAAATGTAATTCTGTCCACTATGGCAAAATAGGAATTTATTTTAGATTTAGGGGAATCTTTAACCATGTCTCTGATTAAAACTTTTGATTGTAACATCACAAGTTATTTAATTAAATATTCCGTATACGGGTATAGTTTAAGCAATGACCTGAGCCATTACCTTCGGAGCCGTCAATACTACAATCTTTAGACGATAGTCTAAACTAAATAAATTTTTAAACGGTTCAGGAATTCCGTGAATCTTTTCATAACCTGCACTATAGTTTCACGCGTATTAAAGATCCGGCGGTGCCTGACAAAGCGCCGGGTGAGCGTTCATATCTGCCATTTTAAAATAATGTTAATAAATGTAATTCTGTCCACTATGGCAAAATAGGATTTTATTTTAGATTTAGGGGAATCTTTAACCAAGTCTCTGATTAAGACATGTGTATACGTGCACAGATGGTGACAGAGAAACTTATATATGACGTTAATAAACTTTTAAATGTTTTTAAGACGTATTCACCCCATTTTGGGGTTTTATTTTTAATTAAAGGCTTCTTAAAACATGTGTGAATATGTGTATATTATACAATATTGTCTGCTCTGACAAAAATAAAGTATTTTTTTAGATTTAGGGGAATTGACAGCGTGTGTCTTATAAATACAACTTGATAATACGTTTGTTTTGTAAAGAGACTTCTTTAAAGTCACGCAAGAATAAAATATTTTAGTTGTAACTGGTTAAACTTAAATCTGTTATTATCTATTTAACTATAAGCTGTATTTTTCTGATAAGACACAAAGTTTTTGATGCTGAACTTATGACCGTGTGTGATAGATATTTCACAGCAGGGTCGGTTTGTAATCTAGGTAGAGTCTTTTAAAACTGTAGTGGTAAAATGTAATATGGTAACTCTGTCAAAAAAAGTAAAAGGTTTATTTTAGATCATAATCTATTTATGGCAAACATTACTGTATCTAAAAGTTTTTAACAACACAATTTATTTAATGAAATACGCAGTACGTGTATAGCAAGGAATTGTACCAAAACCCCCGTAGGTCGACATTTCTTTAGACTAAATCCTATTTATTTTAAACTATATAAAAGCTGATTCGCTTCACGAGATCTGTGAAGCATTTCAAGCAGGGGGTTCTGTTCAAGCCATTAAAGATCCGGCGGTGCCTGACAAAGCGCCGGGTGTGTGTTCATATATGCCGTTTTAAATCAACCTTAATAAAATGTAATCCTGTCCACTATGGCAAAATAGGGGTTTTATTTTAGATTTAGGGGATTCTTTAACCAAGGCTCTGATTAAGACATATGTATACGTGCACCGATGGTGACAGAGAACTTATGTATGCCGTTAATAAACTTTTTAAAATGTTTTTAAGACGTCTTCAACTCATTTAGGGGTTTATTTTTAATTAAACGCTTCTTAAAACATGTGTGAATATGTGTATATTATACAAAGAGTCTTATATTGTCTGCTCTGACAAAAATAAAGTATTATTTTAGATTTTAGGACAAATGACTGCGTCTATCTTATAAATACAACTTGATATATACGTTTGTTTTGTCAATAGACTTCTTTAAAGTCACGCAAGAATAAAATATTTTAGCTGTAACTGGTTAAACTTAAATGTACTATTATCTATTTAACTATAAGCTATATTTTTCTTATCAGATATTTTTCTGTTTCTGATGCTGATCTTATAACAGTGTGTGTGAGATGATGATGGCTGTTCACAGCAGGTGGCGGGTTGTAAACTAGGGTCTTTTTAAAACTGTAGTGGTAAAAATGTAATAGCACACTGACAAAAATAAAGCATTTGGTTGTAACAAATTATTTAATGAAATATTCAGTATGTGTATAGCGATGAACGGTGTCAAAATCACCGGGGTCCCAACAATACTATAGTCTTTAGACTAAAGGGTATTTATTTTAATATAAATAAAATCTTAATCTTTTCGTGCACAATATTCTGATCACGCCATTAGATTGTGTACCAGCGTTTACAATAGAGAACATACGCGGATGCGTGTTCATATACACCGTTAAGAAACTTTTTTTAAACGATTAAAGACATTTTTAAATCATCTTCTGGGGTTTGTTTTAAATTAATGACATCTTAAAACCAACTGGGAATATGTGTTTATTACACAATAAAATGTAATTCTGGCCGCTCTGCCAAAATAAGGGTTTAATTTTAGATTTAGGGAATTCTTTAATCAAGTCTCTGATTAAAACACATGAATGCGCGAACCACAGTTGCCAGAGAACGTACGCTGAGGCGCTCTTATGGCGTTAAGAACCTTTTTATTGTTTAAGACATTTTGACCCCATTTCCTGGTTTTGTGTCCGCTGTGGATCCCAACCTCTATGTGTTTATTATACAACAAATGCAATTCTGTCAGCATTTCTAGTTTAGAACGCCTCTGATATAAACATGCGGGTTTTAAAATGAAACGGCCATGTGACTTTTATGACAAAAGCTATTCGATCTTAATTTTTTGTTTTAACATCCAAAAGTTTTTATACACATTCCATAATTAAACAACTAGGTGTGTATGAGTAAGTTTATATCTAATGTCACACGAGCAGCACCAAATCGCGCTTGTGTCTGTGTGTGTGCATCCAGGCTGTTTATGTGTGGGCGTGTTTATGAGCCTGTGTCTTTGCAAGGTGTGTGTGCGCGTGTGTGTGTGTGTGTGTGTGTTTGCATGGGGGTCTATGATGTCTCTGTTTGTTACTAAAGTTTTGATATTAAGTCTGTGTCCTCATTGACAATAAGTAAGGGTTTTTAGATGTAGGCTTCATTACACAGATACTGATTAAATCATGTTATCCATTATTTGCGATTTAAAGAAACTTAAAAGGTTTAAGACATTTTATCTCACATTGTGATGTTGTTTTTTAATTAATGTAACCTTAAACCCCTCTGTTATCCATTTAGGGAACATAAAATGTTAGCAAATATTATTTATCAAAGTTGACGATGTTATAAGCCAGGATGTCACTAACGTGACAACAAACATTTGTTTAAAGACAAAACATTTTAACAAAATTGCCATGGCTTACAGAGACACACTAGACTTAATAATAAAAATAAAAATATACTATTCGAACATCCTAACCTGATATTAGGTTAGATTAGGTTTTAAGGTCAATCAGCGTCTTTAGCTTTACAACTTACAGCACAAAACCCCCCAATGACAGGATTTTTATGAAGTGGAGCAGACCCTTGGTATGCCTGTGGGGTTAGGTTCAACTAAGGTCAACATCTATCAGTGCATAATAAGCAAACATGAAATTATATTTTAACTATGGTTTGTTAATGATGTTGCTAGGTTCGCGTATTTTTTCTGAAACAAACTTTTCTTTTCAAACTTAGTTAGGATACACACATTTGTCGCCTCAAACACCTGATCAAAGTTTTTTCTTCGCTAGCGACAACTAATGTCTGAGATTTTGTAAATTCATCAGATGGTTTTACGTGTGTATTTCTTAAACAAACATGTTGCTTTTCAATCTTAGGCAGAGTTCATACGTTTTGTTTTTTCATAAGTTGTTCATAGTTTTTCTTCGCTAGTGTCAACTTATGTCTGAGATTTTTTGTAAAATCATCAGATGTTTCTTACTTGTGTATTTTCTTAAACAAACTTTTCTTTTCAATCTTAGACAGTCTTCATACGTTTGTCTTTCGATAAGTTGTTCATAGTTTTTATGTGGTAGTGTCAACATATGTCTGAGATTTTGTAAATTCATCAGATGTTTCTTACGTGTATATTTTCTTAAACAAACATTTTTTGTTTTTCAAACTTAGTTAGGATACACACTTTTGTCGCCTCAAACACTTGATCAAAGTTTTTTCTTCGCTAGTGTCAACTAATGTCTGAGATTTTGTAAATTCATCAGATGTTTCTTACTTGTGTATTTTCTTAAACAAACTTTTCTTTTCAATCTTAGACAGTCTTCATACGTTTGTCTTTCGATAAGTTGTTCATAGTTTTCTTCGCTAGTGTCAACGCATGTCTGAGATTTGTAAATTTCATCAGATGTTCTTACATGTGTATTTTCTGAAACAAATTTATGCTTTTCAAACTTAGGTAGTCATCATACTTTTGTCTTTCGATAAGTTGTTCATAGTTTTTTATGTGGTAGTGTCAAATTATGTCTGAGATTTTGTAAATTCATCAGATGTTTCTTACGTGTATATTTTCTTAAACAAACATTTTTTGTTTTTCAAACTTAGTTAGGATACACACTTTTGTCGCCTCAAACACTTGATCAAAGTTTTTTCTTCGCTAGTGTCAACTAATGTCTGAGATTTTGTAAATTCATCAGATGTTTCATACTTGTGTATTTTCTTAAACAAACTTTTCTTTTCAATCTTAGACAGTCTTCATACGTTTGTCTTTCGATAAGTTGTTCATAGTTTTTCTTCGCTAGTGTCAACTCATGTCTGAGATTTGTAAATTTCATCATATGTTCTTACATGTGTATTTTCTGAAACAAATTTATGCTTTTCAAACTTAGGTAATCATCATACTTTTGGCTCTACATACATTTGTTCAAAGTTTCTTGTAGCTAGTGTCAACTGATGTCTGAGATTTTGTAAATTCAACAGATGGTCTTACGTGTGTATTTCTTAAACAAACATGTTGCTGTTCAAACTTAGGTAGAGTTCATACGTTTGTCTTTTCATAAGTTGTTCATAGTTTTTATTTGTTAGTGTCAACTAATGACAGAGATTTTGTAAACTCATCAGATTTCTTAGTTGTATATGCACAGGCAATATTATACTTATAACAGTCGTCTTGTTTTCTTTTGTACGTGACAACATATATCTGTGATTGTTTTATGAACACAGATGGTTTCGTTTCTGTAGTTTATGTAACACCTTGTCAAACTCTTAAAGGTAGTACTAACTGTTTAAAACAACAATGCAAAGTGTTTTAGATTTACTTGATAAATCTTTTACATCAAAACAAACTAGGATAGCAATATGTTTGAATCTGTAACAGGTGATACCACCAATAGCGTGTTGTACATAACAAAGTCTGCAAAATAATAAAGATTGATTAGGTTTTTATTTAGTAAACCTTTTAACATAAAGTGTAGAGTCTTTTGTATGTAACAACAAAGATGCGATGAAACAACGCAAAACAGGAGAGGATGCGTTTGTTAAAACACATATAAATTAAGATGCATACATCTACAAATGGGGCAATGTTTGAAATAGTTTGGCCGTATAGCCTCTAAATTCGGGACCAATAGATTAAAGACATTGCCCCATTTGTAGATGTATGCATCTTAATTTATATGTGTTTTAACAAACGCATCCTCTCTTGTTTTGCGTTGTTTCATCGCATCTTTGTTGTTACATACAAAAGACTCTACACTTTATGTTAAAAGGTTTACTAAATAAAAACCTAATCAATCTTTATTATTTTGCAGACTTTGTTATATACAACACGCTATTGGTGGTATCACCTGTTACAGATTCAAACATATTGCTATCCTAGTTTGTTTTGATGTAAAAGATTTATCAAGTAAATCTAAAACACTTTGCATTGTTGTTTTAAACAGTTAGTACTACCTTTAAGAGTTTGACAAGGTGTTACATAAACTACAGAAACGAAACCATCTGTGTTCATAAAACAATCACAGATATATGTTGTCACGTACAAAAGAAAACAAGACGACTGTTATAAGTATAATATTGCCTGTGCATATACAACTAAGAAATCTGATGAGTTTACAAAATCTCTGTCATTAGTTGACACTAACAAATAAAAACTATGAACAACTTATGAAAAGACAAACGTATGAACTCAAACCTAAGTTTGAACAGCAACATGTTTGTTTAAGAAATACACACGTAAGACCATCTGTTGAATTTACAAAATCTCAGACATCAGTTGACACTAGCTACAAGAAACTTTGAACAAATGTATGTAGAGCCAAAAGTATGATGATTACCTAAGTTTGAAAAGCATAAATTTGTTTCAGAAAATACACATGTAAGAACATATGATGAAATTTACAAATCTCAGACATGAGTTGACACTAGCGAAGAAAAACTATGAACAACTTATCGAAAGACAAACGTATGAAGACTGTCTAAGATTGAAAAGAAAAGTTTGTTTAAGAAAATACACAAGTATGAAACATCTGATGAATTTACAAAATCTCAGACATTAGTTGACACTAGCGAAGAAAAAACTTTGATCAAGTGTTTGAGGCGACAAAAGTGTGTATCCTAACTAAGTTTGAAAAACAAAAAATGTTTGTTTAAGAAAATATACACGTAAGAAACATCTGATGAATTTACAAAATCTCAGACATAATTTGACACTACCACATAAAAAACTATGAACAACTTATCGAAAGACAAAAGTATGATGACTACCTAAGTTTGAAAAGCATAAATTTGTTTCAGAAAATACACATGTAAGAACATCTGATGAAATTTACAAATCTCAGACATGCGTTGACACTAGCGAAGAAAACTATGAACAACTTATCGAAAGACAAACGTATGAAGACTGTCTAAGATTGAAAAGAAAAGTTTGTTTAAGAAAATACACAAGTAAGAAACATCTGATGAATTTACAAAATCTCAGACATTAGTTGACACTAGCGAAGAAAAAACTTTGATCAAGTGTTTGAGGCGACAAAAGTGTGTATCCTAACTAAGTTTGAAAAACAAAAAATGTTTGTTTAAGAAAATATACACGTAAGAAACATCTGATGAATTTACAAAATCTCAGACATATGTTGACACTACCACATAAAAACTATGAACAACTTATCGAAAGACAAACGTATGAAGACTGTCTAAGATTGAAAAGAAAAGTTTGTTTAAGAAAATACACAAGTAAGAAACATCTGATGATTTTACAAAAAATCTCAGACATAAGTTGACACTAGCGAAGAAAAACTATGAACAACTTATGAAAAAACAAAACGTATGAACTCTGCCTAAGATTGAAAAGCAACATGTTTGTTTAAGAAATACACACGTAAAACCATCTGATGAATTTACAAAATCTCAGACATTAGTTGTCGCTAGCGAAGAAAAAACTTTGATCAGGTGTTTGAGGCGACAAATGTGTGTATCCTAACTAAGTTTGAAAAGAAAAGTTTGTTTCAGAAAAAATACGCGAACCTAGCAACATCATTAACAAACCATAGTTAAAATATAATTTCATGTTTGCTTATTATGCACTGATAGATGTTGACCTTAGTTGAACCTAACCCCACAGGCATACCAAGGGTCTGCTCCACTTCATAAAAATCCTGTCATTGGGGGGTTTTGTGCTGTAAGTTGTAAAGCTAAAGACGCTGATTGACCTTAAAACCTAATCTAACCTAATATCAGGTTAGGATGTTCGAATAGTATATTTTTATTTTTATTATTAAGTCTAGTGTGTCTCTGTAAGCCATGGCAATTTTGTTAAAATGTTTTGTCTTTAAACAAATGTTTGTTGTCACGTTAGTGACATCCTGGCTTATAACATCGTCAACTTTGATAAATAATATTTGCTAACATTTTATGTTCCCTAAATGGATAACAGAGGGGTTTAAGGTTACATTAATTAAAAAACAACATCACAATGTGAGATAAAATGTCTTAAACCTTTTAAGTTTCTTTAAATCGCAAATAATGGATAACATGATTTAATCAGTATCTGTGTAATGAAGCCTACATCTAAAAACCCTTACTTATTGTCAATGAGGACACAGACTTAATATCAAAACTTTAGTAACAAACAGAGACATCATAGACCCCCATGCAAACACACACACACACACACACACGCGCACACACACCTTGCAAAGACACAGGCTCATAAACACGCCCACACATAAACAGCCTGGATGCACACACACAGACACAAGCGCGATTTGGTGCTGCTCGTGTGACATTAGATATAAACTTACTCATACACACCTAGTTGTTTAATTATGGAATGTGTATAAAAACTTTTGGATGTTAAAACAAAAAATTAAGATCGAATAGCTTTTGTCATAAAAGTCACATGGCCGTTTCATTTTAAAACCCGCATGTTTATATCAGAGGCGTTCTAAACTAGAAATGCTGACAGAATTGCATTTGTTGTATAATAAACACATAGAGGTTGGGATCCACAGCGGACACAAAACCAGGAAATGGGGTCAAAATGTCTTAAACAATAAAAAGGTTCTTAACGCCATAAGAGCGCCTCAGCGTACGTTCTCTGGCAACTGTGGTTCGCGCATTCATGTGTTTTAATCAGAGACTTGATTAAAGAATTCCCTAAATCTAAAATTAAACCCTTATTTTGGCAGAGCGGCCAGAATTACATTTTATTGTGTAATAAACACATATTCCCAGTTGGTTTTAAGATGTCATTAATTTAAAACAAACCCCAGAAGATGATTTAAAAATGTCTTTAATCGTTTAAAAAAAGTTTCTTAACGGTGTATATGAACACGCATCCGCGTATGTTCTCTATTGTAAACGCTGGTACACAATCTAATGGCGTGATCAGAATATTGTGCACGAAAAGATTAAGATTTTATTTATATTAAAATAAATACCCTTTAGTCTAAAGACTATAGTATTGTTGGGACCCCGGTGATTTTGACACCGTTCATCGCTATACACATACTGAATATTTCATTAAATAATTTGTTACAACCAAATGCTTTATTTTTGTCAGTGTGCTATTACATTTTTACCACTACAGTTTTAAAAAGACCCTAGTTTACAACCCGCCACCTGCTGTGAACAGCCATCATCATCTCACACACACTGTTATAAGATCAGCATCAGAAACAGAAAAATATCTGATAAGAAAAATATAGCTTATAGTTAAATAGATAATAGTACATTTAAGTTTAACCAGTTACAGCTAAAATATTTTATTCTTGCGTGACTTTAAAGAAGTCTATTGACAAAACAAACGTATATATCAAGTTGTATTTATAAGATAGACGCAGTCATTTGTCCTAAAATCTAAAATAATACTTTATTTTTGTCAGAGCAGACAATATAAGACTCTTTGTATAATATACACATATTCACACATGTTTTAAGAAGCGTTTAATTAAAAATAAACCCCTAAATGAGTTGAAGACGTCTTAAAAACATTTTAAAAAGTTTATTAACGGCATACATAAGTTCTCTGTCACCATCGGTGCACGTATACATATGTCTTAATCAGAGCCTTGGTTAAAGAATCCCCTAAATCTAAAATAAAACCCCTATTTTGCCATAGTGGACAGGATTACATTTTATTAAGGTTGATTTAAAACGGCATATATGAACACACACCCGGCGCTTTGTCAGGCACCGCCGGATCTTTAATGGCTTGAACAGAACCCCCTGCTTGAAATGCTTCACAGATCTCGTGAAGCGAATCAGCTTTTATATAGTTTAAAATAAATAGGATTTAGTCTAAAGAAATGTCGACCTACGGGGGTTTTGGTACAATTCCTTGCTATACACGTACTGCGTATTTCATTAAATAAATTGTGTTGTTAAAAACTTTTAGATACAGTAATGTTTGCCATAAATAGATTATGATCTAAAATAAACCTTTTACTTTTTTTGACAGAGTTACCATATTACATTTTACCACTACAGTTTTAAAAGACTCTACCTAGATTACAAACCGACCCTGCTGTGAAATATCTATCACACACGGTCATAAGTTCAGCATCAAAAACTTTGTGTCTTATCAGAAAAATACAGCTTATAGTTAAATAGATAATAACAGATTTAAGTTTAACCAGTTACAACTAAAATATTTTATTCTTGCGTGACTTTAAAGAAGTCTCTTTACAAAACAAACGTATTATCAAGTTGTATTTATAAGACACACGCTGTCAATTCCCCTAAATCTAAAAAAATACTTTATTTTTGTCAGAGCAGACAATATTGTATAATATACACATATTCACACATGTTTTAAGAAGCCTTTAATTAAAAATAAAACCCCAAAATGGGGTGAATACGTCTTAAAAACATTTAAAAGTTTATTAACGTCATATATAAGTTTCTCTGTCACCATCTGTGCACGTATACACATGTCTTAATCAGAGACTTGGTTAAAGATTCCCCTAAATCTAAAATAAAATCCTATTTTGCCATAGTGGACAGAATTACATTTATTAACATTATTTTAAAATGGCAGATATGAACGCTCACCCGGCGCTTTGTCAGGCACCGCCGGATCTTTAATACGCGTGAAACTATAGTGCAGGTTATGAAAAGATTCACGGAATTCCTGAACCGTTTAAAAATTTATTTAGTTTAGACTATCGTCTAAAGATTGTAGTATTGACGGCTCCGAAGGTAATGGCTCAGGTCATTGCTTAAACTATACCCGTATACGGAATATTTAATTAAATAACTTGTGATGTTACAATCAAAAGTTTTAATCAGAGACATGGTTAAAGATTCCCCTAAATCTAAAATAAATTCCTATTTTGCCATAGTGGACAGAATTACATTTATTAACATTATTTTAAATGACAGATATGAACAATCACCCGACGCTTTGTCAGACACCGCCGGATCTTTAATACGCGTGAAACTGTAGACCAGGTCATGAAAAGATTCCCGGACTTCGTGAACCGTTTAAAATTTTATTTAGTTCAGACTTTGTGTCTGATCAGAAACTATAGCTCGATAGAAAACATCGGCTTTAAGCGTAGCCAGGTACATCTAATATATATATATATATATATATGATTAGTGATTGCCTTTAAATAAACTTATGCTGTTGCAAAACTTTAGATTCAACAACACACCCGCGGTGTGACAGTCAGTATTGAGAAGCGCACGGGGCGAGCAAAGGAGGGAGGATGGTTGAGATCTGACATCAAATGTCAATAAACAGCAAATGTCGAAACACGAGCCGTCATGTTTAATGACAGCATACGCTTGACATAAAACACACTCAGGAATAAACAAACCACTAAATGACCCGTCATAAAACGATAAAACATTCTCTGTCTAAAGTTGACAACTTGTACAGATTTTGATTGATGGTCCCGCCCCCTGTCAAACACGAGCTGTCAAAGAAGTCATAAAACACAAACTGTCAAAACACCATCTGTTAAGGAGTCATAAAACACAAACTGTCATAAAACCATCTGTTAAGGGTCATAAAACACAACCTGTCAAAACACCATCTGTCATGGGGTCATAAAACGCCATCTGTCAAGGGGTCATAAAACGCCATCTGTCAAGGGGTCATAAAACACGACCTGTCAGACAGCAACTGTCACCGGGTGGGGGAGGGGGTCATAAAAGTTTGACGAATGCCGGTCCACTACAACTACTGGCCTCCTTCAGATTGAGCATATCTGAAATCCATAGCAACATTGTCCCATGGCAACACTTATGGATACAATATTAATGACAGTGCAGCCAGTGCTAATGCTCTTGTCAAGGGCTGCATCACTGAATGCAGTGTGTTGATCCATGAAACATCATCACTGCTACCACCAGTTAACCAGTGCCATAAACATTATCAATAGCCCCTTCAGCAGGGACGTGGAAAGGAAAACTTTTGAAACCTCCTGAACAATAATGACACTTTCTGTTGTTTTATTCTTATCCCACATTTATCTTATCCCTTTAACCTATAGACCTGTGTGGTTTAAAATATTTAAAATATTGTTGAGGTCCTATTTATAATTAAAATGGGGAAAGTGCGAGATGTGTTAATGGTCTGATTAACCTTAAATCATACTAAAAAAACAGAATACAATCACTAATATTTAATGGCATTTCATCTTTTTAAAAACAAAAACATTAAACTGTTTATAAAATGTGTCATGTTGAATACGCGTTGCCTTTACATCGTTTTCACCACCAGATGTCACCAGCATGCTTGTTTCGAGAGCTTCGAGTACCAACAAAACAAGAGAAAACGTATCTCCAGGAAACATGTCGTTCAACCCGAAAGCCATAGCAAAATGCACCGTTTTAAACTTGAATGTGCCCCGGGTGTGCTTCGTCATCATACATCCTAAAAAGTGAAGCTTCTGGCTATTTTCTCGCCCCATGGTGGCTGGATGCAGTACAAGTCATAAACCTTGCCCTCTCCATGCAAACGAACGGGATTGGGTTCAAAATAAAAAAAATTACACTTTCAATAAAATTTTCCGAAAGATGGTTTTGATCCTTAAAGGTTGTTGATATCATGCTGATATGTTCATTTGTTTATTTTTGTGATAAGTTTCATTTTAGCTAGTAATTTGATGCTATAGAAAAAAGGCGTGTCATTATGATTAACATTTGTGATTGACAGCTTCTCTGAGCGGACTCTCGGAGCTTCGAGGTAAGATTGAAGATATGACTAACTATTAATTTTCGATTAGTGTTATTTAACACCGACAAAATTAGTTGTATTTAACTTACCTTAATGTTTATGGCACTGGTTAACTGGACCGCGGTTCCTTCTGCGCATGCCCTAGCTGACGTTTTTGCATAACATGACAGCGCCCATCGTCATACATTTTACGTTCAGGTTATTTATATGGAAGGAAGCAAAGAAAAAAAATATGGAAGGAAGCAGCTTTGCGTCGTCCATCTTTATTTACTGTCTATGGTTGTGACCAAGGCTGCATTCAGCCCCGACAAAACGTTGCACAACGTTTATTAAACAGAAACAGTGATGCGTTGAACACCCTGTTGTGATGACGCAAGAGTTGCCACTATGGTAGCTGAGAGGCCATTCTTTGTTTTGCTTGTTTATTCACAAAATCACTTAAATTTGATAGGCCTATTTTTGCTCTAAAAACTAGACTTATTTTCTTGGGTTGTTTTGTTTATCAAGAAAAATCATCTTAATTTAAGAATTGTTAGATATTTTTACTGAAAACAAGACAAAAAATACAGAGAATTTTTTTTCTTAAATAATTTTTTGCAGTGTGCCATCAGTTGTGGTCTTGACCGGTCTTGAAATAAAATTCCGAGTCCTCTTTGTCTGAGACCGAGACGAGACCGAGTAAAAATGCGGTCGATTCCAAGACAAGACCTTTAAAAAGTGGTCTTGAGACCGAGACCAGTCTTGAGAACTTCAACACTAGTGTTTACTACTGTAAAATACCCTCGATGTTACAGTGACTTACCTTGCCGTACAGAATGAAAGACAACATTCCAACTTGAACCCATTGAGCGAGCTGTCTCTTTAGTAACGCGTGGTTATATACATCTTGCCGCTGATTGGGCCGACATTTCTGACACACCCACCAAACAAGAGAAAATGCATCTAAAACCTGTTGCACACCATTTCCAGGAAACATGTCGTTCAACCCGGAAACCGTAGCAAAACGTTGCACACCAGTGTGAGCTTGAACGTGCCCCAGTCCAAACCGGTATTTCACTGATTGACGTTTCTCTCTACTGAAAAACACAAATGGACGAAGCCAAAGATCATATAAGCTGCTCCCCGCCCACTCCCCACAGCAACATCCGACAAATACTGGCATGCTCAAAGTCTAGTGTGACCATGGCTAAAACGTAGAGAGCCAGACGCTTCAGCATCTAAAAGAGCATTTGACAGGAAATTTGATGAGAAGTTGAAGTGTAGGGTGATGTCATAAAAATTCTAGAATTTTTAGCGCATGTGCCAAACTGTAGGTTTTGAAAGCTTATATCTTCTGGATATGATTTTTTTCTGTGTTTTGGACCATACAAATTTATATTTATATTTAATCCTAAGCCTAATGTACCGTATTTATACTAAAATAACATTTTTTAAAATTTTAATTTCATGGGGGCTTTAATGTTTTACAGAAGAAGGATAAGACCTCAAAATTATTTGTGGCAACGAACGTGAATAAATCAACAATAATAAAGTGTTTTCTTTTTCCTTCTTTTCCCTGCAAGTACAGTAATCCAAAACCTACTCCACAACGGCCTTTTAAAACAAAACAAAATGTTAATTGATTGCTTTACATGTCAGTCAGACTAAGCTTCCTGTCTATTCATAGATTTACCAAGAACCGCCCACTTATACAGGAAAACTGTCTGACTGACACGTAGTATAACCAATCACAATTCTTCACGGCAACAGTTCGGTTTGGGGGGCGGGTAAATCTGAATTCGATCATAATGATGGCACAGGGGTCTTCACAAAAACCGAATACTGTAGTGGAAGATCCGTGTTTGCTTTGTGGTCAGGAGTTCCATCAATCCAAAACGAATAAGCATCGGCTGTTTAACGGATACAAATCTAAAAGCAAAGCGGAATTTACCGTTGTGCTGGAGGGATTTGTTGGACGCAAATTTAGGGACACGACATTGGCCATCTGCACGTCGTGCAGAACTCTCGTTATGAGGTACGATCGCGTATCTAAAGACGCAGAAAGAATAAAAATGCTTGTTAATGACATGTGGAAGAAGAACAGGGAGAAACGCTGTGCTGCTTCAACACCTAAACTAGAAGTGAAGCGACAACGCAAACTGATCGACACAGCAACAACAACAACATATGATGATGCCTGCAACACTGCATCCGACTCTCTACAGCCCACCGAAGGAGACATATCTGCAGCTAAGGTTTGGTATTACCACAAATACAAACAGCGGCAGGGAAACATTTTTAATGAAACAAACACTTGTGCACCCAGACTTCAGGAACTTCCGTAGCGGCCAGCCAATCAAATTGCAGGATTCAAGTAGTTGGACATTGTGGAGAGACACAACATGTGAGGAACACAGGCTGTATAGACGGTTTCAGCAGTAACAACAAACATCTTTCGTGGAACAAACATAACTTCGGGTAAACTTTAGCAAAGAATAAATAACAACAGTCATTTTAGATTATTTTATTTCTAATAACAAGCAAAACAAGTAGATTTATTTCAAATTTATAGCTACAGTGTATCAAAAACTGCACTGAGCTAACATTACTGTGTAAAATGTGTACTATATGTACAATGTTAAAGGCGGGGTGCATGATCTCTGAAAGCCAATGTTGACATTTGAAATCACATAAAAAACACACCCCTACCCCAATCTGGACTTTCTTTTGATAGACCCGCCCCACACATACGCAACCCAGGCAATGATGTCGGTTAGTAGACACGCCCCTTACTGCTAGAAGTGTGTTTTGGTATTCGGCCTGACTCCCTTTTCCAAAGTGTTTTTCTAAACACCACTGATAGTGACACGTAGTACTAAAGTTTTTTACTCACATAAGCTGCGCCATTCTGTCCGGATCCAATATTGATGGAATAGCATTGATTTTTCTCTTCAAATCCAGTGTTCTTCTGAACATCCAAACATGGAGCAAGTGTTATGCTTCCCTTGTTTGATAGGAATGATGCCTCTCGACGAAAAACAGTGGCGCGAGTACGGTACGGTTGACGTTCAGCCATCCTTGCTCTAACTTGTTATAGGAAAACTCACTGAACTACACGTATTCTGTGGGCGCTTTCTAAAAGTTGGAGAGCTTTTGAATAGTAATGAGCTTGATCAATTCCAGGTCACACTGAGCAGCTTTTCTAATTGACCTGATTTCTCCACTTATTTCTTTTCAGTGGCTAGAGCTGACAGAGGAGGTAGAAGTTAATTTTCACATTCACGACACAACACAAACACACATATGGACCTCACATATATCAAAAAATACAAGTAAAAAAAACGTTTTGTGTGGAAGGGCACCTTTAAATCCGAAAGGTAAAACTGATCTAATTACTTGCCAGTTAGTCAGACTAGTTTTTATGCATTGTAGGGCTGTAACGATATATCGCGTGTCCCATCAAAAAGACATAAAAATCGAATCTGCATCGCGATTCTGTGTTTCATGCGCAGCTTGTGCGTGTACTATGCCGTTTTGGTCAAGAAGTCCATTATCAATCTAAAATCATTATGAGTCTGAGTCGTTTATAACCTGCATTTAAAAAAGAAACAAAATCGTTAAACAAAATCATTCAAAATATTCTTCATTATCATGAAAATACTTGAAACAATCTGAAGAACGGCGATATACATATTCCTGTAGACATTTCCTGGAATAGGATTTGTAATGCTACTTCTTCTGTGCCACAATTGGAGTTTCTGCACGAGAGCGACGTAATCAATTCAAATTCATTCGTTGAGAAAACGAATGCCCTTATGCTTAGTCTTAAGTTAGTGGCTATGTTTATGAAACGGACCCCTGCTATCGAGTCAAGACCTTCTGCCATCAGTCTAAAGGTCTGGCTATATGAAACTGTCAAAAGTCGGGCGCACACCACAAGATAATCAGGCTAAATTTGGGTGGAATTACGACAATCCTAGTTAAAGTCCTGGGGCCTCATTTATAAACGTTGCGTACGCACAAAAGAAGGCGTACGCCACTCTCTACGCAATAGTTGTTATTTATAAAAAGCAAACTTGACGGGAAAATGTGCTGTCCGTCACGCAAGCTCTGACCCAGGCGTACGCACAAAAACGGGTGAAATGAGAAATGGCGACACAGTCGGCAGATGGAAGAAACACGTGAAAGTGACAACAGTGCCTCTCATAAATAACATGAAGACTTCACAAAGCAAAAGTCTTACAATTAACAGCCTTACACGAACACCCGTTTGATCGATCAGCAGTGAAACAAAAAAATAAAGATATCGAAAATTACAACAGAAATTCAAATGAACACATATATATTTGCTAAAAGAAAAGTAAAATATGTTCTGCAATAATATTGGCATGTTGTGCAATTCATCCTCATAAAGAATATAGTTAACAGAACGAAATAATGTACAAAACTGATATTCTGGCGGAGCAGATATAGATGCAATTACATAGACAGATAGATAGATAATTAAGGAGATATATAGATAGATAGATAAATAAATAGATAGATGTATTAATTGTCCACTGGGGAAAGTTGTTTTCATAGTAAACCATATCTTCATAATCTACGGAATTATGGTATTCATGCATATGCCTTTACTGTGTTTTATTTTTGATAAAACAATGCATGGCGTATGTCTAAACCATTCAGAAAGCAACAAGAAATTACATTTGCGCTAAACAATGTCCCCTTTCCCCAACCCGTGGCAGACACACTCTGGCGATGGAGTGCTAGACTTTTTTGTGCCTCGACTTTGATGTCCGACCATTTCTTTATTTCGGCCACGGTCCGAGGTTGTGAGGCTACAGCATTTACGGAGTCTGCCACCGTTTGCCACTCAAGTGCCTTTTTGGCATTAGTAATGCCCACACTGTGCCCTCCAAACAACATTTTTCTCCTCTTTTCCACCTCGCCAACGATAACTTCTACTTCACATTGAGTGAAGTTACGGTTTTTTGATTTCCTCTCTGTGTTTGCCATGATTTCGCAATCAATGCATATTAAATTGTGGGCGTTTCACGGACTATTTATGGACAACTATGGGCGTGTCATGAAGCCGCAAAAGCTGCGCTACATTTAGAATTGATTGTGATTTATTAAGGGAAAAATGCGTAGGATGTGCGTGCGCACGGTTTTATAAATCCGATTATTTCTGTGCGTACGCTCGTCCTATGTTTTATCCGTACGCCACTTCTGACGCAAATCCTACGCAAAGTTTTATAAATGAGGCCCCTGATCATTTTCGTGGTTGCACCGTGCGTTAAGAGCGTCTGAATCTGTTCGGAAGCACGTCGGGGCCGCTCTGATTACAAATTGTAAATATTCAAATGATGAATATTTAAGATCAGAAATCTTGTTGTGTGGGGGGGGAAACCCCGAGGACGCTGTAGATTGTTACGTGAAACGAAACGATAACCAATCACAAAGCGAGCTGATGAAAGATGAAGCAATAAAAACTATATGGTGCAGCAGGTGCAGTCTAAAGTGAGATGGACAACAGAGAGGTAAAAAAGCAGTCCATTTATATTAATGCCATTTCTTTATGCATGTTTGAAGTCTGATCTCGGTGGAGACTCGTGTTATTTGTGAAGTTAAGCCCGATTTATAGTTGTGCGTAAGTTCTACGCCGTATCTCTGCTTAGCCTGACGTGCACCTCGCAAAATTTTTAACAGCGCATCAGATCTACGCGGACCGCAAGCGCTGTGATTGGTCCACCAGAACCCCTCCCATCAGGTAAAAAACTGCGTCATAGCTATTTCCGTTTGCGACGGTGAAAACAAAGAATGGCCAAGTTGAGGAGTGATTTAACTCAAACTGCAACAAAAGTCTCTGTTCATTTACTTCCATCATTGCTGGTCTTCTTAAATCGTACACAACAAGTTGCTGTTTCTTCTTCGTTTGTGGGTTAACTTGCCAAGCTTCTTCTTCATTGACGGTCGGGCTGCTACTGTGGTTACACGCGAGGATACTGCCTACCAGCGGTCTGCACGTGTGTTTTGCACGTCGACGCGGACGACGACGCAGAAGTGTAAATGAAAATCGACGCAGAACCTATGCCGTCGCGGCTACGCCGTAGGACCTACGCACAACTATAACGAGCCCTTCAATCTGATGGTGTGTGGTGTGCTGCTGTCATGACCACATTCCACACACAACAAACTTGTTAAATCATAAAGAAATGTCACCATGTTTGTGGTCTTTCACATTCTGAAAATCTGAAAAGATTTTAAAAAATCTTTTGGTGTGGCCCTAGCTCAAGACTCTGGCTAAATCTTTATTTTGTGTTAATGTTTGGTTTTAAATTAAATTGTACGTGTTCAGTAGTTTTTCTCTGTGTCCGTTTTTGATGTTACAAAGCTTTGTCGTGCTCTTTATCCAAGGTATTAGAGCTGGAAAACATGGATTCTTTGTACTGACAAATTTCTTTCTTTCAGGAGAATCTCAAAACTGAGCTAAAACCGCTGCAGGAAAGGTTGCGAATACTCGAAGAGTTAAAAAGGACATTACATGAAACTGCAGAACATATTGTGGTAAGAATTTAACTGATTAAAAGCGTTAATGTTTGGAAACTACTTGTAAACAGTGGCAGCCGGTGACTTCTTTTTCGAGGGCACACGATGCAAAGCTCGTCACAACATGTATTTAGCCTGTCATGTGTGTGGCTCGTCATGTCAAAATATCATAAACCCCTTCGAAGCGCCTGCAGCAGACACGTGTTTGAACATGACGCGTGATGCACATAGGTTCACATGACGCGCAACACACATATTTTGACATGATGAGCCAAACACATGATGGGCTGAATACATGTTGTGACGAGCTTCGCGTGCCTCGAAAAAAAGTCACCGGCCGCAATTGCTTTTAAATGTGTAAATAATAATGGGTTCTAAAAAATTAGCCCTTAGTTTAACCATTATATGTTGTTTCTTATCCTGTGTTTCAGTTTCAGACCCAAAACATAGAAAAGCAGATTAAGGAGGAGTTTGTAAAACTTCACAAAATGTTAAGTAAAGAAGAAGCAACCAGAATAAAAGCACTGAGAGAGGAGGAAGAGCAAAAGAGCCTGATGATGAAGGAGAAGATTGAAAGAATGGGAAGAGAGATTTCGTCTCTTACAATCACCATCAAGACCATAGAGGAGGAAATGAGAGCTGAAGATGCCTTATTTCTACAAGTATGAAGCATATCAATGAATAAGTATACTAGTAGAGACTAATGTAACTCTTGTTTTACTGAATAACAAACATTTGCATTCTGGTTTTTGTTTTTAATAGAACTATGAGACTACTATGAAAAGGTTTGTATTGTTTTATGATTTTATTAAGTTCTGAATCTTGAGTCCCACACAGTGGCGGCTCGTGACTGCTCTTTTGAGGGGCGCAAATTCAAAATATGTGTTCGAAGTGTCATGTGTGTAGCTTGTGTTTTCAAAATATGTGTTTTTTGCGTCATGTGAACCATGTGCATCAAAATAAATGCCTGCTGCATACACGTCAAAACCGTTTATGATATAAGAGACGCTCACGTTCACATAATACACGCAAGACACTCCCTTAACAGTAAACTTTGATTATGCATGAGATTATGCGAGTATTTGGCAAACGTGAGCGTCTCTTTTATCATAAACCCTTTAGACGCATTTGCAGCAGGCACTTATTTTGACAAGACACGTGATGCACACACGATCACTCGACACGCCAAACACATATTTTGAAATGACGAACCACACACATGACGGGCTACATAAATGTTGTGACGAAAGTCGCATCGTGCGCCCTCAACAAAAAAGAAGTCACCGGCTGCCACTGGTCCCACATCATCACTGACTCTTGAAAGTTTTTTTTTTTTAGGACCACATGTGTGTTGCCGGATTCTGAGAACATTTCAGGATTGCTGATCAATGTGCCAAAGCACCTGAGCAACCTGAGGTTTAATCTGCTACAAAAGATGCAAGAAAAGGTTGAATTCTGTGAGTGCAAAATGTAACAATGAATTAAGCTGTTAAATTAAATAATACATTTTCTTATTTAATGTGTGCTACAAATAGTATTTTTTTATTTAAGAATCAACAGAATTGTAAGGAATAGATAGAAAGTTACAATTAAAACATAATAGTTATTTATTTGCCCTCATGTGCCATTTCTGACTCTAATGTTTTGTCTTCTCAGCTCCTGTGATTTTGGACCCCAACTCTGCTCATTGTAATCTCATTCTGTCTGGTGATCTTACCAGTGTGAGATACAGTGATGAGGAACAAATAGTTCCTGATAATCCAGAGAGATTTGATATGTTTGCTTGCGTTCTGGGCTCGGATGCCTTCGACTCGGGATCTCACTGCTGGGATGTTGATGTTGGAGACAGCACAGGCTGGTTTCTGGGTGTAATGACAGAATCCGCTCACAGAAGAAATAAAATCTTCTCAAGGAGTGGAATCTGGCTTGTGGGACATTTTTGTGGTGAATATAAAGCACATATTCCACCACAATCGCCAACTCTTTTACCAGTGAAAGACAAACTACAGAGGGTCAGAGTTCAGCTGGACTGGGACAGTGGAAAGCTTTCATTCTCTGATCCTCTAACAAACACACACATACACTCTTTTACACACAGGTTTACAGAGAGAGTGTTACCATTTTTTGGTATTGGCTGTAATATTTCTCCTTTGCAGATCTTACCAGTAAATTCTCAGGAAAAATCAGTTAATGTTTAATTTTGTAGTCATATAAACATTATGAGGCATTGGTTTTACAAGCCTTAACATAAAATTATGAATAAAGTCTTTGTCTGCTGCAATGTGGCATTGCTGGTTAAGATGTACAGTATGTTCAGTCATATATATACAGTACTATGCAAAAGTTTGGCCACCATCACCAGCTTTGTTATTTTAAGCAATGTTTTAATGTCCATCCATATTTATTTTTCACTCTAAATGTCTTCTTCAGTCAGTATTTAGTGTAACCTCTCTTGGCACGAAACACATCTTGAGCTTTTTTGAGAAGACTGAAGTCATTCGATTAGAATTAGAAATTAGGATTTAATTTCATTTAGGTTTAGGAGATCCTGCAGCTGCCTCAAGTGGAAGAGTTTACCCTAAATACTTGACACTTCAGCTTATACTTTTATACAGTTTTTAATACTACATACACATTTCCTGTATTTTCTGGTTGTATTCTAATAAAGAGACTGAGAAATAATTATATATGATCACTATACAATTGCAAAAACAACACATGTAATAGTAGCATGGTGGCCTAAGACTTTTGCACAGTACTGTGTATATATATATATAAAATACTTAATCTTGTATTGTGGATTTTAACTAATATAACTTTTACTTTTTACAGAAAAGACTGGCATCATTTTTTATCAATTTTTATGAATTTTTTAGAATGTTTTTCTTGGATAAGCTTGTTCAGACTACTTTGACGTTTTAAAGGGATAGTTCACCCAAAAATGAAAATTCTGTCATCATTTATTCAGCCTCATGTTGTTTTAAACCTTTATGAATTTCTTTTTTCTGATAAACACAAAAAAGATATGGTAAACACACAGCATATAGTGTCCATTGACTTCCATAGTAGGAATAAAAAAATATGATGGAATTCAATGGGTACTGTCAACTGTGTGCTTACCATCATTTATCAAAATATTTTCTTCATCATTTATCACAATACTTCCAAACTATTTTTTTCCTACTATGGAAGTCAATGGACACTATATGCTGTGTGTTTACCATCATTTCTCAAAATATCATATTTTGTGTGCAGCAACAAAAAGAAATTCATACAGGTTTAGAACAACATGAGAATGAGTTAATGATGACAGATTTTTTTATTTTTGGGTGAACTATCCCTTTAACTATTCACCATTGTGAGCTTTATTAGTCTTAATTCAAATTAGTGGTCAATTCAAAATATAGCAGCATGCCATGATTTCAGGCTATCTGTAAATAAATATGGGGAACAGGATAAAGTGGTCCAGAAGTGGTACCAAGAAGAAGTGTGGAATTTTTTGTATATTTTATTAGAATTTGGTACAAAATGTCTTTTGTTTTAAGTTCTGGCTAAATGAACAAAGAGGTGAATTTAGGAAGAGTTTGAGAAATTTGACTAGGAGATAAAAACTGGAGAGGTTTTATTCTTGCAGGTGAGAACTAGATTATTCATTTGGTATTTATAATGTTATAAAAAAATCTGTCAGCACTCCCCAGTCACAATTGTTACTATTCCGCAAATTTACAGATTTACAAGATACAACACTGAAAAAATATGCAACAACATTTCTTTCTTTACCAAAATTTCTTTTAATGTTTTTTTCCCACATCTGCCTGTCATCTGTCTCACTTAGTTTCAGTAGAGATCTGCAGTAAAGGTGTGCTGATCTCACTGGACTGGTAACTGCTGGTGACTTTCAACAGGCAGCTGAGCAACATGTCTTTGGCCCGTGCTGTCTCCATGTTCTGCTCTCGGCTCAGTTGAAGGGTCATCTGGTCCAGGCTGGTCTGCAGAAGCTCAGAGGCCATAACCGGCCTCATCCCTGCGGGTCCCTCGGTCAGGTACTGCCTGTACAGCTCCAGGAGCTGCTGTTCCAGGTAGCTATTAAGCTGCGAGTTAGAAAGAGGGCGACCGAGCTGCATAAGAGAGGAACGGGCACTCTCGTCCCTCCAGCGCCTTGAATTTCTGTATTTATGGACCAATGGAGGGAGCAGTGATGGGGTAGGAACATCTCCAGAAAGAAGGAAAGGACCAGTTTGTGGGGCCTGACTGTGGTCTCCCTGTGCGTCGCTTGGACCAGGGCTGAGAGGCATCACTTGGCCACCAGCAATGTGTAAATCACTGTAGTGTTGACAGATGCTGTGGCAGCTGGAAGGCACCAGAAATGCCTCTGATTCTGGTGAATCTGTCTGCCTGGGGATATCCATAACTGGGGAGAGCTGCCTTATTGCAGATGGGTCTATGGAGGATGAATGGACATTGCTTTGCTGCGACTTGGTCGAGGTTGTTTCGGCGTGTCCATCTACAGATGTGTGGACTAGGATTTGGGCTGAGAGGTGATTACTTAGGGGAGGTGATGATGGTGGAACTGTGCAAGATGATGGAAGACTTGCACATTCAGATCGAGACTCATATGTCAAACACCACAGCTTACTTTCACACAGCATCTTCAGGTATACAAAGAGAAGTTAAAGTTTAGAGCATAATACATGTTTAGCTAAATGTAATAAAATAAATGCTTAGACCACCCACAACCTCTAAAACATACAAACTGAATAATTTTTCTTTTAAACTTACATTTATGCATTTGGCAGGTACTTCTAAGTGGTTTACAGTCCATACAAGTTATACATTTAAGCAGTATGTATCTATAAGAATTGTTATTGTAAGAGTTAGAAAAGGTAACTTAATTGATTGGCTGCAGAAATCCTTAAATTTCACCAAAGCTTACCTTTCTTTCCAGTGAAGAATCTTTGGACGCTGAGTAAGGCTTCACCTCTTGTTCTGTGCAGTTATGTCTGCAGCATGCAATCACTCCTGTAAGTAGTTTTGTTTCATTAAAAGTGAAAACTGTTCCTCACTTTTATGCTTTACTGAAAGAGGAAGTGAAAGCATTAAGTACAATGAGATTTTCTGTGTAAATTTTATTTGTGAATTTTTGAGTGAAACAATCCTTCTTGGTTCGGTAAACCAAGCTTGTCGTATTCATCCTAATAAATACAGGCAGTTGCACAGCTTAAAACTGTTTTATTGTACTATTTATTATTATCATGCATAACCCGCAAGACTCTGTGTGACACCTGTGTGACCGTTGGAAAATACCCACATTATTTCTATCTCACGGGAGCACACACACCACCTTTTCTTGTTTCCCCTTGGTTTTCTTTCTAAGCAAGCATGTAGTTATGGGTAATTTCCCTAATGGAAGTATTTAAATATCACATTTATATAGTGCTATTTTACCATGTTGTATTGTCTCAAAGCAGCTTAATGTTATTGAGGGATTAAATTTCTAAATATAAAGAATAGAATGTTTGGTATATTATTGCAAATGTTATAGTCCTCAAATAAAAATTGTAATGTATTTACCTACTGGTAATTCATTTTCTTAAGGCTGCCTATAGGACATTAAGTCAAGGAATAGGATTGATGACAGGCAGTGTTGGGGGTAACGCATTACAAGTAACGTGCATAAAGTAATAATATTTCTTTTCTGAAGTAACAAGTAAAGTAATCCATTACTTTTTAAATGTACACATTAATATTTGAGTAACTTATTCAAAAAAGTAATGCAAGTTACTTTTTAGTTGAAAAAATATATGTACCGAATTAAACTAAACATAGTCACATTATGCACTCTATGCGTACACACCTGTGTGGGAACAGTTTGAGTCAAAAACTGAGATGGCAGGCCAGAGCTCGACATTTTTGTGATGAAAGAAAGGTTATGCAAGGTCTGAAAGAGATCAAGCCTCAGCCAAGAAAAAGTAACGCAAAAGTAATCCTGGAATATAACATGCATAGAGAAATTTAAGTAGTACCATGAAATGTATGTTAACAGTGCATACTGAAATAATAATGAAAATGTGAATAAAAATATAACAATAGTCCTGTTGTGGGCATTTAGTCACTATTTGTATTGCTCAGTTTCTCTTCATTTTTCTACTTCACAGCTGTTTGCCTTGTAAAAGCAAGAATATATTTTGCAGTTTCACTACAGAAAGTGTTTCTTTATGAATTACATTTCCTTTAATATGCTATTTGCACCTGCAGGCTCCAAATTATCAGATTTCATAGCCACTTTGAAAAAAGGAAAACGAAATTTGATTCTTATTGGTTAGAACAGTTACCAGGGAATACACATTGTGGAAACAATGCATACTTTAAATGCACTGGATAAAATCTTTGCCAAATGCATAATGTTATGTTATGATTAAGAGAGTCTACACATAGAAGTCTTAAAGACATAAAATTGGGGAAGGTAGAAATTTATGCTAGATTATTATTAGTTTTAAATGATAAGTAATCTACAGAAGAAAAATGAAGCAATAAATTTATTTGTGTGCTTCTGCTTTTGTTGAGACTGAAGACCACGTCCCTCCCAGAGTCCACCCAATACCCCACTAGAAACTTTAAGTGTCCCAGTGGCATCAGCTCATGTGTCTGACTCATTTGTTAAATATGATTATTTTGCTATATTTGTTATCACTTTTAAACTCTTGTTTTTTATTTGTGACTACAGTATTTTGGCAAACAATAAAGAAAATAAATAGCGAATTGTCATCTTTCACCTAATCAAAAAAGTTAGTTTCGGAATATGCACAAAAACCTTCAAAGTCAAAAAGATAAAAATAAAATTGCATTCAAGTTATTTTTGCATTGTAACTATAATCATTACTTAGATGTGTGTAGTTTAATATGTCTAGGTTGGTTAATTATTTATTTTTGGCATAGGATTACCAGCCTGCCGTTGCTATGGCTGACTCAGAAACCTACCATGACTTCTGTTTTACGGATAAGAAATGATCATCTCCTATAATACTGTCTTTAACCAGGTTATCTCAATAGAGGAGTTCAGCACCATGGACAAGAGCAGCCAACGGTCTTAAATAAGATAAGAAGTAAGTTGTTTACAGAGTCTATGGACATATGAAGTAACAAAAACAATTTTTTATAAAATGTTATTCGTTTCTTTTTAGCTGCTGATGAGCAGCATGTCTTGATCGAAGGCACAATGGTGTTAGAAGCCCTAATGGAGTTTAAACCTACCTCCTATCAGTTTTCAGTTGTAATATTTAACCACTAAGCCTCGACTGTAATGTTTAAGAAAATCAACGCAGCTTTTCGTCCAAACCATGGGCATCGCTCACGGGACGGGTTCAGGAACAAAGATGACTACCACAGCGCGTGCACTGTAAAGTTGGTGCGCAGCACGTCGATGCTCGTGGTCGGGGAAAGCAATCGAGACTCGACGCTGAAGCGAAGCATGAGCGCCGTGAGTGTTGAGTCCAGTATGGCCCTTTATTATTACCAGAGCCGAGAGGACCGAGTGTGGCTCTATTCCCAGAACCAGAACTGTTTAGAGTACTTACAGGAGCTGGTAGCGCTCAGGCGTCAATACACCAAAAGCATCAACGACCTGAATCATGGGGAACGTAAAGAGAGCGCGTCCCGCAAGAAGCCCGCGCCACAGCCACCTCGACCGCGACAAAAAACAGCACAGGTGAGATGAAACTGATCGATAATTTGCTTGCTAATCAACTTTGCCAATTATCTTTCGTGTGAGTATATAATTGCAGGTACATTTGGTGTCCAAAGTCATTCTTATTATTTATTTTATGCTTTTTTCAAAAAGTTATATTTTTAATTTGTGTGTGTGTGTGTGTGTGGGGGGGGGGGGTTTGGCATATGTGGTTTACGGGGACATGAATAGTGTATAATGACATGTTTACTATGCTATAATAACCATGGTTTATGGGGACACAGGAAGGGACATACTGTCAACACTGTTACTCTGCATTGTTAACAGAGCTTGACAGTAACAGAATTGACACTGACTAATTTGTACAACAGGAAATCATGATTTTTTTGAGCTACAGAAGACACTTTTTACTGAAAATAATATATTGTTATGGCCTGTGACATCTTGTAATCCACAACAATGATTACCAAATGATTAAAATAATTATAAATATAACCACTTGAAAAGCAAAAAAATAATGGGTCACTAAGCATGTACGCACAAATTTGTTCTTGAAATGTGTGTTCGGACGTTTTAACTAACAAATCATGAATCAACAAAAACTTTTGTACTAAAATTTGTTCTAAATTTTTGCAAAAACGTAAGAATAGCTTAGACCACATGCGCAATAATCATGAACAATGAAAAAGAACCCTATAATATATATCTGTGTTATATATTTTATATATTTTTTCCTTGTTCGTGATTATTGTGTACATGTGGTCTGAGTTGTTCTTAAGTTTTTGCATACATTTAAAATAAATTTTAGTATGAAAGTTTTTGTTGAATCGTGATTTGTACGATAAAAAGTCCGTACGCACATTTTACGAACAAATTTGTGCATACGCATGCTTAGTGAATGAGACCCAATGACTTTAGACACCAAATGTAGTTTACCTGCAATTAAAATATCACCCTATTACAGTGAAGGCAATTTATGTATTTATTTATTTTGGAATATTGGTTAAATTGTTTTGTAAGTTGATTACCATTCCTTTAACTCAGCTGGTACACACTAATAAATGCTGGTTTCCCCATATTTTACCCAACCATTGGGTTTAGATTGGTTGTTTAAACACATTGCTGTGTAAATTTTTCCAACGATTGAGTTTGTCCATACTTTACCTAAACATGGGATGAAACAACTTGTAAGTTGACAGTATCACGATTGCATGCTGTTATTAGCGGTGTTACTGTAGCTCAATTTGTAGAGCATTGCATTAGTAGTCCCATGGGAACACTCATACAAAATCAAATGTATACAGTAGTCTAAATGTACAATAAGTCTCTTTGGATAAAAGCATCTGACAAATGCAGAAATGTAAGTACTTTTTATTAATTTTGACAAAAGATGGCCTTTAGGTCATGTGAACTCATCTACATTAGTAATAATGTACAATGGTTTAAATTGATCTAAAGTTTACTTATGGAATACTAAAATGTTGAAGGAAATTGTGCACAAACCAGAAATACAAATAACATATTTTTTATCCAAGTTTTCACGGCCTGAACCTTCTGCTCCACCAATTCCGAATGAAGAAGACACGCTTCAGTTCTTTGATGCAATAATTGCAAGCTGTGATCCAGAGCCCCAACGAAAACCCCACATAGACACTGGACATGCAGATGTGGACTTTATAGGCAAGTTTGGAGCTAATCCTTCAACATTCAAATGGCAATATTTGGTGGTGTAAAAAGCTCTTCTTTACTTCATGGTTTAAGCCTTCATTATTTTTTACATTGTTTCATGCCCATTTCTTTTGCACCCCTTTTAAATTTCTCTTTAGTGGCAACCAGTACCAGTGAGCATGACCTTCACTCTAACTGGATGCTTCGAGACCCTCGTCGAATCTCTATGACAGAGTCACAGCCCAAGTCTTCAGCTATCAACCCTGGCCAAGCAGCCCAGCAGAAGGGAGACATGGGGAGCACAAGCAGTAGGAGACGCTTGCAACGAAATCCTATCCACCTGCCCAAAGTGGTAGAGAGTGCTTTTCAGACGTTGCGGTTCAAACCCAAATTGAAAAAGAAAGACTCCCAGCTTAAGTAACCGCACTGGAGGGACTTATATATTAATTTTAGTGCCCAAAGGACAATAAAAACTCTGGACCAATTAAAGGAAGCCTGGGTAAAGTGAATATACAACAAAATTATGCAAAGCTATTGTGAAACAGAGATGTAAGAAGTGATGTAATTTTAGTCTTTCAAAGCTTACTCACTGCCACAGCTTCATAAATTATCCATCAGATCAGTTTCTTTCTCTGTAGCTCTCAGTAACCAACTTTAAAAGGCATCACCAGAGCATAACCACATTGCACCGATTCCTTGCAGGCTTGGAAACTTTAATTTCCTTAGCACAAATTAAAGGACTCATTCGTATAGCATTTCTCAAAATGCTGTTTTAATTCAGCTTCAATGCAGAAAACCATATGGAAGAGTCCATGTCAAGTTAAACTTCCTACAGTTTTTTCTTTAGTCTTCCTTTAATGTCTGTTTTAGTCTTTAGACACACAGTGAGCAAAGCCAAAGGCAACTGTAGCAAGGAACGAAAGAAACTTTACATTTGTTATTTCTGATGCACAGACGTACATTTTCTGTAGAGTAAAATTTTGGATCAGCTTGCTGTGGCTATGCTTTCTTACAAAACACCTATTAAAGTGGTATTTAAAGTGCCTCGGATAAAAGCTTTATACAATAATGTTTATGAATGATCTGCATTTATTTTTAAAAGGAGAGTATTCAGTCTTGTGTGCTAGATGTTTTTTTACATTAAAATTTAAAAGAGGAACTAAAGGCTTGTTTTTTATTTTTAAAGCTATCAATCTGGTTTCTTTTCTGAATAAGAAAATAGGAATCAGGTATTACCCTTTCAGATCATAAAACCCCCATAAAAATAACAAACCAAACCTCAAATGCACGACACCAAGCCAGGTGCAATGAACTTTCTTAAATATATACATAAAACAGTAATTACCGTTACATAAAGCTGAGGTTATGCTAATCTTCTACACGTATAAATGAAATTTGATGTTTTGTATGGCAAATTACACCAAGAGCACATGGAGCAGTAAATAAAACAGGATAATATCTTTAACTTTTTAATAACTTTATTAGCAAAAAGCACATGCACTCATCTGCACACTCACTCATTTTTTCTCTTGTTTGACTTTGAAGAATGCTGCCATGGTCTTCATGCCAGTTTTATCAACCTTGGCAAGACTCTTCTGAGCTGCAGTCATCTTCTTCGGAGGCTGAGACAACATGGACCACATTTGATTGATTATAATAAGTAAAACTCATTACCATGAAATACTAATTTCACAACTGACAATACTTGAAGCATGCACATTTTTGATTAAGGCAGATAGAAACAGACAGCCAGAAGCATGAACAGTGCGTTTCTTTCATTAATCCCATCAGCACTGTGTCTTTGCTTCTAACTTACTTTTCGGGCAAAGTCGGCACTGTTGAACTTGGTGTAGTCTTCTCCAGCCTCTACTGGTTTATCTGACAGTTTTCGTTTCTGTTAAATCCAAAACAGCATTGATAATAATCATGAAGCCCACCAACTCATCTCTGACATGTAGGTTAACAGCTAAACTATCGGTTACCTCTCTATTAGGCTAATTTTTGTTTTTTGAGTTAAAGAGAAGGAAAAAATGAGAAAGCAAAGCATGAGACAATGAAAAGTGCCTATGACAAAGGCATAAATCAAGTAAAGCTAAGTCAGGCACCATTTACATTTAAGCATGATTGTTACATTCAGATACCCAAGGCAAGAGTTACCTTAGAAGGAGGCTCTGTCTCTTTGGGGCTGGATATCTCTGGTAATCTTTTAAGAGAGACAAAAAAAAATTATATCCATGTAAAGGTTGAAACACATAGCTGTAGACATGCCAGCCACGGCTGACTAAACTGACAGTAGTGACAATTTAAGGTATGACAATCTCTGGTACATTTGTGATTATTGTATGAAAGCTATCTTATGTTTAATATGTGTACTTACTGCAGATGCCTAAGGAGATCTTTACTCAAGTCTTCACTGATGTATTCTGATACGAGACCATGTGCATAACGCAAGTAGTCCTCTGAAATGAAAACTCATCTCATTAGCAAATACTCCATATACACATAATGTATTTATTGTATTTTCATCATCCATCATTACAGTCACTTTCAAGTAGGGGAGAACCAGGGCAAACGTAACATGGGACGAAAGTAAGAAAGCGATTTTCTCGAGCCATGATAACATTTGCATCCCAAAATATGACAGCATCTTTAGCAAACAAACCCTTGACAGATTTGACAAATATCACGTTATTTACTCATTTCATTTACGCATAGATCTAGAAAGGTGTTTTCAACCATGATAAGTAAATTCCAAAAGTGGTCATTTTTTCTTATAACGCGTTGTGTTTCTTGTTTCATGTGTTAAAGTACTGATCAATCTACAGGTTATTTAGTGCTCTAACCCAAAGATAAATTACAAAATATGTTTGCATCTACATATGAACGAGGTCATGGTCATGTATATTTAACAAAAACACGTGTAACACAAAAATCAATCTTGTTTTGTTGTGTTACTTTTGATCCACCTGTGTGTTACTTTCATCCCTGCAGGTGGTGTCGAAAGTAACAATTCACTACTCATGTTTAAAGTGAAATTATACAGAAGTCGTTTTACTTTTTTTATTCCACCTGGTATTGATAGACCACACTTGTGTACTTTCGCCCCTGCTTTCCCATACTCTTGTATTTGGACCCATCCTTGACGTGTTTACTCTCTTTTACCTTCTGTAGCATCTGCTTCTTGTTTGACTCTCACAAATGTGCTGGATTTTACTCCTCCACCTACAGATATATTGCTCTTTTTGAGCACGTTTACTGTCTTTTGAACCTGAGAAAAATATCAGAATATATTTCAAATACATGTAGACTCAAAATACTCATTTCAAACAAGTTAACAATTACTGGTTGTGCACAAAATTTAAATATAGTACTGTGCAAGACTATGGCAAAAAACAATTTCTTGAAATTATTATATTTTTGTTTTAGTGTCATTTAAAAAAATATCAATATACACTAAGGAGCAGTTTCCCAGATAGGGTTTAGATTAATCCAGGATGAAGCATCAGTTATATTAGGACATTAAAGTACTTTTACAAACATACCTTACAAAAACATTACTGGTATGCATATTGAGACAAAACAATGGCACTGATATATGTTAAGATATGTCAGGGCAAGATGATTTTAAATTAAGACAGCGTAAACATGCATTTTAGTCTGGGACAAGGATAGCTTCATCCAGGAAACCGCCCCTGAAGTTTATTTGCTTGACATCAAGGTAAAAAAGCATGTAGTATATGAACCTTTTTCTTAAGCCAATCTAATGTCTTCTCCTGGTTATATCTGTGAAACTTCATACTGCCAACCTCTGAAAAATAAGATTTATCTTCAAATTTTGGGTGGGAAATGTGCACACAACACTCTAGTTGTAAATTATTTTGTTTTCTATATGCCTTCAAACTCACAGACGCACCTTTTTCATCTGTCACATGATGAATGGAGTCCAATCCCTGTTTGCATTGCAGAAGCCGGGTGCATCCAGGGTAATCTTCATCCATCACCATCTGTTTTACTGGCTGGAACTTTCCCTATGATTAGAGAGCTCACATTACTCACAAAGGTCAAATGATAGAACATGCTTTTGTTTTATATATTTGAATTATTTGTTTACCTCAGTGGCAGTACTCTTAATATATGGCAACAGCAGAAATAAAGGATCAATGGGAGTCACATACAGCAGTCTACCATCTGCAAATACGAGAATAAGAATTGTTAAACTGCGATACAAGAAAAAAAACTGCAAATCACCTGACCATCAAAAATTCATGCAGCAAAACGTTGGAAAAGTAAACTTATTCATGTTTGTGAAATATGTAGTTTACTTGATGTATGTAAACTTACCTCTTTGGACTGTCTGTCCGATAAACCAAGAGCGAAATTCCTCAGTAAAGGCCTTAACCTCATAAACACTGCTATCACCATGGCCAAAAAGGTACAATGATGAACTTTCTGCTCTCAGACAGAATGAAAGCACAGATGCATTTTAGTTTGTGTGGAAATATTTACTGGTTTTGTAGTATAACAGAACTGTAAGTTAGACTGATGAAATTGGTACTGTAGCAGGTTGAGCTACCTGTAGCAGGATTTCGAAGTTTGATGAAGGATGGATCACCGTCTTCTTTACTGTCACTGTGCAACACTGAATCTGAAAGAGACAAAACATCATGACAATATCTAACTTGCATAACTGATAAATACAACAAACATCTGGCAATATAAAAGGAATTAAGCCATGATCCCTTAGGAAACCAAACTTTTATAAATGTGTGGTAACTTTAGCATAACAGGTTTCACAACAAAATTGTATTGGTCAAGTAACTATGGTTACTGTAGTGAGTAAATTAGTATTTGCTATGGTTTTAATACAAAAACCACAGTTGAGGGACCATTACAAGACCGTTAATTACGTCACTGTAACATGAGACAATAAATTATCAACGTCTATTCACGAGAGTAATCTGCACGTGCATACATCTTTTCTGCAAGCCCATATGTGTAGCATGCAGCACCGTAAACTTTAGACAGAGTACCTGGAGCAATGACAACCCAGCTATCGCTACTGGTGTGTGGTGAGCGTTTCTTCTTAGTAGTCATGTCAAGTAGTTCACACGTTAAACTATAACAACAACAGTACGAACTGAATAATCTAATAGCGCAAAAGTGGTAAGGTCCAACCTCCAGAAAAAATGGCGGTAAAAGTTTGTTTACAGTACACAGAGGGGTGAGAAACAACAAAGTGAATATGTATTCCGATATTTATTTTTTAAATAACGTTTTAAAATTAAACATCTCTTCTTAATAATTTAAATTGAATTAAAATTGAACCAGAATTTCTTCAGATAGATTTTGTTAATAGCACATCATTTGAAATAGCTCCTGAAGCCACCCCTCAAAATGGTACATTCTGCTTAAGTCCCATAAAGGCGCGGATTGGTCAGTTGTTCGATTTGGAGCATCTTCCTCAATGTCTTTATATTATTTCGCAGTAAGTTTTTATAATAACATATTTATATTAAAAGTCAACATATCATGTCACTTATCAATATACAGTCACTGTAATTTGTTAGTGTATCACCATTGTAAATCATATATCTATATAAATATGCATAAACCATAACTTGCACGATATATGCATATATCATAATAAATAGATCGTGCTTTTAATAGTTAAGAATTAATAGTTTCAGCAAAAAAATATTCTACAGTTAACTAAACTCATCAACAGTCAAAAATCATTGAGTCTTCTATCAATTCCCGCTAGAGGGAGCCAATGTCTTAAAAATGAATTGATTAATAGGCAACATTGATAGTACTCATCCGTGGCATTAAATGATTGCGCATTGACTGTTGGTTCATTACCTGTTCTTTAACATTACCTGGTAAAAAAAGATAGACTGCTCTTATTCTGTTAATATCAACATGACCAAATAAGTAGCCTAAATCCCTCTCAATTTTTCCTTTCATAGGCAGTCCACGACCTATGAAGTAGATGAGAGTAACCAATCTTATTTTGCATCTGAGCCATTCCTCCTCCCACACAAATGCAAAATTAGGCAAACGCACAAACGCTGCTTGCACAAACATGGTCCCACAACATTGATGGAAAGCTAAAGCGAATGAACATTTTAAATGAGTTTGGTTAAAGTTTGACACTTTTTACGGACACTAACAGTTTTCAAGCAGAAGCAGATGTTATCCAAACATGTAATCATTGCACATCGGTAAATAGGATCAAATTCCTGAGCATTGAGAATTGGCTAATATCACTCATCACTCAACAGATGTTAATGTGGGAATTAACTACATCAGAGAATTTAGAGGTAAGTACTACCTAGATTAAGAAACTTTGAATGAAATGGCCATTAATAATTGGGTTTAGGTGTTATGAAACTAGTTTTTCTTGTTTATTCACATTACAGGTCACCAAAGGTGTCGTTGATCTCTAATTATTGATGATACATTATTGCGCGACATTATGAATAACATTTTGTTCATACAAATAACATATTATTTGAGTTTTCGAATTAGGATTTAATACGAATGAGGGTTTAAGTTTTAATCTCATAAGAAACACAAATTTAATAGTTAGTTGAACTTATAGGTAACATTTCTAAATTTTTATGTAAAACATGAGACAACAAACTTTGGGGAACCATGAAACGAAAATAAACGTATATGTTGTAATTGTGTGTAAAATAGCCTACAGTCAAAATAATATTTTTATGTCATAACAAACTGACTGCAGGATTCATTGTGCAGGTTTGTCATTTTATCAAATGTAGCCTACTCTATTTAAACATTGTATTTGCATATAAAACAGGTTTAAAGTCAAATGAGCCAATTGTTTTATTTATTTATACAGGTAAACGTTTGTAAAAAAATGAATTTTGACATTTTTAAACGAATAAGATAATTGAGAGGTAAGTTAAAGTATACGAAAAAATTCGTTACTCATTCGTACATGCGACGTTTTTGGTGGAGAAATGTATAAGATAAGTGAGTGAATTCGTTAGGCTACTTTTTTATTTGTTTTGACGCAAACTTAAAATTGAGGATTGCGCTATTTTCTTATAAGAGAGATCCAATTTGAATGCGTCAAACTTTACCGAAATTGTTTCTTTTTACCAACTTTCAAATTGCTGTAAAATATCAGCAGAGGCGATAGTCATGACGGAATGGATTGAACTTTATCAAGACCTTTGATTTATAAAGAACCATCATCTTAACGAAACGCATATATTTGTTATCAGTGATAAAATGGCATAAATCCTACATCCTGTATGTATTACATTGCATTTAAATTACTAGAATTTTATTAGATTAAGTTATTTTGCTGGATACCTGTTTAATATTTTACTCTATCTAAAATTACCTACAGCCACGTAGATATACTAGTTGGGAAATGTTGAGAAATGCTGAAAACCTCACCTCAGCTGTGTCAACAGGCCGTATGTTTTCCCTGTTATAAATAGACCAACTTACAAATTAACTTTTTTTAACGCTACGTGCCATTCAAAATAAATGCCGTTATATCCAACTTTTTAACAACTGTTTCATATACGCACCCCTTTTGTTATTAGTTAACTATAGCGGCTGGATTAGCCTGTTTCCATAACTTTCGAAAGCAAATTTAGTTTGTGTTTAATAACAAAGCATGTAGCTCACAGCTGTTGCAAAATAAGAGGAAATAATATAATTATTCGTAAACAAAAATAGCACTATCTGCGTATGGATTTACTATTTACATTAATATAGATCTTTTCAACTTTTAAATTATTGTAATAAGTATAGCCTATTATTAAAACTTTCCACGCACTGTCAAACTTTCAGACGCTTCAGTCAAGTGCAGATTAGCATTCGATGACTTCTTAAATGCAGTTAAACACCAGACGTAACAAAAGATCCGCCAAAAGTACAAAACATTTGCATAGTGAGTTATTTCTATTTAACTTTTCAAACAAAGCAAAGATTTTCAAATAAGCTGATGTAGGTCTAATTTTATAAAAATATATGAAAATTAGGTTTACTTCTTTGCACAAGCATTCTTTGATTCATTAGTTATCCATTGCACTCAATGTATGAACTGTAGATAATACTTATCCTACTTTTTCCCAACTCAATACGAAGAAAAAATATGTTCGAGCTGGGTAGTTTCTCAAATGTCTCACATTAAAAAAGGACTTTGCCATGCGTGAGATTGAACTTGCGCTTGAGGTGATCATAATGAAGCACTTGGCGTCTCTGGAGAAGCTAAAGGTAAAGCATCGCTCATAAGCTATGCAGTGCGCGAGCGCTGCGACCGGTGTTATGTTGTGTCGTTAGAAATTGGGATTGTTTGCAGTTGAGACACAGGACTCGGTCCCCGCTCTGCAGCACGTGACCTAATCTGATCCTGTGTTTTTGTGAGGCTGGGTCGTAGAGTTTGAGTCTTGAGTGTCTAAGGTCGAGCGCTGGCGCTGTCTTTTTTTCTCCTTTTCGCGCAGCACTACTGCTCCGCCTCCTCAACGCGCAACTTTGACGCTGTGTATATAAATACTGGAACAAAAGAAGAACTTCCTCGATAGCCTGTGAAACTGCAGTGTAAATAAGCTGAAACTTTAATTCGAATGGGCATGAACGTGTTTAAGGAGGTAATAGTATATAGAACATCCCCCTATAGAGTCAAGTGATGTCTTCATAAATATCCTCAATTTTTCCCTGCGCTTGGGGTAAGTGCCATTCATATGAACTTTTAGGTACCGATCAGTCTCCGCACTATGAATGGGCCATTCAGACTTAAACATAACTATTTCACGAAATATTTGATTATAAGGTGTCGTGTTGGAGCTCGGTTGGCAGAGCATAAAAACTTTGAGATGAGTTAAGATCATGTTGTTGTTGAAACAATGATGACACGAGCTTAGGTGCAGGAGTGGCAACAGACGTCGAAGTAATTGTCGAAAAGTTTTAGACTGTCCTTGTTGTAGAGTGTATAGCGAACTAATAAATTCTAATGTTTCGTGAATAAAAAACTTTATTTTAGATTTAACAGCACTGTATTAAATCGCGATGCTTGTCAAAACATGAACAACTGTTTAGTTACCGGGTGTCTTCGAGATACGTTTCTGTGTGTCATGTAGTAATGTCTAACCTGTTTGAGGATCGCATTAAACTACTTGTTTAAAATGTAAGCTAATTAGCCTACCTATTAGTTTTGTCGTATAAAACTACATAATGTTCATAACATGCAAAGTGCGTTTTCATGAATGCTCCTTTGTCGTGTTGATCTTCTCAGCCAGTGAACAAAGAAACGCGTAGCATAGGCTCGGGACCCGAGAGCCCGTGGAAAGTAAGCGCCCTGTTTACAATAATAACACTGGCCTTCTGACGTCATGACTGACTGGGAGATGCACCAATAGCAAAGTGCCGTTGCTTCGGCAACACGCTATATTTGGAAGGCTTACATCATCGGAGGTCTGCCTTTTGAGGCGGGATTTCCGCGACGTTTGACGCGCTAGTCTGGGCTTGCCTGCAGTGCGCTTTGTTATTACTTTACCTTACGGATCTAAACACAAGGCGTGCTTATTAAACATTCAAAAGCATTGAGACGAGTAACTGAATACTTTACATTTAATAAATGTGTGTATTAATCAAGTAGGCTACATGTCAAGTTAGTCAAAGACAGTGGTAGGGTATAGGAAAAGGTGCATAGAATTCTAATAAATGGCATATAGCCATGGTGGTGACGGAATGCAAAGAAAAGATAAACTGAGTATTGATTTTAAAAGGCAAACTTGGTGATAACTTTGTTCTGGGTTCTGATTGGCTACTGTTAAAATGTTTACACAGTTTCATATTGTGATGGTGCGAGGAAAAGATAAGAGTGTTAACAAGGTCACAGACACAGAACAACTGTAGTGCCACTATGCTTCATTTTAGATGTTTTTGCAATTTAGTGTTGTTGGACTGGAATTAACAAGAATGTCCAGGTGTATGAACAAAACAATGTTTTGACAAATTAAAATAAACTCATTTGTAAAATGGTATGTAAAATGGGATGAGGTTAACCAATGGTTGGCACAGAAAATAGATCTAATAAAGGCACTTTATAAATGTATCAGTAAAGGCCTGTAAGATGGACAATTGTTATACAAAAAGATAAAAATATCTAAACAAAGTAAACATAAGAGACATGGGTAAATGAAATACACTATACATACATTTGGCCATAAAGATTTTCACATGATGAGGTGTACATATTTTTCAGCATACACTGCTAACACATACTTCCTGTCAATTGAATCTGATCTTTGAATACAAACAGGTCTTGTTACACTTTAATAGACTTATTGATACATGTATTGGTTTTGGACATCACATAGAAATATCATACCTATGTCTTTGTTTATCAATGCTTTTATGGTTTATGTGGGTGTGTCTGCATTGGGAAATACATATTTACAATTATTTCAGCCAATTATAGCTAAAAAAACTGTATGTATATTTACATTTACATTTATTCATAGCCGGTGAATTTTCCAAAGTGAATTACAAAAGAGAAAGTATTTATCATTGTGTGTAATATTTGAATAGGCAGAGTATAGCTATTTTCATTTGAAATTCTCCACATGACAAAACATTTATAGCAAAAAGCAGAGCGTGTCGAAGCCAGTTTCCCCCCAATTGAAGTAAATCCCTGATAAGACTGGGGTTTATAAAGCAATGTGGTCACCTAGCCACCAGATATTTTAAATCTTCCTAAGGGGTTGTTGGTCAAATAGTTACAAAGCAGTGCCAAATTTTGAAAGTCTCTATCCGAATGATGCAGTCGGCAGTAATCTGAAAGGGGCGGATTTGACAGATGGAGCGCAGTTTCTTTCTTCTCCCAATCAACCTTCACGCTGCTGGTGGTGTGAGTGACGCAGCTCGCAGTTGCTCTGTCTGCTTTGGTACCGCGCTGATCGTAGGGTCTGTTGTTAAGATACATCCAAGTGGTTGGTTTTGTAACTTCGGCTTTACAAGCCGTATCAACCAATATTCTCGGTTTCTTAAAATGGTTAACATTCGAGTAACTGTACTGCACGATTTAGAGAAAGAAGTTTTGACCGCTATTACCCTTCACATGTTTTAGTTCCCCTTATTTTCAAAGTAGGAAATTATAATACTTAATCTAGTTCGCATCGTAGCTTTGTCACACGCGCTCTCTACAAAAGCTCCCATGCATACGTTTCATGTAGGGTGTTGACCATACACGAATCAGATATACTGTAATTTCTGGATTGATTTAATAAGTGTTCATATGAAATGTATCGCGGATTTGTGATGCAAATGAAATATCAGAAAATGCATATCTACGTCTGTAACCAATTGTGTCAAATTATAATGGTGTAAAACGATTGCAATATGGACAATCGCGCTCCCTAGCATTCGTTATTTCAAACACAAACTGGCAGAAGTACAGTTAAACCGTGCTCTGCTGGCCGTGTAAGGATATTGTGCGTGGGTTCTGGGTTGCTAGCCGGTTTGAGGGTGCATTTTGTCTCGACCAATCCGACGCGCTGCTCTAGGTCCCGGCATGCCCAATGCGGGCAGGGGGAGGCTCCGGCCAATTTGAATGAAGACTAGAGCTTTCGGCGCCATTTTCGAGTGAGCCGCTATAGCAACAACAGCTACCCAGAGAGGCTCCGCAATGTAGTTCAGTATTACGAGCAAGGGGAACACACTTTTCGACTGTTCCGGAGAACAAAAGCAGGAATTTTTCTCTAAAATTTTCCACAAATTTCAGCATCTTGTTTCAGGCGGATAATTACTGGACACACGGAAGACACCGTAAAGTGACAACAAATAGTGAAGTGGCGACTGAAGTGAGCTAGCAGGCTAATCCGGCTAGCATTTCCAGCTGAGAAGGGGCGTCCGACCGGAGCCGCGCTGTGGAAACGAAATATTATAATTTTTATTTTCAAAAAAATCCAACAAATACGCGGATGATGTGAAAAATCTGTAAAAAATCGAAAAATTAGAGCAGGAGACGAGGAATGGATTTGTGTGGGTTGTTTGATGGAGTGAGGTGGTTTTGTGCATTTTTTAAACGTTGAGTTTGAGCGGGATTGGTGATGTGAGTGAGACGGCCGGCGAGCTCGACAGCCTATCAGCGAGCGATACACGGGACCCCACACCGACCAACATTGTCATACTCTTTACTACATTTTGCCTATTTTTTCAGTAAAATAACCAAGGGTGACCTACGTGCCTGTTTTTTCCTCTTTTTGGGCTTTTACTATATATTGTGCGCCGACAGATTTTTACATTTCAAACAGTTTTTAATGGATTTACAAAGATGACTGTTCAGGTGTTTTGGTAAGTGTAACGTTTTGCTTGTAAAATGCAGATTATTTTGTTCATTATCTCCAACTAACTTATGTTTAATTATCGAACTGTAATATCAATAGAACTATTATGAATAGAAATATAATATAGGTAAAGTGTTATTGCAACTAACTGACAAAATAAGCAGTGAATATTTAAAATGAAGGCAAGCAGTTTCTAGAATAGGATCATCACTCGATCGAACCAACACGTCATAATTTGGTGATCTACTGTACCACGCGATTGCAACATCAGGTTCTCAACTTCACTCAGAACCATTTTCCCCGTGCAATTTGAGACACACAAAGTGTTATGGACACGTATTCATACTTTTATGCAGGCAGGCCTATAAATTAAAATTACATAACCAAGTGGCAATATCGAATAATTTAGGGCCTAGATTTATGATGCTGAATTGAGGATTTTCATCGTAATTGTTTATCTGTGAAACTTACTTTGATGCTTTTTACTGCGAGAACGAGTGATCTGCATCACTGAGATTAACATTAGAGGAAATACGTAGACGCGAGAGGTCTGTGAATCGGTTATTGTTGGGATTGCGCCGGCGTTGAAAAGCTTTGTGTCTGCGTATGTACCTCAGCGCCAGTTTTTTTTTTTTTTTTTCGGTCTTTCAGTGCTCAAGTCATTTTGGTGACTTTTGCACTGCACTCGACTCCATAGTAAACCCATATTGCAAAGAAAGTGGGTCTTCGGGAACTTTAGTTGGTGATCACATGCAGAAAGGTCATTAAGTCATTACCATGATGCTTTGACCTCCTAATTGTGATGATGGATGTAAAGGCCTGTCCATGTCATGTGAAGTCATAGGGGTTAACCTTGAAGAGACCTAGGGTCAGCTTATGCCCGAACAGGCAATAAATAGTATGAGAAAGGCCAGCTATTTTAAGAGTTTTAAACTTTTTAATAAAAGTACTCTATCTAATTTGGATGTGAATATGTGTCTAATATTTATAATAGCACTGTACGTGCAGCGTTTGTTTTCTTTTACCACATCTGATGAAATAGAGTCTGCTAGAGATATGACCTTTTTGTAGCATTATTCACTTTATAGGTTTTTTAAATCTATAAATGATCTCTGGTTCAGTCTAAATATCTAGAGAAAGAAATAATGACAGGTTACAGTCTCAATTACATGTATTTTACATACCTCATTTGTAAGGTATATTGAATATGTATCTTTACTCTTATATGTATACTGTATTATAACAAGCCACATATATAATTTTGGTACATTTTTTGTTTATATCAAATCCTTTAATTTATGTTTAAGTTGTTTTTGTTAAGCATAGCACACTACCACACCAAATAAATAAATTCTCATGCAGCCCTTTTTTCACAATAATAGCCCTAATAAATGTTTACTGTTTTTATTTTTATGCATTTTTTAACGTTTCCTGGCAGTTTTTTCTTCCCATGAGTTGATCCTGCCTTCCACTGTAGGGAAATCCCCACAAGTAAACCACAACGATCTCTTTATCATGTTCACAACATTGCAGTTTAATCAACAGATGCGTCATACACTCACTGTATGGTGGTTTAGTAGCAGAATACTAATATTATAACAATGCCTAATTTTTAGATATTTTTTGGTACATTGAACAGTTATTCATAGCTATTGCAGTCTTAACCATACGACCATACTGTCATGTAAGTAATTATATGATAGTTTTGTAATGTCAGTCTTTGTAATAAATAAAATTCAAAGCAGTTAGTGAATGAAGTCCAGCTGTCCATGTTGGCACTTAGTAAAACTTTATCACTTAATCTTGCACTTTTAAGATTAATGCACTGCAGAGAAGGCAAAAATCTAAAATAACCATATATAGTTGGCACTAAAATGTGTAAATAACTTAAAGTTTGTGTCAAGTTACACTTATACATATCTGTATAAGTTCACACCGATATACATCTCTGTTGTGAGATGTCATTTTTACACTTATTTCACTCTTCTTTTTAGTTTCTGTTACCTAGTAACAAACTGTTACATTGTTGATATCTGAGTTTTTTTACTGGGATAGAGAAGAGAAACAAGATTTTTTTTCTTAAATGAAGATACCGGCTAGGTGGTTATCATGCATAAAATTAAACCTGAGATACATTTTAGTAGTGTGTCTAGGGCTCACATTTTGGAAAGGGAATTTTTTTTGTCCGACCTACTGTAAAATATAAAAGAAAATGAACAGATTATTGTTGTCTAGTAATTGTGGTGTGAACATTAAGTTGGCCATGCTTTGTAATGAAGTGTATCTTTTCGGGAATTCAGATCTACTGGCTATTTACAAACTTATAAAATTATCTGCCATATTAAATGATTAATAAGTTGGCCTCAAGTATTAATCCACTATGCCAGGAGGATCTGAATGTTAATATGTGGTCACAGACACACAGAATGGCTCTGTGACATCACCCATGCTCTTCTTATGATTATAGGAAAACTTACTTGTGTATGTGAGAGGTTTCTTTGTAAAAACAAAAGCACATATATTGCCTAACTAGAGTTTTTGCTATAGTATAAAAGCTGCTGTAAATGCAGTCTATTGCAGAGTTGCAGAGCTTTCTTTTATCGTTGCAGTCAGGGCACAGGTGTTTCTGTGTGTCGTTGCAGCCGCATTCAGGTGCATCAGTGTCGTACAGGTGTGCAGGCTAGCTGTCATTCCTGCTTTGACTAAATATTTCCACAGTCTGATTTCTTTCTTTGCATTGCATCTTTTGTAATTGTAGCTAAAGGACTTTAGATAAATTACAGAGAAATCCTTAATGCATTTCATATATAATTTTTTCTCAATGAAAGGAAAATTAGTATTTGAGACTTTTTACAAAGTCTAAATTGTTTCCTAATTAAAGTTGACTAACTTCAAGTAATACTGGCAAAATTAACCATTATTTTTGCTGTACTTTTGTTTTTGACTGTTTAACTATGACATAGTAATTAGTTGGGAGGTTTTTTCTATACGGAGCGTGAATCTCGGAGTGTGTGACTGTCACATGCTGATGTTGATGGACGAGTGCAAGGTGATACCCTTTGACCCTGAGGTCACATGATTGCAGTTAAACACAAGTAGAGAGAGGTTAAATGTTATACATTCATTCACACCCTCCTTGCACTCACACAGACTTGTTCTGATGCTTTGACGTTCCTCTTAAGACACACACACACACCAATGTGACCACCTTCCAGATAATAAGAGTTTTGCTGATGTGCTGTTATGAGTATAATCAAATTATGTAATTATAAAATTTTCACGATTATATAATTTTAAAGTATAAAATAAAATCTGGTGCACATAATTTGCTCTCATTTTATGGGACAGTTGCTAGTTTATGAGATTACATGGCAAAATTAGAAACCCACTACACAACTAGACCCACTACAAATGTATACTAAAATGATAAACTTTTAATTTATTTTTTGCATTTCCCCTGTGTACATGAGGACATAGGAAAAGTTTGAACACACACACAGGCATTTTGAAATGTTTCATTTGTGGATAATTTTTTTATTGCATCTAACCATGCTGTATATTTTTTGATCCACTTTTTTATGTCTTTCTTTACATTTGAGTTTTTTGTTACTCTTATGGAGCTCTTGTCAGTTTTTTGTGACTGAGCCCTTTTTTCCTCCATGCTAAAAATTAATGTGGTCAGATGTTTCCTGTGAAGATATACTCATAATATCTTAGCATGAGACTTACTGAGTGTGTGTGTGTGAGAAAGAGAGAGAGAGAAAGGAAGAGGGAGTGAAAGACGCACAGACCAGAAAAGTATAAAATACTTGTGTATGTCTCACAAACAAAAATGCATAATGACGGCCCAAAAGTCTAGCTTTATAGTGGTATGTTTTTTTTTTGCTTTCAGAAATTTTATTTAAGTTCCATAATATTACTATATTTAGTTATAAGTGTTTATGTATATAATTGACTACACAGTTGATTTATTGATACAGATCAGTAATGATTATTATCAATCCAATTTCTTTGTTGTTTTTTTAAACTGTGGAATTGGGTTTAGGGGTCAAATTTCTACACTCCACAAAATTGTTTTGTACACACTTGTTACACTAACTGTAGATGTTGTCTTGGACCTCTTTTTAATTATACTGGGGTCTGTTGCACGAGTCCCTAAAGCAGTACATAAAAATGTAAAATGCGTATATATAGATAATCCTGTTTGATAATGTTTTTGTTCCCCCCCAGAATTTGCCTGATGGTGATGTCAGGATACAGAAGACAATTCACGGTAATGGCACTTCTTTGCAGATATACTCCTCATGTTGTGTAGATTGTTTTAAGAAAGAGGCTGACAGTTGACACTAATTTTTATACTCTAGTCATTTTAACTATTAAAGTTTAAAATATTGTGTTGTCTGCTTTACACTGACATGCATATCATTAGCATTAGGTAAACTATGAAGTGTATGTGAAAATAACTGAATAATTTATTGCCCACTCTTTGTAATCGTGTTTTTGTTTGTCAGGAGTACTGTATTCAGTGTGGTGTTTATCTCCACAACAGCAAATCAGTCTTTTTATCGGATAGCAGATGATTGGTCATAGCTAATATAAACATATACATTTGCTGTAATAATTTTAAAAGTATTTCCTGCATCTGAAGTGTGTATGCAAAAGTAAATGTTGCCCCCCCCCCAAAAAAAAGAAAATCTCAGATGCCAGCTCTTGTTTGGGTAGACGTTACAAAGTTTGCTGTCGGTCAAAAGTACAGGCAATAGATTCTTACAAGCTGCTTCAGCATTGACTTTATATTGTGTGACTTGTCTTACTAGTTGTAAGATTATATTGTTTTTTTTTTTTTGGAGGGGGGCAGAGAGACTAATTTTGGAAATTCTGTTTCTCCCATTTTCTTTTTTTGTTGAGTTTCCTCAGCTACTTTATTATATGATAAACAAAGCAAAGTTTTTATCAGCCATTTGCATTAGGAGCTAAATACATATCAATGATTATCACATTACCCTTTTTTGGTCTGTAAAACCATGTTGCATCGTTTTTGCCAAAAAAAAGGTGTCATCTGCACCTCTAAAATTTCAGTAACATATGCATTGTATTGTAAATTAATAATTTCTGTTAAAATATAGTATATATTTATTAATGATTGACAGAAAATTGTTAATACATAAAAAATTGAAATGCCACATATTTGCTGGTTCTAAAATGTTGGGGTCATTTAGTTACTCACCTTTTCTTCTGCAACAGTTCATTCAGGTGTTTGGGACATACAAATGAATATTCTAAACCACAATTCTCCTATTGCTATAAAGTACAATTACATTAACTTTAAATGTAATGCATACGCACAGCAATTGATTCAGATCAGAGTAAGAGATATCTAATGGAACACCCTATAATATTAATAATAATTTGTTACATTTAATAATAATATAGCGTTTTTCTGCAGCACTTAAATCGCTTTACATGTGAAAGGGGATTCTTCTCAACCACCACTAAAGTGCAGCATCCACCATTTGTCTATTTAACTTTGTAAAAACATGCATGTTTGCTAATAGAAAAGCTAATGGCAAGTTAGTGTCCGCTGTTAAAGATGACTTTGAGGCTGGATGTTGCCAGTGTTAAATTCTGGATGATAGTGTTAGTTGTTTGTTTTCTTTGATGTACTGTGTTTGGATGTGCAGCTACAGGCCAGGTGTGTCGTCACAGTCCAGCGTGCTGATATCTAAAAGGAAGATAATACCATGTAGTACCATTAATAATATAAAATGTAGTCGTAATTCTTATAATTTAAAAAAAAAACTTTTGTACTACTTAATGTCTTGTTTGTCATGTCCCAAATGACAAAATTTAAACATGACAAACAACAGCACTGATTCCCTCAAGACTCTTTTAAGCATCCAGGCTCATCCCATAACATCTGTTTTTATTTGTACATCCCCTTTTACGTGACATTGAAAATGTTATTTAGTGTGGTGCTTGGTTTTAGGTTAAAAATATATCCTTTGTTTACTTAATTCTACATTGCATGGCATATTCTTAATACTTTGTCAATAAAAATATTTAAATGTAAAATTGCAAAAATAATAAAAAAACTTTTTAAACTTTATGGTAATAATATGCATGCAAACACAGTAATGAACATTCAAAACTTTACTGCAGACTGACAGCATCATATCCAGCTGTGCTGTATATATTCTTGCTCAAGTCCTCTTCTTTTCTGTGTTTCAGACGAAGTCCTGAAATACCTCAAGTCCTACGGAGAGAGAGAGAGAGGAAGAGGAGTCACTCGCTTGTGATTCTGGCAGTGCATATTCATGTTGCGGAGGGTGTGAGTGTGTATGATTGAGAGAGAGAGAGACCCTCCCTAGGTGATGGTGTAGCAGCACAGAATGGTTTGTGGTGATACAGAGATGCAGGCCGTGATGTGCTGCAGCATCAATTCCTGGGACCTACGCAGCAAGAAAGAGAGCGTGGATGTTTGTGTGTGAATGCGTGTGTTGTCTTGCTTTAGCAGCATGTAAATATTGGAGTTACTCCTTGGCTAATGCCTCCAATATTGCTCGTGCTGCTGAAGCAAGAAGTCACCAAGCAGCACATGCACATCATCTTTTTATCACAGCTACCCTGCTGGTGCCAGTAATGGCTGACTCACTGGTACTAAAATACCTTTTTGGACTGAATCCTCAATCCAACATAGAGAAGTAAGGACAACGCTGAGCCTCACTGGAGCAAACTGAAGGGTCAGAGGTAAAGACAGACAGTGTTAGTTTTTTTTTTAAATCTGTTACATTTAAAAAATATTTGTGACAGTTTTGGTATTCTGCACAATTTGTTTTCGTCAATATGTAAATATAAAATTCTTCCCATTGCTTTTTTCTGTTGCCTTTGGAATTTACAGCATAAATCGTATTTTTCCAAATATGTCATTGCAAATTATTTTGACTCAATATAAATTAATAAAAAAATATAAGAAAAAGGAAAAACGTGTGACTTGTCCTTGACTCACTATTAACTTTGGCCAACTTTATTTGATTAGCTTGGATGTTGCCGTTTACTGTATGAGGTGTAGTCTTTGGTCTTTTGCTTTAATTAATGCGTCCTCGTTTTAGTTATTATTTTTGTGTTTGACGAACCACCAGCTTAAAGTACATGTCAAAATGCGCATTAAAAAAATAAAGTTTTCAGATGTGTAAAATAATACCACAAAGCACTAAATCCAATAACCTTAAAAGTAAAATTCTTAAAAACCAGGAAGTCTTTTTTGGATTTCTTAATTCGGTCGGTTGTTCCGTTGTTGTATGGAGTGCATTTAAAAATAAAAAGTAACCTTCATAATTTTGTTCGTACGAAGTTACCAAAACAGTACGTTTATATTTTAAAGATAAACATTCACATGCGTTAAAACGGCTAAAACCAAGCGTGTTTCTATTACAACAGCTTTCTCAGTAATTACGCAGTCGTTATGTAACCTTTTGTGAGTATATGTAGGCTAATATATATTTTTATATAATCAAGTTCTTTTTTTCATTCCTAGCAGCCTGCGTTGGCCTAAATTAAATAGAGACAAGATCAGTATGTAATGCAAGATTTACTGAAATCTCTGTTTAATGAAGTGAGAAATAAAACATTTTGACAGCATTTTTTTTACCACAGTTTGGCCAAAATGTTTCTCTTTAATGTTATCAATGCTGCAACACAAAAGTCAATTTAGCCTTATTTTGTGTTCTATGTTACTTTGAAGCACTGTACACTTTTATATCAATTTGATGGAGTCTTATGCGGTTTGCGTATTTACGGTGCGTTTATCACATCTTATGCAATAAATAAACAGCGTTTAAATCGGGCAGCACATAAACAATGTTGCACTTTTTTTGAAACATGACTGATTTTGACCCACATAAAAATAAATTTTCTGATGCTTTATATGATGTTTTTAAAAAAAATAATTAAATTGTCATATCTCGTATGCACAGCACAGCTGTTAAAGTGCAGGAGCAGTAAGCTGTTATAAAGCTGCTTATTTGTCTTAGTTATTTGTCTAAGGCGAAATACCAACATTACTGATTTAATGATTTTACTAATGCCATTGAAGTTTTTTCAATAACATGGTGTAGGCTAGTATAAGTAAATTCTAAAAGGAAATAAAATGTTTAATTGAAAAGCAGACCGATTTTTTTTAAACGAGCGGCTTTTGTAAAACGAATTTTTAACGGTGCGTTTTATTACGTCTCTACATATTTTAGAAGCAGAAAAGCATTTTTCTGCTTTTTTAAATTTTACTTTTTATCAGAGTTTTGTTGTATGTATATTTTGATACTTTTAACTTTTGATTATTGAACAGGATTAATTTTACAGTAATTAAACTTTGTGTGTCCCATTTGTTGTTTTCGTTTACTTGAACAAATTGTGGTTTAATTTTGCGTGCCTTTTGCATGTCTCATGGTCAGTGTGTGTTTGAATAATTTTCCAGTGATTAAAAGGTCTGTCTATATTTTTTATATGTTTGTATGGGGATAGCTTAAAGTTGTTAAAATAATTTTACCTTTATATTTTTCAGCATTTTAAATTTCTTAAAAATGTAAATAATTTTAAATGCGGATGGGGCTTGCATAATCTCGAGTGCTAAACATTTTAGAAAATTACATCTTTTAAGTAAATTTAAAACATTTATTAGGAAAATGAGAATTCGTTGTGTTTTTTCCGACGAATAAAATATGGCTTAGAATTTTGTTATAAAACTATTAGTTAAGTGCTAACCCTATATCTCTGCACCATTTATCAGCATGCAAGGTTGCTTTGCGATTGCATGATGCGCCGTATGACACTTGTAGGTTTATAATCGAAATTTAAATAACTACATTAACTCATATGGGAGCTTTCAAATGTAATGTAATAGATTTCAATACATATACATGCTACGTGAGGTCTACAAAAAGTCCTAATGTATTATATTTTCACATTTGTTATTATAGGGCACAGAGAATGTAGGACCTTTGTCGTTGTCGATGAGTGTTTATTAGTTTGGTGCACTGACACAATTATTCACAAAATGCTATGCTACATGTCCTATAAAATAACATTTATTTGGCTATACAACTTTTTTTTTAATTTGGAGAAAACAAATAGGGTTTAAATTCTGAGATCACAGTTTTTTAATGCGAAGGTCGTTCCTTAAAGAAACGAATCTTGACAATACAAAAGTAAACTTTAAGACGACTGAATAATTAGTTATTAAACACAAAGACAGTCAGTTCAAAACATTACGAAATAACACCTTACGTGACTGCCTTTTTCCTGGAAAATATTTTTAGTTGGGCCATTTGTAAAAACTCAGATAATGAGTAAAAAATCATGGTAACCTAAAACTTGACATTTTTATCAGATAAAGTTAAATTTGATTTAAAAAGATGGGGCAAATCGAGGAGAAGGAATTACATAACACATGGCATCATTCTAAAGAAAGGTTTCTATTACTTAATGCATTTAGCAAGTTGAAGAATGTTTTATATTTATCAACAAATTTAGTATTCGGCGTATTCTAAATATATTTAAAATGTGTTTTGTAAAGTAGGTTGAAAGAGTATTTTCACCCCTCGTCTCCAATTCGCCTGGCAACAGTCGGCTAAATATATGTGCAGTGACGTGTACAGGGATTCAGCTATGACGTCACATTAAGAGTGTCATCTGTGAATCTTAGGATTCCAATAGTTCAACACTGGGAAAAGTGAAATACCTTTTCTTATCAGTCTCAACTTCCTGTCAATCCTGCACATTTCATCTCTCTCTCTCTCTCTTGTGGAAAATAGAAAACATTACAAAAAGGGCTGAGATTTCGCTTAGAGAAAATTTAAATGTAATAAAAATACGAGTATATTAAATAACTCCACTGGCAAACAACAAAAACACGAATCCATCGATAACACTAAACATGCACCAGTTTTAAAGATTTACGGCTTAGAGTAAAAAGACTACTATACAATTCTTATGTAAAAAACAAACCAAATAAACCCCATTATAGCAGGATGTTATTATAACGAGGTTCCAATTATAAATATTTATAAATTGTTTTAAAAAGTAAAGTGGTCGTGCATGGTGCGAATCCGACATAGTTATGTAACGCTTAACCTTGAGTCTCTTGTACCTCGCACAGCGTTATACGTTGTTAACGCATTCTCATAACAAATGTTTCTCAAAGTTTTGTTTGTCTTTAAGCTAGCCTTGCAAATATCCTACAATAATGACAATTAAATGTGCTGTGAGATTTGTCCACTTTTATTTAAAAGAAATTTGATTTATTCGGTTCTGTTTTTTCCGTACAAAATCAGAAACGCATTTGATTAACTTGGGGATATTATTCAATAAGTAAACCATAATCCATCAACATTTGTTTTCCATTCGTGTAAAATAAACAGACAAAAGCACACAACTGGTATATGTAACAACCACTGTGACAAATTCAACAACAAATAACACAAACTAAATTTTTCCAAAGCAACAAATCTGCGGTGTATGTAGTACTTAAAAAGTACCTAATGGATGGAGTTATAAAAATCAGCTGATGAAATCGGATGTCGTGTTTATCAGGTCCAAAATAGAGTTTCGACACTGTTCAATAAGTAATGTGCAGATTGCAGCTCCTTCTTTCCAACAGAACCCGAACCAGCGCAAAATCTCTCCTGGACTGGGCAGAGTAAAGCCACCGACTGCCCCCAATTTATCATGAAAGCTTAGAGCAAGACAGTCTGAAGGGAGAAAGTGCAGCGCAGGCAGACAAGCAAATACAACCAGAACAACTCTCCACAGTACACGGGAATAGCGAGGTGCAGGGGGCAACGATGTCAAGTAAGAGCTGCTTTCGTACGGGGCGCACAACTTGTCCACCTCTCCAAAACGCACCCGATCCCATTCCTTCACATCGAAGCTTTGCAGGCCACGCAGACCCACTTCCAAATCGGTTCGCGTTGGAAGTGGCGTTGCCCGGATGACGCTAAGTTTTTCCCTAAAGTCCTGCATCTGCTGTAGGAAGGTGAGTGGGTCGGAGAGCGACCGAAAGGATTCGGCGATGGCGAGTGCGCACCGTTGCTCCTCCAGCGCAGAGCGCAGCCGGTTAATTTCAGGATCAAATGTCTGCATGACCGCGAGTTTCAGAGCCTCGAAGTCAGAGAGGATTTCGCTCCGTTTGTGGTCTAGTGTGCGCAGGAGCTTGTCAAAGTAGCTTGAGACTCGATCCGCGTCCCCCGAGACCCTCTCCAGCGCTTTCTTCTTCGCTCCCTCTAACGACTCCAAGCACAAATGCACCTCCGCGCTCCTCCAGCCCTCCACGACGCGAAACAACTCCTCAAACGCGACCTTCTCGCGTTCGTAAGCCTCCTCTAGCGCGCAAAACTTATGGCCCTTGTGGTCACCTGTTGTGGCGCAAAAACCACAGATGAGTTTTAGATCCGTGGCACAAAAAATGTTGAGTGGCTGTCCACTGTGCACTCGGCAGAGAGACATCCTCGGCAGCACACGAATCTTGTTGTACTTCTCCACGATGCCACGCAAGGTGTAATTGACTTGCAAACTCGCGATACCGTTGTGCGCGGTCTCCTTTCGACAGGTCGGGCATTTGAACGGAGGTCTCCATGCAGGACTTCGGTTACCGTCCAGGATGCCCTCGAGACACTTCTTGCAAAAGCTATGTGAGCAAGGCAGAACGCGCGGGTCTTCAAAGAGACAACAACATATCGGACATGTGAGGTCTTCTTCTAGGAGCTCCATCGTGTCCTAAAGTGGGAAAAAAATGAAATATACATTAATGCTTATTGATGTTGCGCATTAAAACAACTGTCATCATTTTTTGCAAGCTTCTTTCCAGTGCAACTCTATTAAATCTCCCGCACTCCGCACTGTTGTTTGGTCACCATCTCCATGCGCAATAATTCTAATGTATGCATATAAGTATAAGCTATATAGTATGTAGGTATTTTTATAGAGAAACTATTTTGGTCTTTTGTCGGGTTGATGATGCATTTTACGCGTATAGTTATTATAAAAAGACTAAATATAATAGTCTAATAACGAAAACAGTAAAGGTACAGTCATACAGTAGCTTGGTTCTTTAAATTGCGTTAAATTAGAGCTATAATAAAGGAATGTATAATAAAAGAATCAATATAATCTGCATCGATCGATTTGCAGTGTCCACACAAGATTTTTTCCAATGACAGTGCATTTCAAGCGACTCTGTAGTGTAGAGAAGCACGACGATGAAGCTGTTTCAACTATATACAGTAGTTCAGATTGCCTGACGATGAAGACTCCTGAGTGCACCAGTACTTCATTTTTAATCGACCGCGTGAGAACTCGTGTGCAGTAATATCCGACGACCTTTCCAACTTCAAGGTGTTGATGTAAAAAAAAGCCACCGTCGAGCTGTCAAAATCTTTGAGTTTCTATCTATGCCTTGGTCCGGTTGTCAAGGTATTGCTACGGCTCTGGCAGATTTTGCAGTCGGAAAGCATCAGCAATTGGACTAGAAACGCACTAGATAGTTAGGCAGTGTGCAACGCAATCGTGACTCGTGTTGCTGTGCAGACTTTCCAACCGGGGTATTTTAACTAGTTCAGGCCAGGTCACTATGCCCATGCAATTAAAACTAATTCGTACAACGCGTTATGTAACAATGTAACATCAGCCATCGGTGCAATGCCAAATGCAGCATACGGTCCTGGAGGCATGGTGCATTTGCCCGCTCAGGCAGTTAGAATCACGTTTTGTGCATTGTCAAAGAAAATGCAGAGGATCCCTTCATTCCTGGATGGGGTTGCTACGGGAAGCGCTCACTCTTTCCTAGATCAGCGTTTCCTCAACAGATTACGTCAATACTGGCGTTACCCTTTATCTACACACAACGGTACATAAATAACTGTTTGATATTTGTCATTTATCACTGTGCATGACCACAGTCCTGCAAAAATACAAACCCATCCTGAAATGCATCCTTTTTAGTGTTATCTGGTAAATCGTATAGTTTCCGTCACAAAGATGATCTTTGGTCACGTCAATGTGATCGCATATGCCAGTGCCATGTGTCAGGGTCTTGACGCATCGATAACCAATCGCTACAGAGTCACGTGTCAAAATATTTTGACCTCGATTTTTCTTCCCCTGTTTCCATGCCATCAAGAAGAGAACCGCATCCGAGGCTCTCCGCTCATTGGTCAAATCAGGGATGAAAGCGCGTGCAGTGACGTAATTGGCCGCGAGAGGGCGAGAGCTTGTGCGATAGGGTAATAATCGCTATGATTTATAAAGTTATATTATCATAAATCAAATGAAAAAGTTACAATTGTTACCAGACTAATGTAATAATATATGATCTTCGTATCTCTAATATAAATCAGTTGTCCTCACTGAAGTGAAGACAACAAAACCAGAAAAATATTTTGCTGGTATTTTAGAATTGGCTTTGAATTAGAAGCACTTAATTATAATTTAGACACATATCGTTTATTATTTTCATATTTTGAATTTAATGTTAAATGGTTTCACGGTTTCTCGAAGAAATGATTGAACAGACAGAAACGTAGATGTCAAGCAGTAACTTACTTGATACTTTTTTCAGCGCTGATCAAGATGGACCAATCATAGTCATGCAAGGTGGCTGCCTCTGGATTTTTAAAAGTAAGTATTGAAATTAGAGCTGCCAAAAAGCACATGTAAATATTTTCTATCTCGGATATAAGAAATAACAAATTCAAACCAAAATTATTTACTAGGAAAGATTTATTTCAGTAAAACAAAACACCATTGGCTTTTAATGCAGCTCAATCATGAATAAGGGCCAGTTAGCGTCCCCTTGAGGCAGATCGCTGTGTCTCAGAGGAAACAGTTCCCAGCTATCAACATTTCCCGCCCATTGGTTTTCTATGGGATGGAGGCTCGTGCACACTTTAGTTTGACGTGTGTAACTGCACTTCCGGTAATCTCAACGCTAGAATGGCTGCAGTATTTACGTGTTGTTTGGGCTGCTGCGGGGATGGTGGACCGGGTCATGCTCCCCTTAAAGAAATGCCAACCGTACAATTAGACACGCACCACATGGGTAAGAGTTATTTACACTGCTTAGTGACTATCAAAGCGATGTCAAAAAAAGTGACCGACTCTACACAAAGATACGTGTCACGCTAGCCGATGACGGCATATTTTAGACCAACGGCTAGTTACTATTATTTTTAGTAGATAAAGATGCACGAGTGCGTTTTTCATCGAACATGTCAAGCAGTTTGATCCTTTTCAACAAGCTATCAAGTGCGTAGTGCTGTCGATATCCATTTAATCTTATTTCCAAGTGGTACCACTGAATAAGTATTTAAGAAGCATGCTATTCTGCATATCCTTACGCTAGCATGTTTAAAACATACCTTGTGTCTGGTCTGTGCAAATGTGTTCATGAGAGTTTGCTTGGCCTTGTTTCCCAGGGACGGATGTGGTCATCGTGAAAAGCGGGAGGCGGATCTGTGGAACTGGAGCCTGCCTCGCCAACGCCCCTTTACACCAGAACAAGAGCTATTTTGAGTTCAAGATCCAGTCCACGGGTAATGTACCTGTAAAGTTAAATCAACGTGTTCCTCTGTCTTCATCTGCTTTTGAGCAAAACATTTAGAAAACATAAAAAAGCTAATGCTATTTTTATATTTGTAATACTATGACTTATAAGGCAGTTGTTCTCAAACTTTTTTTCGGTGTGCGGCCTCCCTTGTTAACGCCACATCCCTTCATGCCTCCCCAAAACATTGATGACATAAAACATTCCAAAACTTAAAATTTTAATTAAACAAAACATATTAAAATATACAGTGTAGTGTTTTTTGGTTAGTATCCTTATTATTCTAAGGTTTAATTACACTGAATTTATGATAAATTAATGTATTTTTAAAATGTCATTAAACTGGCACCATCTCAGGGCCCCCCAGTTTGAGAACCACTGTTAAGGGACCATAATGTACATCTAGTGGGGTGTTATTAAAAAATAAAACACGGCAGGTGTATAACAACCGGCTGGATGTGCACTATACTCCTTATTACACACCCACTGGCACACAAGGTAATAAAAAGGTACAAAATACTTATTTGAAATGTATTTATAGCTTACTTGTAAAAGGACTGCAGATTGATACGTTAAACATATAAGCACTTCTGGTCAAGATAACTTGCAGTACCTGGGTGAGCGGTGTTATCCAGGTATCCAAGGATAACAGACCTCGGAATGTCACGACCAGTTAGAATCAAGTATTGCAGACTATCTATCTATCTATCTATCTATCTATCTATCTATCTATCTATCTATCTATCTATCTATCTATCTATCTATCTATCTATCTATCTATCTATCTATCTATCTATCGTGAAGCCAACATGGAATTATCTATCTATCTATCTATCTATCTATCTATCTATCTATCTATCTATCTATCTATCTATCTATCTATCTATCTATCGTGAAGCTAACATGGAATTATCTATCTATCTATCTATCTATCTATCTATCTATCTATCTATCTATCTATCTATCTATTTATCTATCTATCTATCTATCTATCTATCTATCTATCTATCTATCGTGAAGCCAACATGGAATTATCTATCTATCTATCTATCTATCTATCTATCTATCTATCTATCTATCTATCTATCTATCTATCTATCTATCTATCTATCTATCTATCTATCTATCTATCTATCTATCTATCTATCTATCTATCTATCGTGAAGCCAACATGGAATTATCTATCTATCTATCTATCTATCTATCTATCTATCTATCTATCTATCTATCTATCTATCTATCGTGAAGCCAACATGGAACTATCTGTCTATCTATCTGTCTATCTATCTGTCTATCTATCTGTCTATCTATCTGTCTATCTATCTATCTATCTATCTATCTATCTATCTATCTATCTATCTATCTATCTATCTATCTATCTATCTATCTATCGTAAAGCCAACATGGAATTATCTATCTATCTATCTATCTATCTATCTGTCTATCTGTCTATCTGTCTATCTATCTATCTATCTATCTATCTATCTATCTATCTATCTATCTATCTATCTATCTATCTATCTATCTATCGTAAAGCCAACATGGAATTATCTGTCTATCTGTCTATCTGTCTATCTATCTATCTATCTATCTATCTATCTATCTATCTATCTATCTATCTATCTATCTATCTATCTATCTATCGTGAAGCCAACATGGAATTATCTATCTATCTATCTATCTATCTATCTATCTATCTGTCTATCTATCTGTCTATCTGTCTATCTATCTATCGTGAAGCCAACATGGAATTATCTATCTATCTATCTATCTATCTATCTATCTGTCTATCTGTCTATCTGTCTGTCTATCTGTCTGTCTATCTGTCTATCTATCTATCTATCTATCTATCTATCTATCTATCTATCTATCTATCTATCTATCTATCTATCTATCTATCTATCTATCTATCTATCTATCGTAAAGCCAACATGGAATTATCTATCTATCTATCTGTCTATCTATCTATCTGTCTATCTGTCTATCTGTCTATCTATCTATCTATCTATCTATCTATCTATCTATCTATCTATCTATCTATCGTAAAGCCAACATGGAATTATCTATCTATCTATCTATCTATCTATCTATCTATCTATCTATCTATCTATCTATCTATCTATCTATCTATCTATCTATCTATCTATCTATCTATCTATCTATCTATCTATCTATCGTAAAGCCAACATGGAATTATCTATCTATCTATCTATCTGTCTATCTGTCTATCTATCTATCTATCTATCTATCTATCTATCTATCTATCTATCTATCTATCTATCTATCTATCTATCTATCTATCTATCTATCTATCTATCGTAAAGCCAACATGGAATTATCTATCTATCTGTCTATCTATCTGTCTATCTGTCTGTCTGTCTGTCTGTCTGTCTGTCTGTCTGTCTGTCTGTCTGTCTGTCTATCTATCTATCTATCTATCTATCTATCTATCTATCGTAAAGCCAACATGGAATTATCTATCTATCTATCTATCTATCTATCTATCTATCTATCTATCTATCTATCTATCTATCTATCTATCTATCTATCTATCTATCTATCTATCTATCGTAAAGCCAACATGGAATTATCTATCTATCTATCTATCTATCTATCTATCTATCTATCTATCTATCTATCTATCTATCTATCTATCTATCTATCTATCTATCTATCTATCTATCTATCTATCTATCTATCTATCTATCTATCTATCTATCTATCGTAAAGCCAACATGGAATTATCTATCTATCTATCTATCTATCTATCTATCTATCTATCTATCTATCTATCTATCTATCTATCTATCTATCTATCTATCTATCTATCTATCTATCTATCTATCTATCTATCTATCTATCTATCTATCTATCTATCTATCTATCTATCTATCTATCTATCGTAAAGCCAACATGGAATTATCTATCTATCTATCTATCTATCTATCTATCTTTTTACTTTGAGGGGGTGAATTGTTTTGTTACTCATCCATTTCAATTATATTAACCCTTAAATTCTGCAACACCAACTTTTGGCTTCAAAAAAAGCTTTTCTTAAACCTATGGGTGACGTCACGGACTCTACGTCCATATTTTTTACAGTCTATGGCAGGGCTATTCAAATCTTACGGTGGGGCAAAGCACTACTGAGTTTAGCTTCAATCCTGATCAAACACACCTGAGCAAGTTAATCAAGGTCTTCCTGATCACTAGACAATCACAGTAAGTTTTTTTTTTAGGGTTGGAGCTAAACTGGATAGTGCTCGGCCCTCCAGGGTAAGATTTGAATAGCCCTGGTCTATGGTCAAGACTAATAATGTATTTAACAGGTAATTATTACGGCTAATAATTCACAGTATTGCTCTGTATATCTGTCTCATATGGGTGTATTTATATTTGTAATACAGGTGTATGGGGGATTGGTGTGGCAACACAGAAAGTGAATTTGAACCAGGTGCCACTGGGTCAAGACAGTCACAGTTTGGTGCTAAGACATGATGGTTCTATACACCACAACAACGAGGAGAAAAATCGGCTTCCTGCCAACAGTCTGCCGCAGGAGGGGGATGTAGTGGTATGTTTTTTTTTGGTCTGTGCAAGGTATATTATAAAACATCGCTACTTTCCAATTGTTTGTGGTCATGAACGTTTGTACTGTATCTCTTGTTAGGGAATGACCTATGACCACGTGGAACTGAACTTGTATTTGAATGGAAAAAACATGCATTGTCCAGCCTCAGGTATTCGAGGGACAGTATTCCCTGTAGTTTATGGTGAGTTGCAGTGACATTTTCTGGTTTACACCTAAATGGATGGTGAAATGGTTATCAATAATTATCAGTTCAATGTATCAATAATAAACCGTTACTTTTCTGGACAAAAATGTGTACATTGAATTCAGTAAAAAGATTGCTAAGTCAAACTGTTATTTTCCTAAGATTTGTAAATGGTGAGATAACGCTGCCATTCATAAGCTTTAAAATATACAGTTACTGAATCCAACATGATGAACTCATCACGTTATTTCTAATCTGACCTTCTCTCTTTTCTCAGTGGATGACAGTGCCATCATAGACTGCCAGTTCAGTGATTTCTACCATGCTTCACCTGAAGGCTTTGAAAAGATTTTGTTCGAACAGCAGATCTTTTAAATGTGCAGCTATGTGTGCATACACACAGTGTAAAGTGGGTCTGTGTGAATGGTGACACATAATTGTGACCTCTTTCAATGTTGCTTCTGCCTTTGCTGTTACTACTGCTGCTGTTTGGAAGATGTATCAGGGGGTTGTGAACACACACAAGTGTGAGAGAATCTCTAACCTGGACTAATGGTACCTAACCCTGTTCCTGGACAACCCCTAAACACACACCCGACTTAACTTGCCATTAGTGGAGTACATCAATCGTTGTCAGATAAGGAAGGCATCTAAAATGTATAAGGTTGATGGCCCTGCCCTGAGGAACAGGGTTGGATACCACTGACAAAGAAACACTTCACATAAGCACTGAAGACACTTACTGATATAATTTTCTGTAATGGAGATGTGTGTTAAGAAACTGAACTTATCTCTTTATTTATTAGTGTAGTGTGATTAGATTTGTTTGTTTGATTTGAATTATGTGGGGGTTGTTCATGTATTGCTGATTTGATTTTCTTTCTATATATTTACATGAATATCGATTCTCTTGAAAGAAAAGCTTGTATTTGCACTAGTTATCTGTTGTTGAGAATCAAACCTCTCTTGGTAAATGAGTTATTTTATCTGTTGCTTATGATCTTATGAGTATCTTACTGTTGTTACTTTTCTTCTAGACTATGTATACTTTTTTCTGTTGCCAAAGTGCTAACTATTATGGCAGTATTTTCCACTGTGTATCACTTTACCTCTCTAATCTTCTCTTTTTGCACATACAAATGAAGTGACTTAAGCTGGACAGAGTTTTAAGTACCCACAGAGACAATGTAATGTTTCATACATACATGCGTGTATAAGCTGAGGTGGGTATTGTTGACTTGAAACCAAACATGAGTATGTTAGTTCAACTTTTCTTTCTTTTTGTGGAAATCCTATAATGAGTTTTGCTTATGTTAACAATCTTAATATGTTAGCTGAAATAGGTTTATAACAAAACTGACCACTTGCCTTCATATGTTACCAAATCCCTTCAGGTTAAACCTGATGCTGAGATGATGTTCTACCAGAAGTCACTACAGATAGCATATCATTTTATGGTACACTATTTAATGCTGAGAATTCTTATTCTTGAAAAAAAATGAAGTTATGTAAATTATGTGCTTTAAAAGGGCCACTTAAAATTTTTGTTTTGGTCCATAAGTGGCTAGTATTTTCCTGTACAATTTTCATCTGACAAGTAAATTCCTCAAGTGCTGTATCTAACTAAAGTATTCTGTCTATCTGTCAGACCTGTTTTGTGAAATGTTGATGTAAAAGGCCTATCACCAAATAAAATTGAGCAGGCTATTGCTATATTCAATTCTATTATTAAAAGTTCTGGAGGTTCGCACAGTGGCATTGTGAGGGGGCTTAAGCTTCTTATGTTTTGTCAAAAGCCCCTGATTTTTAGAGCATTGATAAAGTTTTAGTTCACAAATTTAATCGATTCTGTTTTATTTCAAATGTCTTACAGTATCTGTTTGCGGTTGATCAGCACTTATTTTATGCTTGATTTATTCTATTAAAAGTAGCTTTGGGTTTTTCAGGTTATTTCTAGGTTAAGAATTCCTTGTATGCAATGTCAGAAAAAAATTAAAAGTTCACCTATTTCATTGCTAAAAAACAACGTTATTTTGTGTATTTGGTATAGACGGTTTCATCGGACGCACGTGATACACGTCTGGATCCGAACTTTACTTCCGGTTTCGATTTTTTTTATGGTCCGACTAGTTGCTAAACTGATCTCTTGAACAAATGCCTCATCAAAATATCAAATGTTTTGGTTTCCTTAGGTAATCTTTGTGTTGTTGTTTTTTTTGCTTGTTATATAAATAAACTACATTTATAGTACTTTGTGGTTATTTATTATTAGCGGAGTTTACCGGAAGTTACGTGCGGACCGCGACATCCGCTTGTTTATGTTGTTACTGCTGAAACCGTCTTACAATGTGTTTGTGTGGTTAATTGTTAAAAAAAAAAAAAAACATTTTCCACATAGGCCTACCATATTCGTAGCTTCAGATTTCATTTTCTTTACTGAAACGCATTGTTTTGAAGTTTCCAGCTAATCTGTAGTTGTGATTGGCCTGAATACCTCTGACGTCAGCCGGAAATGTGACGCCCCTTACCATGTTTGAAAGATTCGCTCAGAATGCAATGCTAACAGGAGTTAGTTTACAGGCTGTGAGTCCGAAGCGGGAGGAATTATGATAATTGTCCACATCACTAATCCTAGGAAGTAAACTGTTGCCTACAATCCATGTGTTTGTTGTAGTTCAAGAAAAGAGATCTATGTAGGAGATGATAACCTGCGTCATCGTTTACTTTGGGGTTTGTACCTTTTGCATATCATTAACAAGTACTAATACACAATTACACACCAAAGGAAATATAAAACCGTGAATCGGACAGCAGATCAGACCCTTTAAAATGGGCCCAAGCTGTCACTGGAGCAGTACCCTTTAAAAAGGTCATAATTTGTACTATTTAGGTACAGATATGGATACATTTGGTACCAATATGTACCTTTGAGGTACTAATATGCACGTTTTGGTACCAATGCTGAGGTACTTGTATATAAAGTTTGGGTGTCCAACTTTTTGAAAGGGTCTAATGTGGCAGTTCATCAGTTATCTATTAGTTTGTATTTATGTTATGGCCCTAAAACTTTAGGAAAATAAATGCACTACTTGTTTTAACAATGATGAACGCGCAGGAGACATGTTCATACCCATACTGATGTATTTGAGCTGATTTTGAGGCAAGAAAGAAAAATCTTAAATAACACTTTGCCTGTTCAAGTTAAAATTGCTTAAAATTACATCTTATGCATTCAACTCATGCTTTTATTCTCATCATTCTATAAGACAGAAATATAATGGGGAGGCAGGGATGTGTTGTTACCCGTTTTGTTTCAACAATGTTTGTACTTTGCCTGAAACTTTAGCTAGAAAGTATTATGATCATCATAGTGTCACAACTGGTCAGCTACAATATTTGTAGTTAGGGATTGGGAGATAAAGATTTCACCCCTGTACCTAATTTCTAATTGGTTAAACTGATGGTGTTATAACTCACCCCATGTGACAACACCCCGAGTCTATCCTACCCTACCAGACAGGGATATGGAAAGTTTGTAACACTATTGAACCCCTATTGAACACTCTCTTTTTGTTTCTATTGTCTTGATGTCTCAGCATGCCTAGACATAAGTCATGACAGACAAGAAGAGGATTCAGCAGAAAACCGGGAGCTTTGATGGTTTCAAATTTACAGTAAATGAACAAAACCAGAAGCAAATAAAGCAATTTACATTACCATATATTTATGGTATAAATAACACATTAGTTAATTTTCAGTATTAACCGTATAAAGAAAAAATTAACAGAACAATATTTAGATATACATATATGAAAACTGACATAAACAAAAGTGAATGTCTAATAAAATACAAAACAAAGTATATTGTGAAAACTTTTCAATGCTCCTGAATTTGGTTTAGGTGTATGCTGCCATCTAGTGGCTACAAGGAAAATTCAATATGAAGCCCTAACATGAGCATAATAAAGCAAGCCACACCAATAATTCATTCAAACGTCCCTTTAGGCACGATCATGGTTAAGGCACTACACAGCTCACAACAGCTCGTGTTGTGAGCTGTTAGATCTGTTGCTTCATAAACCAAATTGAGGTCATAGCAATAATTCAAGTACATGTTTTCTACGGTCTACTTAGGCTTACAATATTTTTAGGGATACGTGGCCCTGAACATTTAAACATTGTGAGCATTGTCTCACTTCCGCACTGTAACATATACACTAAAGTCAAAATACACAATATTTCTACAACTTCTGTACAATAAACACAATGTACTCCCAAACTTGTATTTTGAAAGTTTTTTGATTTATATCTAAATAATCCTTAACGTCAAATATTTTTAAAACACTGACATATGTGCAGTAGAAGTAAATAAGATAACTATTATTCATTTAAGGCACTTATCAAACTCATACTTACTCGTTGCTTAAAACAATAAAAATCATGACAAACCCATAAAATGTAGTTTTACTATACAGCAGAATATGATGCTTATTTAGATGAAATGCCCAGCACAGCTCTCGCATCTCTCAGTGCTTCTTTTTTCTTCTGCAATTCCTCTTCCTGCTCTTCCAGGTCTAGAAACAAAGCAAAGCACCAGGAAACAGTCATCTAACAGTGCTTTTTAGGGTTAAACAGAGTTTGCACAACTGGGCCCTCATTTATAAAATGCTGCGTTGAAACTATCGTACATTTGATCTTACGATCATTTATCACAAATGCGTACGTGTGATTCATAAACCGAACGTAGGCGCAGAAAACACCCCTTTCTTTCAGATGTGAAATCTATAAATGCAAATATTTTGAACTTGTCCGCAGCTGAAACTTTAAATCTCCGCCAATGACTAATTAATGTCATTAACATATAAAAGAGCGCTTGTCAATGTTTAACCCCTTTTCGAGCAGCAATAATGGCTTATATTTCCAAAAACCTGCAGAAATGAGACAAGCAAAAGTGCGTATGTCTGCTCAGACCCTGACGTGGCACTAAGCACTTTATAAATGAGCCCCCTGGACCGAGAAAGTCACTAATAAGAATATTGGTGTGATGCAGGTGGTCCTCAATGTCTATGGTAGTAACACCAAAATGTACCCTGTATGTTGTACCTTTTTCCAGTTGGGTAATTATTGTAGGTAGTCGTCCAGATGCCTCTAATATCTTCAGAGCAACATCAAAATCTGTGAATTTTTTTAGAGCAAACATATTAGTAAATGTCTTATCTCAGCATTTTTACAGAATTTAAGTTATAAACCTAAGTCTTTGTATCGAAAGTGAATTAAGATTGTACCCACCCTGATGACTGGCTTTCTGCGACTGTATCTGTTCTCTCAGGCTGTTCAGCTGACACACGAGCTCTGAGAAAATACTTTCAGTGCATTTGGCCTCATTACATCTAGCCCAAAATTGGGCGGCACTGGACACTGAGCTCGGTGTCACAGTCACACAGCAGGCATCCGCCACGGCAGGGCGATCAAGTGAAAATCCTGCTGGGTGATCAGGTGTGATGTGAGATGCTGAAAGCGGTTGGACTACAGATGCTGTGGGTCTTGAATGATCACTGGATGACCATGGATGATGAGAGAGAGCTTTCTTTGAATGTTCCTGTTGAGGTGTGGGGTTAGCAAAACTTGGTGTGTCATCGGTTGGAGCTTTAGGCTCAGGGTCTGGGATGGCACGGGAAGGTGAACCAGGTTCTATACTGCTCTCTGAAAGGCAGATAAGAACGCGCATATGTACAAAACGGATTCTTGGACCATTTATTCAATAAAAGGTCAGCAGCATTTACCTGATTCCAATGAGTGTCCTGAATCCATAATAACAGTACATGGGACAGTGACACTGTAGGCCTTTGGTGGTAACAAACTCTGAGAAACATCCTTGCAAACAGAGAAAGAGCTCTGTAAGCAGTCCTATTGTTAACTAACACAGTAACAGTAATAGAAAGTGATAAAGAGTATTGAGTATATAGAGTATTAAATGTACAGTTGGAATATTAATACAGTAAAATAAACCCCAATTTAGCACTTTGTTGACCAATCAAAATCAAATATTCAAGTGAGCTGGGTAATGGACAAGAAATGAGTGTAATGTGTTGTGAAACTCACGGTCTCAATGTCAGTATCATCACCATCATCATCTCCTAAAAACAATGAAGGTATTTTACAGTAAGAACTTCAAGATGCTCTCCCATTTTTAAGATATACACAGTGTTTAATTGTACCTGTGGTCAATGGATTCAGTTCTTCTGAGGGTCTGCAGTGGGACAGGAAAACTCTATTAGGGAATTTCCATAGAAATACAGATACCATAATAATCAGCAGTAATTTACATTAGTAAAATAGTTACATTTTTCTAGCTGCAACAATAGCTATATAACTCATGGTATGTTGTGATAAACTGTAGTTACTGTGGTAAATGTTTGTAAAGGTTACTGACACCAAACTATACAGACGTAAATGCATCTACATCTAGGCATTTAGCAGACAAATGACACATTATATGAAGTATATTAAATATGAATGAAAATAATTGTATTATTAGGTAAATGGAATTAAACATACCTTGTATTTTTAGTCACAGGAGTTGAATGCTGTTAAACAAGAGAGCTGCAATGTTAAAAAACGCAAAACTGTCCGGTGCGAAATTAAAATGTAAAAGATTTGAGTGACATTCAAATATTGCGTTACATGAATAACTCCAAAACGAGCTAGTATCGAAACAGACATATGACAGCTAGACACAAGACGTGTGAGAACAAATAGGTTTTGAAGTTATAAATGTACTGATATATCTGTTTGCATTTTAATTTTGCAAAATAAGCTTATGTCACCATGTCTCAAATGTATCGTTTTATTCCAGTAGACATATGAAGAGCTCAGATGTAAAACCCTCTAAGTGCTTCTAAGATGTTTTATTGTAAATGCACATTTTTTATCAGACCCTTAATGAATTCTGACAAGTTTTTGAATGCCCGAGGCCAGAATAAAGCAGATTTGAAGCGAAAGTATTTTATGTATTTATAGTGCCGAGAGCATCCGCTAAATGCCACCTCCATCAAAAAAGATTTTTTGATGGAGGTGGCATTTAGCGCCTTTTGCATCTGAGCTCCTTATATCCTCCTGAGACCCGGCCCATTGACTTGTGTCCTCTGTAGTGGGTTTCAGACCTCTAAGTCAATCATAATTTGTTTAATCTATTTGAATCCCACTGTCCTGTCAAGAGGACGTCCTGGGCTTTTTAGCAATACCATATTAGTGGGAATGGGTCTTACAGATCACACGAACTTTTTCAAAATAATGACAATTGCAATTTTCACAGTTTATGGCAACAAGGGAAGTAAGTAATACTTTTTGCAGATTATATATTTCTTGATAATATCAATTGATTTTTCAACATGAGAGTCTAGACTTAAAATTTGGCAATATTCCAATAATTTTGACTCTTTCGAAACACAACTTTTATTTGATCTCCTTTGTAGTGGACACCAGGACTTTGTTCTTATGTTTGTTTGATTTCTTGTAATAGGCAGTTCTATGACAGATGCAGAGAAGTTTTTGAATAAAATAATTTTGTAACATTTTACAATAAGATTGTATTTGTTTACATTATTAAATGCATTAACTAACATGAACCAACAATATAGTTTATCAGCATTTATTCATCTTTGTTAATGTTAATACAATTGTTCATGTTAGTTCATTGTGCATTAACTAAGGTTAACCAATACAACCCAATTGTAAAGTGCTACCAAATAATTCATAGAAAGGCACACCCAGATGACAGAATTAGGAAATATGGTGCAATATATTTGCCTCAAATATTAGACAATCTAAAATGTTTTTAGATGCAGAATCCCCAGATGCAAAGCAGAACATTTGTGAGATGGAATAAGAGCAACATGTTCCTGTGTGTCTTCAAGAAGTGAGAATGCTACATCAAATATCATCTTTGATCAAATACGTCATTAAAAACTCGTAACCTTTAATAGCACATTGTGGTGAAAATGAAATTGAAAACAAAAATTGAATCAAGATGGATGAAATTCAGAACATTAAAGTCCCATTGTCCATTACAGTGATGTCGTCATAAAATTAGAAAATAAGTGGAATTTTTTTTTTTCAATGTGTTTGTTACCACCCCAACACTTCTTCTAGAACTTTTTTCCTGGTTCCCAGGAGGATATATTTACCCACTTGAGTCATTGGGATTACTATAATGATGTATGTATGTGTTTTTGGAGCTTTGACATGTTGACCCCCATAAAAGATGATAATATGATATAAAATTATTATGTGTGTTCAAATGTTATATACATCTGGGATGGTACGAGGGTGAGCAATAGCTTTAGTGAACTATTCCTTTAAACAATCAGATTTAATATGTGACACTTACTTTGTGTTGAGTTGGAGAGGTGCATCCTCCTGCCCGTGCCACTACTGGAGAAACTACAGGGTCATTGCTGGTCTCATCGTCAAGTTCATCATCTAAATTACATACATATTAAATAAATTTTTACAGGTCAAGAAATTTTATTTCTGATGTTTAACTAGCAATAGTAATATAACCAATAATACAGAGTGCAGCAGCAATGGTTTGCAGCAATTTTTTTAGGCAAAAGCCGGAAGCTAGTTAGCATTTTCGCACTTCCAGTTCCATCGTCCAAAAGTCAATTTTTTTTATTAAATTGGGTTAAACTCCTTAAATAAGATCTTGTGTTAACATAAACCCAAAATGTTTAAAAAAAAATTCTACAATGTTTTTAAATGTGTTTAATAAAGTTTGAAAGAGCTGTTGGACGCTTGATGGTGATGACGTCGATGTCGAGACCGTGGTACCTATGGTTAACTTTTAATTTTTAGTAAATGCATTTAGACTTAACAATCCATAAAAGTTGTGTTCATCTGTGAAGATTATCTTGTTGAACAAAACGTGTAAATGTCATAATCTTTTGCTAAACACAGAGCTTATTTTTAGCGATAATAACTTTCTATTGTATAAATGAGTGGGCTTTTTGGGGAGGAAACCAGTATCCCGCTAACTTCCGGGTTGTCCTACAAAAAATGCATCATCCCTGGGGTACTCTATACCTGAGTAAAGTATAGATATCTTCTTCAACTTTCTTCTTGGAGCATCTGGTGACCTTAAAAGAGCCCAAACATGAGATTATTCATAATCCTTACAACAATTTTTGGTTTTATTAGGACACACATGCACAAACAAACTATACTCACGATACTGGTGAATCAACTTCCATCTGGTATTAAATAAAAATAGAAAAGAAACTTCAAAGTTTATTCAGGAAAAGTCAAATCTGTTTTATTTAAATAAAGCATTTTGTTCTATTAAGTGCAATGTTTACTACAATCTATACTTTTGATTCTTACATCAAACATCAAGTGTGATTACAGTGTGTGTGTGTTTATAATGAGGTAGGCAGTGTGTGTTTGTTGTGTCCTGACCCTGTCATTTAATTGTCCTGGACTGTCTTCTGATCCACCACCATTATTCATAGCGGACGTTGAGGGCCCATATACCAAAGCTAACAAACATACCATAAAAAAACAGTATAAATGTATCTCATTATTAGAAACGTTTCTGTACAAATAAACTCAAAGAGTCAATATCAATGTCAGCACCATCAGCACATACAACAGATTATTAAACTTCTGCCTCTCTTTCCTTTACAAAGAGAGAGACAAACATAATGTCATCTTTACCTTTGGATGATGGATTGAGTTCACCACAGCGCCTGCAGTGAGACAGTTAAACTCTCTTAGAGATTCACAAACAGCTCCATCAAAATTTTGTCAGTATAATTGGATGTTTCGTGCAGGGTTTTTGCTTAGATTAAAGAGTGAATCAATCAAACATACCTCGAATCCTCAGCAACAGGAGCTGACTGTTAAAAATGAACAGAGACATGAACAGCTTTCTTTCATTTACTGTTTTTTTATGATTCAGACAAACAGACTTTTTGAGTCAAAAGATTTAGGGTATGAATCCGATGAAAGATTTAGACGAGGCTACTAACAATGTGTAGGCAAAGATATACATTCACAAACGTTTCAAATGAAAAAAGTAAATCTAATTATGTAAATAATCATGAAAAACTTACATTGGTTTGTTTTGGAGGTGTGCAGTCTTCAATATCTGACTCTACTGGAGCAAACGTGGGGTCACATGGGGTTTGAATTTCATCATCTATAATGATAATATATAATTACACTTAATACAATATCTGTCATCAGCACAAACTGTTAATTTTATCATTCTCATGTTGATGAATAAACAAATAACTCTCTACTGACCCAAAATGAACTGTAAATCTGGTCTTATTATTGTGTTATTGTAATAATAAATTAATGCAAAAACAAATACCAAAATCTAAAAATTGTACAGGTGATATCTGCTTCAACGAACGATAGGATCCCAATTCTGATGACCTGAAAGAGCCCAAACACATAAGCATCACACTGTATTACAGTCCACACACTAATCCTCTCCAAAAATGACCACAACCATCCAAAGAAACAATTGCTTTTACATAGTTGTGGAAAGGTTTAAATTGTTAAGAGAAAAATTAAAACATGGGAAAAATCTGTAATAAAAGGTTATGATGTTACATACAAACTGCACACTCACCCTGTAGATGAACTGGATTCCCTCTGATATTAACATAGAGAAAGAGAAGACAACAAATTTCTTTACTATGCAATATGACATAATACTCATACTTCTCATATTTCAATATAGTAGTCATGTTTCAAATTTCAATAATGTGCAGTTGTATCTTATTCACCAACTACCAATAATCCCCTAGCTGCTATATGTACTGTATGTATTTAACATTTTAATGAGCTGACTAAGGCCAGCATCACAATAATATCATCCAACCTTGAACAATTGATACCTTTATATTTTCACAAATATTTTATAAAAGATGGATTAAAAACTTTGTATGCATGTTGCATGTAACAGATAAATTTGTAGTCAGTGTACACTTCACTACCTGTTTTTATGCAGTATTCCCTAATACACTGTGTTTTCCCTTTCTTTTATATACATTTATATTCTCAAATCATGCAAAAAATTAAAAACTTACAATGTACAACAATCTTTGCCTTTCAGCCTTTTATCTCCAATAAATTCGTTAAAAGGTTAGGATTTTGTCCATTTTGTACCATTCATCTCATATTTGATGGTTTAATCTAATTTGAGGTGGCATAAAGAGCAAAAACTGTTTAAATCCCCCTGGACATCCCTTTTGGTCAGTACTATATACCAGATCACAGTGGTCCGCTGCATCCTTCACAATCTAGCACTCAGAATTAACCCACAATAAGAGGAATCAGCAGTTTATATATAAATTTCTGGGCGTGTCGTGCTGCAATGTAATTTAGGTACACAAAACCAGTTCTCAATCCTGATTCTGTGGATCCATTTTTTTTTCACATTTTGTACGCCTCTTTTACAGTACCTGGCACATTTAGCTCAGTTCATAAAGCTAACAAAGACATACAAAATGTGCAGAGCAGTGGGTGCCCAGGAACAGGATTGAGATCCACTAAAAAAGCACGCTATCTGTGGGAGCAAATAATTATCAGTGAATTTTCTCAATTGTGTATTTAAGAGGATGAAAGGTTAATGGTGTGTGTGTGTGTGTGTGTGTGTGTGTGTGTGTACATGCTGACCCTGCCAGGCCTTTGTCCATGACTTTCAGATAATCCACGTTTTTTAGGCCGATTCAGACCAGAAGTTGAGGCACCATTTACTGAATCTGGGAGAAAAAAGGACCAAAATAGGTACACACTCATTTAATCTTTCAAACTCAAAAATTGGAGTATTGATAATTATGTTATTATATATTATTATAAAATATATAATATTATAGATTATTATAAAACAAATCTGAATAATTTAAGAAAATCTTGCAATCCAACGATTATATTGAACATTACCAATGCACATTATATTACATAATGCTGGAAAAGACCCCTTAAAATTGTATTTTATTGTATGTTCAGATGCTTGCACTAAAAACTATACAAAGTTAGGCAAACTAAATGAAATTAAATTAAAAATGAAAACACTTACCTGTCCTTTTGGGTACTGAATTGTGCTTTTCACAGAACAAACTAAAAGGAAACAGATATTATTGATAAACTGTATGTCTGTAAAATAATTTGATTATGATATAAAAAAATGACAGAATCCTACATATAACGGCCTTTGGTACTGTCTTCAATGACTTCTGCTTTATCTTCTCTGGAGCAGGGATAATGGTATGAGCGCTTACAACGCTTCACCTCACATCCTGCTGTAGCACCCCGTCTATTGCAGTGGTAACAAGTCTATAAATGATGAAAACAACAGTATATAAAGACCACGTGGACAGGATTGTTTGGTAACAGTTTACATTGCAGTGTAACCTATTTACTAAAAAAATGGGTTTGGCATGTTTTTTATGATACTCACTAATTTTTTTCCTCTGCAAACTTCTTTCTTTATATCATCGACAGTGAATCCAAACAGGTCATCATAGGTAGGGGAGTTCTTACAGTAGATTCCTGAAGCAAATAACTGTGCAGATAAATTAACAGTATGAACACATGGGATGGGACTGACCTGCTTTTGTCTGAGACCTTCTCAACATACTTTGGTCGATAGTGTAAAACAGATGGACAAACCCCAAAGCTGTTTAAAATGAAATGAGTGAGTGCAAGCCTGAGATACCGGAATGTTTAGTTCCAATGCGGTGGATGGTTGCTTATTCTGGAAAGGTTTCTTATAGGTGGTTAAAATTACTTACTGAGGCAAAATAGTCCACTGATTCAGTTCGAGAGATATTGCTTGCTGGTCCTTCAATGTAAGTCTATCTAGTAGTCTATCTCCTAACCCTAATAAGAAATAATAATGCTGGCCTTGGCAAAACTACTAATAAATGTTGTTATTTCTGCAAGTTGTCGAGTTGTATGCAAACTCACCAAACAGTTCTGATGTGCTGAAATGTGGTCTTTGGATGAGAGAGCTCCAGTGATCTCAGTTTCGTCTGATGTCCCGCACAGTACACAAGAAATATTGTTGGGTGTCCGAAATCGATCAGATCCCATGTTGAGATATGTGTGTTTACATTAAAGAAGTCACATGTTATTTAATTGCACGATGGCGATGCGCATATCATATCACCTTAACTTAAATACTTGAATCCAGTTTTGTTTACCAGTCTAGTTAAGTTTCATTTCTGTATAAGCCTGTCATCTGGCGTCGATCACGGAAGCAGATTGTAGGTTATGCAGATAAGCAAATGTAATATGATATACTTTAGTTCCGCATCGAGAGCGCGGCATGCTGTTGACGCATGCGCACTACGACTGTATTATCATACTACTATGGCTGTGTCGTAAATAGCCCACTTTACCAATATATAGGGCACTGTTTGATAGGAGAGCTATTTTGTAATGGTGTCTAAAATAATAGTGGAAGAGTGTACAATCAATATACACTCACAGCTAGCTGTTATCCACCCACAGTTACAGGCTCGCTCTGAATGAATTCCCACGTCTCGACACAAGATGGCGCCCGCAGTACTTCTAGTGTCCAAATTTACTCTCGTTCGTTTTCATCTACTTTCCGGCCAGAGGGCATTTTCGGACACAGCCCCGACTAGTTTACAAAATGTTCACCCAAATATGAAAATCTTCTCACCATCCCAGATCATATGACTTTGTTTCTTCAGTAGAACACAAAAATTTTATATTAAAATACTGTAACTGTTATCTTATAATATGGTGCTCAATATGACGAAGAAGCACGTCCAAAAAACTCCCAGCCATAACTTGAATCTCATTGGTTCTTGCAAGACACAAAACAGACGTGCCACCATATTTGAATGTGATGCACTTATAATGACATAAATATGCGACATATGATATAATAGGCTTGTTCGACTTCATGCGGCGCCGCAAGAATCGACAGCCTAATGACGTCAAAGTACCGCGAGGGCGATTCGCGTAATTCTATGGAAGAGTTTGCTTTTAAATCGCTCTCGCGAAACTTTGACGTCATCCGGCTGTCGGTTCTTGTGGCGCTGCATAAAGTCATACAAGCTTAATTGTTTTCTCTCACAAATGTATTGTTTTACTTCAGAAGATAACCTAGAGTCATTCGGATTACTTAATGTGTGTGGTTTTTAAAGCTTCCATGTTGGCTCCAATATAAAAAGATATAAGTCGTAATTTTAATGTAAATTTATTAGATTTTGTTCAACTGAAATGTAGTCATTTATTTCAGGGATGGCATTAGGTTGAGTAAATTATAAGATATATTTGGGTGAACTTTAAAAGGCCTCCCTTTCACAAACAATGAAAAAGACAAGAAAAAATAATCAGCTTAATTTATGCGTATATAAAACAACTTTTAATATTAAAGAGATTTTACATACAAATGGCACAGGGTGATCACAGTCACATAAACTACATATGCATATATGATATGCTTGTTTTACATTTAGGTCCTATATTCCTGCATTTAACACACTGAATGTTACATTCATTTACATAGGAGTTCACAGGACTATAGACATGCCATATCCCAGTATGGACACAATCACTGTGACACATATTACTCTCACAACTCTATTACTTTTAAGGGATATGAATCATGTATCACAGTTTATATGAGAAAGTGTAAAGTGTTGGCTCAGGTTCATGTATGAATTTCATTGACTGTTATGCCTCATTCAGACCCCCAGCGACTAGTAATAGCAGAACGACGCAATCTCATTAATTTCAATGGAAGCTTGGTGACTTCCGGCAACACAAGTGAAAGTGACCGTTGGCAACCGGATGTGCGTGTCGAAAAAGAAAAGTAAAGGATTACTCTTATTTTCCCAGTAATTTAATTACAGTTACTTCTGATGTAATTAAACTTAATACCGTGTATGGACTATAGAACAATTGTATATAATACAATAGTGGATTTAACATCAAAATTTAAAGTCTAAGGTTAAAATGTATGTTTTTATGCATCCTTCTCACTTTAAAATACTTTGGTAAGTTAATAAGAAAAATGGTAACACTCTAGCATAGTTTACAGTTATCACTATTAACTTGTTGCTGATTAGCATTAATATTACTGAGATATTGTTTATTAATACTTATTAAGCACATATTAATGCCTGAATCTGCAAAACTTATTCAACATCCTTAATTCTACCCAATTCCTACCAATACTTAAATTGAACTACTTTTCTAAGTATTAATAAGCAGTAATTAGGAGTAGCCTATATTGAGGCAAAAGTAGTTAATAGTTAGTTAATAGTAAGAATTATCCCTTAAAAAGTGTGACCAGAATAATTAATGTATTTTTATATGATTTATTTGAGGTGTTTCAAGCATATCTTTGAATCATTTACTAAATAAGATTTATAATTTTTAAGTAATTAAATACTTTTTGGAGAAAGTAATTTGTAGAGTAATCTAATTACATGATTGAATATGTAATTAGTAACTAGTTATTAATAAAACGTTTTGAGTAATTTACATAACACTGGTCCAGTGACGCAAAAAAAAGTTAAGAAAAGTTTAACTTTATGCAAATTATGAGCGATTTTTGGGAGCGAAACAATAGGAGCAAAGCAGTGGAGTTCACATCATCCTTCTCTCGTCAGTTACTAGAGTGGATGGTACTCATTTGTTTATGACAACCAGATTTAGAAACGCCTTATTGAAATAGACGGGCGACACACAGCGAAAAAAATCACTGGGGGTCTGAATGAGTCACTCTTAAAATAAAGGCTCTGTGAGATTTTTTTGTGAGCTTAAAACCTTGTTGCTTGACATGATGGATGGTTTATATCTCTAATTTCCAACATATCTAAGAGATATGCATGAAACAGTGTACAGTTTATGCTATACATTGATTGCATGTGTACATATACACACACATCTCTCATTTCTCAAGATCCTCTGTCCCCTCAAAACATTGGATTTCTTCCTCTGTCCTCACAGGCAGTGGTGTATTTTCACACTGAAACAAATAGCGGATATGCTTAAGTTCAGACTTACTCCCATTTGCACACTGAGAGACCAATAGTGAAAAACTGACATAGTCTCGTGCCTACCTTTTTCTCCTGCTTCTCCTCCTCGGGGTCAGAGGTCACCTGCTCCTCAGCACTAAAGTATCCGACATGCTCCATAGAGGCATCCAGCGAGAGAGATCCTTTAGTCCAACCTATGAAAAGCATAAACAGAAAAACAAGGAAGTGTAAGAAAAAAGATAATTAAAATGAAAAGGACAGGAGAAAGACAGAAAGTTTGAGTTTGTAAGAGCTTGTGTTGCTGGACAAGTGAACATGTACAGTAAATGAGGAGCATGTAAAGATAACAGAAACTCACCATGACAGACAGGGGACAGACCAGTGACCCTTTTTTAGACCACAGAGAGTGAGCATGCATGTATTTGTGTGTTTATAAGAATGTAGAAATAATTCTGGATTCAATATAAATTGATCTATATTGACATCTTTTGCTGACAAAAACTGTCAATACAGCCTAACTTGTACTAAACACAGAACATTCTTTTAAAGGGATAGTTCACCCCAAAATGAAAATTCTCTCGATTTACTCACCCTCATGTTGATACAAACCTGTATGAATTTTTTTGTTCTGATGAGCACGAAGGAAGATATTTTGAGAAATGTTCGTAAGCCCCATTCACTTCCATAGTATTATTTTCTCCTACTATAAAAGTGAATGGGGTTCACGGACGCTTTGGTTACAAACATTTCTCAAAATATCTTCCTTAGTGTTCATCAGAACAAGAAATTTATACAGGTTTGTAACAACATGAGAGGGAGTAAATGATGACAAAATGTTCATTTTAGGGTGAACTATCTCTTTAAGGACAAGGATGTGGTTCATTAGCTTGGAAAAGTCAGCACCTTTCAGTAAACATCAGATGAGACACACATACCATCTACAAAAACATGCTACCCAAGTAGCAATTTATAAAATTATGTGTGCATTTGCACATACGTGTGTACTCAGTATGTGCACTTCTCCTACGGTTCTGAAACAGGCTTGATGTACTGAACCACCTGACTCCGCCCAAGTCAGGGTGTGACCCTGTTTCTGAGAGGAAATAACCAATCAGAATAGTTCTTAGTTAGCAGCATGTCACATGGACTGAGGTACGTCTGTCTAATTTTTAAAAATGCTTTTAAATTTAAGATGTACACATCAACTCTATATTTGTATGTATTTTACGAGGTGGCTAATGATTTTCTTTGGCCCCTGTGACATTGGGTTTAAGGGCGGGGATAGGGATCAGGTTCCATTATAGTCTTTTTTTTGTTAATGATAATCGTATGTTTTTGTACGATTATGAATTAGCCAACTCGTAAAATGTAAAATGTGATGAAATCTCATGAGATCAGGCTCTAAACATCAGTATTGTTTGCTTGACATCCCTATCTCAATTGGTCTCAGAAGGATTAGCATATTTAAAAAAAATAAATTCTGTCATCGTTTATTATTTTTAAGCCATAATGCTTATCTAAGTAGAATACAAAATAATTTTGGGGTAAACTATCCTTGACTCTTAAGAAAGCTTTGCATGATACTATAGTGTGTTTTAGTGTATTAATGTATTAAAAATCATCTATGTTGTTTTAGGGTTTCAATCCAATGGGATAGCAAATATGAAGAACAAAAGTTTATCTTTAGTTTTTTGAAATAGTTCACCTAGAGGTGTAGGGTCACTCCGGATATCCTGTCGTTTTGGTTTTGTCTCAGACCTGCAAGACCCTATAAACAGTCAAAGAGAAAGACAGTATAAGGACAGTCCAATACAAATTGATTATTTTTGCTTGAAATATACAAGGATAACGTCTTTTAATTACTTACCCTTTGTTCTCCATGTCATTCGAGGTTCTAGAGTGTTTTCAGGTTCTGTGCTTTTTTCCTCTTCTGTATTCTGTTTCTCCACTTCTCCACTCCTGAAATTATCATTACGTTTTACATTAAATTTGTGCATTTGCTTTCATCAAAAGCAACTTAAAGGGTTAGTTCACAGAAAAATGCGTTCAAAATTTGTATACATTTCTTCTGAATACAAAGGAGAATTTTTTGAAGAACGTTTGTAACCATGAAGATCTGGCACACCATTGACTTTCATAGGAAAAATAATACTATGGGAGTGAATGGTGCCCCAGATCTGTTTGGTTATTAACAATTTTTGAAATATCTTTGTTTGTTTTCAGCAGAACAAAGTCATTTATAGAGGTTTGGAGCAACTTGAGGGTGAGTAAATACTAACAGAATTTTCATTTCTCACTTAAAGGAGCATTTCACCCATAAAAACATTAATCTTTATTGAAAGTACGTCATATTTGTAGTCGAAATGTAACATACATTTAGAATTTGGTGTCTATTTGACCGAGAAAAGGGGTATTTGTAGTCTCACCCCCTCAACAAAGATATTGGACTTCCTACTTTCAATGTTTTTTTTTACATCATTGAAAGAAGCAAGTGCAACACTGAAATCTGTATTTCTGAGGAAATGATGCATGACCATTCAAAAACATGACTGGGGTTCTAACTATACAAAGCTTAATGCAAATGGGTGAAGTGTCCCTTTAACTATCCCTTTAATTTTATATTTAAGCAATACATTTTTTGTAAGAGTGTCCCTGGGAATTGAAAGAAAACCTTTGCGCTGCCTTCACAATGCTCTACCGACTGAACTATGGGAACACATTATCATATTCACCTCTCACCAGTGGTCATGTTGTGACATAAGAAACGGTCTTAAAACTGTAGATGAGAATATGAATAGTGACCTGTTGGTTGAGCTGGTATCGTGGGTGACCTGATCAGGAGCTTTTTGCTGACTTGCTTCTAGACGGCACATAGATTTAGGATATCTATTAGACTGAATGAATCCAACTAGAATGCATGACATAATGTAATGTTTTCAAACAAACCACACACCTTTGCAGGCCTCCAGTTGACCTGTTAGAAGTTTCCGTATTTCTGTCACCCAGATGGTCTTAACCTCCTCAGAAGCAGCCTACAGGGCCACATGACATTTGCACTTACATTTTTAAGTATAATCAACTTGGATTTACAAGCAATTCTTTTAAATTGGTCATTACATGTCACAGATTAGAATTTTTATGTACAAATGTTGTTCAAACACACACTGTGCTCACCTGCACTGTGTAAACCTCATCCCTTGAACTGGACCAGATCTCAAACTTCTTACTGTCCCCTTTAGCATGCTCTGTTATTCCAATAGCACGCATCTACCAAACACAGGAGAAAAACAAACCCTTTGAATAACCAGATTTTTATGTAGTGATCTTCACATATGTAGGAAATATACAATGTATGCAAACGTCATTGAAGCTCCCTATGCCCTACACTTACACTGAGCTCTTGTTTGAAGCTGTATGAAGGGGCTTTCTCATATCCCTCCCCACTCTCCTCTCGTCGTTTGCAGAAGAGCACAGCTTTCTCATGCAGGAACAGGTGTCTTTGCATGGGCTTGAACCTCGCAAGCTCCATCACTTTCACGTGACCTCTCTTATGCTCTGCCCATACACTGAATGACCCCTGCATCAGCAGTCGACCGAGGTCTGCAAGGTTACCCTGTATGGAATTATAGGAATATATAGCTTGGAGGTAACATTATAAGGTAGCATCAGAGTGCTAACTTAACTGAAACAACTTAAGTTACTTAACTGTCATGGGTATTTTTAATTTTACCATACATTTGGTAGAAATTATTTTAAAAAGGCAATTAGCTAAAGAGTCTTTCAATGCAAACTCATACCTTACACAGTATTTGGGGTGGGCCTGACCAACTGCAGGGTCTCTCACTCAAGCCCTCTTGTTATTTTTGGACAGACTATCACTTTAATAATTAGCTTTGTTACAAACAATACACGTCGCCATGTTTTCACCTCGTATCCAGTGATGGCGATGAGGTGCATTGAGTCATTTACAGCCTTCAGGATGCCCAGGATGGATGAAAGAGCTGCCTGCAGCTCCACTGACCCCTCACAGCCTTTACTGTATTTAATCATTTCCTAAAACACATACATTGGTGTCTTTAGTTTCTCTCTGACAATCATACAAATTACATAGAAATACAGTACTGTGCAAAAGTCTTAGGCCACCACCACCACCAGCTTTGTTGTTTTAGCAAAGTTTTAATGTCCATCCATATTTATTTTTCACTCTTTTTATTAAGATACAAACAGAAAATACAGGAAATATGTACACAAAATTAAAAACAAAACCATTTTCAGAACTAAATGTCTTCTTCAGGCATCAGTCAGTATTTTGTGTGACCTCTCCTGACACGAAACACATCTTAAGCTTTTTTGAAGAGACTGAAGTCCTGAAGTCATTTGATTAGAATTAGAAATTAGGATTTAATTTCCTTTAGGTTTAAGAGATCCTGCAGCTGCCTGCTATTGCTCAAGAGGAAGAGGAGTTTACCCTAAATACTTGACACTTCAACTTTTATACTGTTTTTAATACTACATACACATTTCCTGTATTTTCTGGTTGTATTCTAATAAAGAGTAATAATGAGAAATAATTATATATGATGATCACTATACAATTGCATATACCACACATGTAATTGTAGCATGGTGGCCTAAGACTTTTGCCCAGTACTGTACATTTACAGGGACCACAAATTACACATGCAATGACAGCCTAATTGCAATAACTGCATTACATGTTACATTTACGTTTATTAATTCACAAGATGTTTTATTCAAAGCAACTTACAGTCCATTCAAGCTATATACTAACTGCTAACACCTTTGTGCTGCTAACACATTGTTCTACAAACTGAGCTACAGAAACACACTGTGTGACAGGTTGTCAGAATAATCTTTGCTAAAATATGCTGTATAACCAGCTATTATTGGCTGATGTCACCAGTGACCTTGTTAAAAACATCTCAGCTGCATATTTAAATATGCTATTTGAAATTTACAGTGCATCTAAAGTTTTTATAGATGGGGCAATAGCACATAGGAAAAGCTGTCGTCATAATACATCAAACTCAAAATTAACCAACCTATATGACGCCTTTAAAATGTACATTTACAGAAGTAAACTGTGAATAATCACATCTGCACACACACACACGCACACACACACACACACACACACACACACACACACACACACACACACACACACACACACACACACACACACACACACACACACACACACACACACACACACACACACACATTGTAGTACCTTCAGCAGTAGCTGGTATTTAGTGATCCTCTGCACAGGTTTCAGTAAGTAGGAGTCCAGCCCCAATTTGTGCTCAAGTTTCCTCTGACACTCCTAATGGTGTAATGGTACAATGTATGTCACACGTGTTCTCTAGCTTACTGCACTGTATACTTGACAAATGTTGAAGTATAGATGGTATCAGCATTAACAACATAAACAAACGGCTTTTGTGGAACAAAAGTAACTTTTGGTAAACTTCCGCAAGGAATCACAAACAACAGAGTCCTTTTGGAGTAGAGTAGTAGTTTTTGATAACAAGATAAATAAACAATAAGTAGATTACCTTTAGTTCAAATTATTACTAAAGCGTATCAAAAACTACACTGAACTAACGTTACTGTGTAAAATGTTTACTATATAATGTATACAATGTTGACTACAAATCGGATCCCTTCACATAGCGGTGATCCATGAATGCCGTCACTTCTCGTCTTTAGGAAACCAAAACATTTGTTATTTTCAGAGAGGTATTTGTCCCAGAGTTCAGTTTAGCCAAAAGCCAGACCATTAAAGAAACAGAGACCGGAAATTAAAGAGCACCTATTGTCCAATTCACGTTTTTAAATTTCCGTTGGTGTGTATGTGTGTATTAGTACATGTTAACGAAATGCAAAAGGTACAAACCCCAAAGTAAACGATGACACGAGTTATCGTCTGCAATGTAAATCTATTTTTTTGTACTACAACAAACACACGGATTGTAGGCAACAGTTTACTTCCTGGGATTGGTGATGTAGACAAGACAGACATTATCATAATTACTCCTGCTTCGGACTCACAGCCTGTAAGTTAACTCCTGTTAGCAACTAAATCTTTCAAACATGCTAAGGAACGTCATGTTTCTGGCTGACGTAAGAGGTATTCAGACCAATCACAACATACAGATTAGCTGGCCAATCAGGGAAACAAAGCTTTTCAAATCCATGCATTTCAGGAAGAGAGTGAAATCTGAAGCTACAAAAATGTACGGTTTGTGGAAAATAATGTGCTTTTATAACCATAAAACACGCGAACACATTATATTATATCAAATACACAAAATAAAGTTTTTTAGCAATAAAATATGTGCTCTTTAAGTTCCATCCAGATGCGTAACTGCAACAACGCGCAATGAAACAGTCTATATGAGTATATTTGATATATTTACAGCATATTATAACTAGTATGATAGTTTGCAATTTGAAATAGCTGATGTGATCGTACCTGGAAGAAAGCGCAGTCTGAGCACTGCCTCCAGAGGCTTTCAGAGCGTGGTTTATTATGACAGTATTTCTCATATATCTGCAGCTCACCCATCTAAACAAATCACATTGAACAAACATGTTTGCCTCACTGGAAACAATAAACTCACACCAGGTCTTCATAATAATGTTTACAGTATGTCACTTCTTGGTTTCTTACTAATTGTAATAAACTCACCCAATCCAGAAAGCAGCGTCCCACCAGCTCAGGGCAGTCAGTATACGTCTCAAGTTCAATTAGGAATATTCTGAGACAGAGAATAAGAGAAAAAAGTCACTTTGGATAAAAGCATCTGCTAAATAAATAAATGTAAACAAGAGAATAGATGAGAAACTGCTTGTCGCTCTATCACATGGTGCTCACCTTTTGTGAAAATTATAAATTTCCTGCATGTTACCAAATAACACATCTTTTTTATTCTGCAGCGCTGCAGGGATTAGGGGAGCCATGGATGGGTTGTCCATTTCAGCAGCATAGCCCTGCAGCACACATTTATATTTATACAGAGGTTAACAGGGCATATAATAAAAAAGATTTTACTTGATTTTAGTAAGACTAACGTTTATAACACAAAGCTTCCTGCACGATCCAAGTGGGCTTCAGTGGAGCATATTGCTATAAAAGTGCAGGGTATGGCCCGAATAATATTTAATTATTATGCATATAAATAAAAAATTGGCTTATTCAGTGGAAAAATGCTATACTGTATGCACTCACCTGCAAAACACACAAAAGCTCTTCCACATATGCCCGCTCTGTTTCCAATAGCTCATTCATTACGTGCCTGTGAACAATATACACAAACACAATGAAACTCTTTTAATGACTATACAACAGGTGGTTGATGGCTAATAGAGTATGTATTTGCCACTTTAGTTTGTATTTCACAGATGGGGTCACATTTATACAATGACAATGAAAAAAACATATAGTTGACATTTTAATCCCCCCAAAATTCGAACCATATGTACACTATTGATTATAACTTTGACTTTGAAATTACCTGCGAAGCACAGCCAAAGTTTCCTCCTGTTCAGATACAGAGGCATTGCGACTGCTCCTGTCAGCCTGATCACAGTTTACCTGCACAATGAATCATTATTTAATCCTAAATATTGTTTTGCACATACTGGATTATTTTCTCTGAAGAAACAAGAGAAATCTATTGAAAGTATTGTGGAAATGTTAAGATGAGTTATACATACTTGTTTACAAGAGACTCTGTCTGAGTCATCACTGGTACAGATGTTCTCATGATCCCTGTGAGCTGAGTGAAATACAAATACTAAATCATTTTTCCACTTAAAACATCATCACTCACGTGGCCTAGAAAAAGCAATTTGACAATAAATGCGATGTATGAAGAGACCTGGAGACGAGAGTGACTCCGGTCGTGGAGCGACGGGCTGTACTGGACGTGTTTGCTTGGCTGCTAGTTTCTTTAGACTAACCCTCCTCCTCTCAAACATCTCCTGTAGTGAGGCTTTCTTCTCAAATGTACGGTTAACCTGCTCCTGTAACACACACATATATACAGTTTATATAGTACTTACTATAATGACCACATATACGATGTGATTGACCAATAAGAATAAAGTATTCCAAAGAGTCTTATAATAATCAGATTTCTTTATTCATTTACAAAATTATTAAATAATTAATTGTGCTAATGTCTAAGAATTACAATTTAATTACATTTAAAATATTTAAATTGCCTTACCCCGAGTTCAGTGTTCAGAATGCTCTCATATTCAAGCCAAACTGTGTTGATGTCCCATTGCTGTTTCTCATTGGCTGTCTCCAGGTAACACTCTAGTTCTGACAGTGCTGACTCCGCCCCTTCCTGTGATTGGCACTTGTCAAGAGGCTGTGAGGCTAGCATGTAAATCCCATCATCGCACCATTTACACACCTGCAGGCAAAAGAAAAAACGTGTTGAATGCATGTCTGGCCGTGTTATGGATTTGCATATATAAAATTTCCAGCTAAGAAATTTAAATAAATTCAGCTGTCTCTGGTAGTAAGGTAGTATAAAGCTTGGATAAACTAAATGTGTATGATACCCAACTGTTGTGCTCTGCAGATGGGCTAGATATGTGATAACATTTCCCGCCTTATAACGGAGGGAGTGTCAAACCGCAAAAAGTTTGATTCACAAACGCACCATTTGGGCCTATGTTTGTAGGACCCAGCACATTTCACATTTATTTAGTCACCATGTCTAGTCTCTCATGTAGCTCCATAGCCCGTGTCAGCATGGTCCTCTTGTCTTTCAACTTTTCTGTGAGTTTATCTCCAACTGTCTGAAGCTCACTGCATTTGACTGCAATGCTGTCATCAACATTCTGACAGCTGTCAATCAAGCCTTTGCCCTCAGCAACCAGGGATCTAACTCTGTCCAGCACTTCCTGTAGAGAAGTGCAAGATATACAGTATTTATTGCAGGGTTTATTAAACATATGCTTTCTGAGTATACACATGCAGTGTTTATTTTTCAGTGGGCAGAGACTCACACAGGTCTTTTCTTCAAGATTGGTCAGCTCTTCAAGGAGGTGTTCTGTTTGGGCGTGGTTTATTCCAACATCTGAGAAAGCATTTAGCGTATCTATTGCTTGCTCCAGCTCCGTCCGCACCTACAATAGCACGGATAAAATAAAATAGAAATAAATATTGTACTGCACTGATAAGACAATTAGAAGAAAATGCAAAATATATATATGCTTTCAAGAAAAACCTGCTGAAAGTTGTGCTCAAACTGGCAGAGATTTAAATAAAACTCCAACTTATTTTGATGTTGTAACCAGAAGTCATCAAATGCTGTAGAGCTTTCATTTAACTGAGACAACAGCCTGCAAGATGAAGAGAATAAGCGAATGACGAAGGACTAAATGTTAAAAGCTTTCAACCATCTTTTATATTCCATAAAACAAAATAATACATTTAGTGTGATAATACACTTTTCATTATATTCCGTTCATTTTTTAGATATTAAAGACAGGGTGCATGATTTTTGAAAAACACTTTGGAAAAGGGAGTCAGGCCGAGTACCAAAACACACTTGTAGCCAATCAGCAGTAAGTGGCGTGTCCACTAACCAACATCTTTGTCTGGGTTGTGTATGTGTGGGGCGGGTCTATCAAAAAAAGGTCCAGATTCTATTGGGGTAGTGACGTGTTTGTTCAGGTGATTTCAAATGTCAACATTGGCTTTCATAGATCATGCACCCCGCCTTTAAAGGATGTATAGATATGTCTAGGTGTGTTATATAGTCAGAAAGTTCCAGACTCACCTGTGCACTGTAGCAAGGTTTTCCAGCTGATCAGGGTTCAGACTACTATCTGGATCTCTACGCACAGGTTCCCTAATGTTCTCCAAAAGTTTACGTCCTAGGTTAAGAGCTCCTGCCATCTCTTCCTAAAAAGACAACAATGAAGAATTAAAGGTCCACCGTGTAGATTGTAGCAGTGAGATTGTGAATTGCAACCAATGGTTCAGTCCACAGCTAACCCCACCATTTTGAAACGCATAGTAAAGCTACAGTAGCTTCCACAGGACAAACATGTCATCGTCTGAGACAACCGAGTAACAAAACGTGTTCTATAGAAAAGTTTTTCCGTTTAGGGCTACTATAGAAACATGGAGTCAATAGGAGAGCTATTTAAAAAAAGTTACATCCAGCCATAAATAACATGCCTGCTTATCAATCTGTCAATCTGTTGCAATGCAATAAATACAATTGTGAATCATTATTTATCATTTACCAGTCAAATTTGTAACTGAGACAAGATGATTTCCCATAAAGGCGGGGTGCACAATTTTTGAAAACTGCTTTGGAAAAGGGAGTCGGGTCAAGCACCAAAACACACTTGTAGCCAATCAGCCCCACATGGAAAGAACCTATATGTGGATATATGTGCATATATGAAACCTTTATGCAGCTTATATGCACATATATGCTGCATATATGCAGCATATATGCGCATATATGAAACATATATGCAGCTAATATGCACATATATGCTGCACATATACAGGATATATGCCCATATATGATAATATATATGCTGCATATATGCAAAATTGAGGTGCACATATGTGCATATACAGGCCATAAATTATGTGAATTATTAAATAAAGTTATGATGTCTACATTTAAAACATTTACAAGATCTGTCTAGGACATGTATAACAAAATGGTTTAATTTAACAGCTACTGTTCAGTGTTATTTAACAGCGACAGTAGTGTAGATGGTAAAGCGAGTTGTCTAATGATTGGAAGGTTGGGTGTTCGAATCCCAGCAGTGGCGCGTGGGATTGCATTTTTTTTGTGATCGGAAGGTTGGAGGTTTGAATCCTGGCTCCTGCAGGTGCAGACTGTCATTGGTTGGACCTTTATTTATGTTTAATTTATTAGCAGCTACAGATTTTAATAATTTTACCAATATATAGGTTAACATATATGTGCATATATGTACATATATGTACATATAATATAGGAAAACGGCCAATTTTATATATGTCACATATATGTAAAACTTATATCAAAACCTATATTGAAACATATATGTTTATATATGTTTTTTCCATGTGGGGCAGTTAGGGGCATGTCTACTAACCGACATCATTGCCTGGGTTGCGTATATGTGGGGCAGGTCTATCAAAAGAAGGTCAAGATTCTATTGGGGTAGGGGCGTGTTTGTTTAGGTGATTTTAAATGTCAACATTGTCTTTCACAGATCATGCACCCCACCTTTAACTCTTTCCCCGCCATTGACGAGATATCTCTTCAATCAAGAGAAAGCGCTTCCCCGCCAATGACGAGTTTTTCCGTCTTTCCGCAATACCGCTATTATGAGAAACTGATTGTCGCTCTATCACATGGTGCTCACCTTTTGTGAAAATTATAAATTTCCTGCATGTTACCAAATAACACATCTTTTTTATTCTGCAGGGCTGCAGGGATGAGGGGGGGGATGTCTGAACAATACCAATTCCCCTGTGATACCTCACCTTCCGCAACTTTTTAAACCCGGAAGTATTGCCCTATGGCAAGCTGCTGCATGTCCGTGTCTGTTTTAAAGATCGCTCTGAATGGGATCTCTATGAAAAGTCCGTCAAAAAATGGAATTATCTCTGCTATTTGCTCAAAATGTGGTGTTTTTGGAGAAACCTACCCATATTCAAAAGCTGATTACAAAAGAACCACTGAAGGTAGGATGAAACATTTTTTTTTGTTTGAAAGCAGAGGGTCTGTTCTTTCATTTGCTATATTGTATGTTTATATATTTGAAGAAGAACATTTTCTGGAAGACATTCAACTTTTGTGAAAATCATGAAAAACGCTGGCGCTGGCTGGCAACTTTCTTTTAAAAACGCTGGCGGTGAAAGAGTTTCCAAAACAGTTTCAGTCGTTCATCCACTCGAAACAGGGTGAACGGCACTCTCACATTCGCTTTGCAGCCCTCTATCGGCCAAAACCGCACTAAAGAAGTTTCCAACCGTCGGGTCGCGGTCCTGTAGTTCGAGTGAAAACTACAAAAACTTGCTTTACGGCAGACCTACAATCCAATCAGAGCCAGCTATGCTGCAGTATTTACAACAGTGGGTAATGGACAATTACGCTTCTAACCTGTAGGGCGGGCAAAGAGCAAAAACTCTTTAGTGTTGCTTTAATGCTAAGCATTCTTATAATATGCGTATGCAGTGCCCCCCGAACCACTAGGGGGCCACCTTTCTCTTAATTTTATGCAACGCTGCACATAATTATTCGCAAGTGAACACGCTTATCGAGGTGCATCTTGATATAATGGGTATGGTTTTCTAACAAAGTTAGCGTCCGGAGCAAAAGACAAAAATTATTGATTAAATGCGAGCCACAAATTAAAGTTGCTGAGCCAAATGCGGTGCAATAAGTAACACTGTTTTAAGGTAATAAAAACAATATCGTTCATTTTGCAAGATCTTTATACATCACTGAAAATATAGTTATGTATATTATATTGCAATTTTTGTCAAGAGATCCTACTAATAGTTACACAGTGCAATTCGACACAGCAATTAATTTAAAGGTGCATTGAGTTGGCACATACTGAAAGCTTTGAGAAGTGTTTTTATAAATACTGTACTTTCAAACTCTCTTTCTTGCTGGTGTGTGTATTCAGCAGATTGCTGGCTGTTAGGAGATTGTTTGGATGTTCTGTTTCTGTTAGTTCCCTCCCGAACGTTTGCAGTCTGTGAGCCATCCTTTTCACAAATGCAGCAAAGCTTTCAAGATCCTACAGGCACATGGAAAACAGACAGTAAATGCACATGATGCTAATGATTGTACATTGTGTTACTTTCAATATGTTGTGTGGTTTTTACTCTATACATAATTACAGCTGTGTCTTACAAGTGCGACACGGCTGTGCTAAAGGAATGGTTCACCCAAAAAGAAAATTCTGTGGAACACAAAAATTATTAAACGAGGGGAACATCCAGTAGCCCTACATGATGTCTCTTGTCTGAGAATAAAAGTGAATGGGGATCAGAGATTTCAAGTGTGATTTCAATTTTCTAGGAAAGGTTTTCTAGGTAAGGGATCTTCAGTAAGTTTTACTCTATTCTTTTATGACTTTAGCAGAATAGGCTATATCACAGAAGTCATAGGGACTACCAATCTAAGGCTATTTTAGGGCTTTAAAGCTCTTGGTCCTCATTCACATTCACTGAATGACATAGAGCCCTCTAGACTTCTCTTTCTGCATGGTGAGAATTTTTATTTTGGGTGAACAATCCCTGTGATCTATCCGATTGATGTTTGTTCTTACGGTGCGATGTGATATCCAGGTCTTGTGACAGTAGTTTTGAGAGCCACCAAGTTCTTGTGTCAGCTGACTCCGCTCAATATAAGAGTGTAGATCATCCACTGAGTTCAGCATGATGACCTATGATACACACAAACACACACATAGACTTCATTATGCACAACAAGATCCCACACAGGTGTGCATTTTATACACAACAAGAATTCAGGTCACTTACCGGCACCTTAAAGTCATCTCTGTGGAATTTAAAGATAACATCAGACAGCGTCCGCTGCAGTATGGCACTGGGTCTTAACACCAGGACAAGCCGAAGATTAGCAGGAAACCATCCCTACACGCAAACAAAAATGCATTACACATAAGCACACAAGCAAGAAAGGTAAAATACAGTAAATAATATGCACTAAAATAATCCCACAACACTAAAATAAAATATTATTAATTCCCAAACCACATATACTGTTTGTTTGTTTAGATTAGATAATTTATAGTTATTGTGCAGAGTACAATAGAAATGCTGTATGTGTTTGTGTATGCTAGATTTTGACCCTTTAAAGTTAATCTTCAGTCAAAAAACTATCCAGCTGTTAAAAATCTGTAATGAGAAACTATGAAGAAAGACAATGAAAGTATGTCTGTATAGTACATAAAGTTAAAAGAAGGCAGTTCGGAGGCAGTTAGACTTACTGAGATACGCAATAACGTCCCCTTTAAACAAGTCCATCGATCTCGACGTCTGTCAATCACTACGATAAAGCCCACACCCGCTGCACTAAGACTGATAAAGACACATATACATGTTAACTGCTCAGCATATATGATTCATAACAGACATAAGCGTATCTGTTTATGTTTACCTGGGAACACTTGTCAGGTAGGTGAGAACATTACGAAAGTCCTGATCTTCAATTTCACAAAATGAAGGGAATTCTGGGAAGATAATAATAGGGCTACCATCCTGTCCTCTTCCCCCTAAATTAAAGAAATAGAAAAAAATAGAGATTTATGGGGACATATCATGAAAACTGACTTTTTCCCCAGTGCTTGTATCAACTTAGAAAATGTGAAAAAGATCAACCCCGTAACTTAGTTTTGGTAAACCATTCTCTGCAAGCATGTGAAAAAATAGGCCATTGAATTTTGGCTCCCCTTGTGATGTCAGAAGGGGATAATAATGCCCAATAATCTGCACCATACAACCACGGCATGGACATTTAGTGCGGAGATCAACTCATTTGCATTTTTAAGGAAACCCCTCACATCTACAAAGTGGCAATTTTAACATGTTATAATAAATTATCTATATGGTATTTTGTGCTAGAACTTAACATACATAATCTGGGGACACCAAAGATTTATTTTACATCTTAAGAAAGTCTTGTGAAAGAGATGAAAATTGGGCTCCTGTAGTTTGTTGTATGTGCAGCAGGGGGCAATAATTCACAGAGAACCGTGTACGTCAGAACAGACACCGTCACCGGTGGTGTGCTTTGTCGTGTGTTGGCATGCATCAAATGAGATCTGAAAAAAGCACACAGGCAAGCCAATGAAAACCTGCTCACAACACCTGTATGCCATCAGTCTTCATATGGTGCACTGTTGCTACTGAACAACAGGTATTTGGGAGCGCTGCGACAGAGACCGTTTTTTTTCTTCTTCACAAAAATATGTTTTGAGCCTTAACCACATTAATGATAACTTATGAATCATGGCCTGTGGGGTCCAACGAGCAACCTACTGATCCTGAATACACAGAAAAATCACAAATGAGACCTATTAATGACATTTATTTTAACATCAACATTAACAAATGGAAACTTGCTTTAGTCTCCTGTATCAGAAATGTCTTCGAGAAAAAGACACAGAACTCGCAATTAACATCACAAACTGACCTTGTTTGCCAGTCTGCAATCGAAAGTTAATTCTATTGATGTTTTCATCAAATTTCTCATCAAATTTATCCAAATTCAGATTAATATTTTTTCTATACAATTCTTACAGCTCAATACTCGTATTTTAACAATTGTCTTATTTATTTCTATTTTTATTTCTCAGAAGCAATTAATCTTAGGAGAAACATTGGGGACAAAGTTGATAAATGAAACACAACTGAGAACTCCATCAAGTCTCCTGAGCTATAAAGGAGCGACGTCTGAACAATAACATTTCCCCTGTGATACCTCACCAAACTACACCACAATATAAATAAAACCAGCTGAAATATTATAATGTTATATGCTCGAATAGTTTACTGTTTTCAGGATTTTCAAGGAAACAAACTATTAACATAATGTATAAAGTGTGACAAAAATGTCATTTTAGTCTCACTTCGCTTCAATTCAAGAGGGAGATGCATGGTGACAACATTTGGGATGTAATACAGGAATGATAAAATAGAATAACAGCGACAGACAGAGAGAAAGCCACTGGGTAAAGAACCCCATGTGACAAAAATATAAATTTGGCAAGTCATGCCTTCTTCTCCCTGTCTCCATGACAACAGGAGAGAGATTGTGCAATCATCGCTTACTCTAGTCTGTGCTGTCTAACGGTAACACACCTGTCAGCAAAAACAACACACATGCAGATAAAATCCTCAAAGCTGGTGTGTGTGTGTCTGTACATGCATTATATAACAGACTGCTTTTAACACTCCTCACACACCAAACACCGTTAGAAAAAAGGTACAAAAGCTGTCACTGGGATGGTATCCTTAAAAAAGGTCCTAACAGGCCCTTATATCTATTTAGGTCTATATGTCCATTTGAGATACCTAACACTTTAGTTTTTTTCTGAGAGTGTATAAAAATCATTCATTTACACATTTTTGGCAAACAGAAGCAGGAATTGATAGGAGATGAATTTTGACTAACAAATTCACACATACATTTGCCTTCACGCAGGTCTAGTAGTGTTTATACACTGTTATGTACTTAAAATAGCACTTGGATAATTTGAATAGTGTGCATTCGGAGTACTGAAAAACATTTGTACCATAATACAAGCAGAAAGAATACAGGGCATAACAGTATGTATAACCAAAAATAATGTTCATAGCATTGTTTACATAATTTAAATATAAAGAGAATTTGCTGAGACATATTTACATTCATATCTCAAATTTGACATGAGATTTCTAGGGTCTATTTGTCAGGGGACTTGAGACTACAAGAAGCATGACAATTTTTCTATGCACTCATGACTAGGATAGACTGTTTTGAGAATTGTGTATTTTCTTGTCGGTGGGTCTTTCGAGAAAACAACTTTGTTGTCCCCTTGGAACTAAATTTAGCCAAATAATAAGTGAATGTAAATGTAAGCAAATGTTACCTGATAAGAAAGCAAACTGTTTTTTGAGCTCAGTGATGATGTCAGCAGCGAAGAGGGGACTGGACTCCTTCTGCATGATCTCATCTGTAACAAACACACACAGAAAAGAAACACAAAAATGATGTTAAACTAGTGTCCTAGTTCTGTCATGTTGTTTGACACTAATCCTATAATATCACTCTTTAATCTTCAAGTTTAAAGCAAGCATCTCAGCAAAATAAATAAATAAATAAATTCCTGACTGGAAATCACCTTCTCTTTATCATCTTATCGCTGTTATTTTAGTTAAAAAGTTGAAACGCCAAAAGTGATTTATTGCTCTAGACTATAGGGTCTGCACTCCCTAATATATTACAGCCTTTCCTCATGTATTGTGTCTTTAGCTGGTGTATATTACCAAGTGTGCAGATGAATCTTGCCCAAAGCAGTTCCCATGCTCTGGTCAATAGAAGATCAAAAAAGATTAGTACTAGGTGATTTCCTACAGTGTCTCAACCAAAACCACACCACCTTCACCCCAGGATAAGAAACACAGAAAAATAAACTGAAAACACAAATAATCTTAAATAGTTATTAATAAACATGGGCATAACGTTAACCAGACTGCAGGCATAATTGATTTTAAAACCTGAAGTAAAGAAGCCTAAAGGGAACATTAGCAAACCAGTGTCCAAAACACAACATATGATGGTGGTCATAATGTGCTTTCACAATGCCAGGTTATTGTAAGTGGTGGTTAAAGGGATAGTTCGGCCAAAAATTGTATTAAACCCATGATTTACTCACCCCCAAGCTGTCCGAGTTGCATATGTCCATCGTCTTTCAGACAAACACATTTTCGGATATTTTAGAAAATGTTTTAGATCTTTCGGTTGATTAAATGTAATGTTACGGGGTCCACGACCTTCAAGTCCAAAAAAAGTGCGTCCATCCTTCGAAAATTAAATCCAAACGGCTCCAGGATGATAAACAAAGGTTTTCTGAGGGTAATCCTCGCGGTGTTGTTGTAGAAATATCCATATTTAAAACTTTATTAACGAAAATGAATACCTTCCGGTAGCGCCGCCATCTTAGTCGCGTCCACATTCAGGATAAGAGCTTACGCAGCCTACGGAGGCTACTCTGCTGCTGCTCTGTGCCCCCGCCCTCCGAATTTGTCATACGTCACTAAGAAAAGTGCGTACACTACGCTAATACTCTCTCCAGAATACAGAGGAGTCTAGGATGGCGGCGCTACCGAAAGGTATTTATTTTCGTTAATAAAGTTTTAAATATGGATATTTCTACAACAACACCGCGCGGATTACCCTCAGAAGACCTTTGTTTATCATCCTGGAGCCGTTTGGATTAAATTTGTGAAGGATGGACGCACTTTTTTTGGACTTGAAGGTCGTGGACTATGGGTGGACCCCGTAACATTACATTTAATCAACTGAAAGATCTAAAACATTTGCTAAAATATCCGAAAATGTGTTTGTCTGAAAAACGATGGACATATGAAACTCGGACAGCTTGGGGGTGAGTAAATCATGGGTTTAATATCATTTTTGGCCGAACTATCCCTTTAAGTCATTGCTACTGTATCTTGTGGTAACAAAAGTGGTTAGCAAGTCACTACATGGTTCCTATAAGCACCCTCGATGAACATAAATCTATAGATTTTGTTCGTGTTTTAAAAGTAGTAGCACATCTCTCCTAAAAAGTGTATAATCTATACAAATTGGGCCTCACGACCCTGGAGTTACTTATTATTATTAAGGTTAACATTTTTAAAGTGATTAATATTGGCATATAACATGCCAATATAAAAGTTTTTTTAAGTGCAGGATTAAGAATTTATCTTTTAAAGCACCTACATGCCATTATCTTTTATATGCTTGAAAGAAAACCACAGATGAGACATGAATAGAGGCCAGAATATATATTCACAACCTGCTTTTGTTCTTCTAAAATAAAAGTGAGTTGTCCCACTGGGGTCAGGTTCACCGCCTTAGGATGTTCACACACATTCACACAGAAAGTCACTTTTTCACATTTTTAAATGACAGCAATATGAACCTGTTCTAACAGACGTATCTTTCACCACCTCCTAATGCCCCCCATACCTCACATTGACTAAAATAAAATATCTCAAATAACAACAACCAACTGGACTAACCAGCACTGACAAATTAAAATCAAATGACAAACAATTCAAATAAAGAGATGCTATTGCAGAGAGACAAAGTCCCTGTCCTCACTTACTGTGTAGCCAGTGACAACAACGGGTAAAGTTGTAATACTTTTCAACCTCTGCTAGAGGAATGCATACATTTCTCCTTCTGTTCTGTACCTCCATCCCCTATTTCATTGAATCTGTTGCTCTTTCTCTTGCTCGTTCTGCCAGTATCTCACTACTTGTCTTGAAACCTTAGGCAACAACTTCAAAATGAGCTACCTGACACAGGTGCACCAAGTGATGACTTCCTGTTTCTCTCTCTTTCTCTCTCTCTTTCTCTTATTCCCACCCCACACCCAGACTTCCTGGAGTGGACTGGTCGGATGTCACACATACACAGGTTCCCTTCATCATCTACATTTTCATAAATGATAACAGTGATGGATCACTGCCTGTAACTAACTCTACTTCCTTTGTATTTTGTTTTCTCTGTGTATGTCTGTGGATCAGCACAATCAGCCCCAAATGAGTCTACAAGCACATACCCCCTCCCCAAAAGACTACCTTCCCCCAACCCATGAATGAATGAAACCCTGTGTGAGTGTTTTGGTTTCTCCCTGGTATAAGAGGAATCTGAATACGATCTGATCTTGTTGAGTGGGGAGAGAGATAAGACTGAATTCAGACACCAAGCATTCGAATCAACAGATAGCATTTAAAATTAGATAACAGGCTCTGTAGCTCCCATACTCTCTTTCATGCAGACATAGAGTATAAATGTACATAGATAGACAGCGAGAAAATCATACTTAGTTCAGACCATAATAATCAACATCACAATAAATGTGCTGCTTGCAAGGGGGTTTTAACATTTAGAGAAATGAAGAGAACAACGGGTTAATCCCTAATAGGTAGCAATAACTAACTATCAGAGTTCAACAATCATAAAAACCATGTTCATTTTTGTAGAGATTTGTATTCTTGTAGTACTTTGTACTAAAAAAACAACAACATTTGTCTTAAACTTCAAATCAGAGCGATCTCATATATTTGGACCACACAACACAAAAGCAGACAATCCAAGTAAACATCTTTTGAAGATGTTGATTTTGTTAGCATACGGTCACTTACTCTGTACTTGCCCTAGCGGGACCAGAGGAAGTCCAAAATCACTGCCTTGCTTGGGTCGCCTTTTTCCAAGTTTCCTCAGCATACCTTTGCCCTTTATCATCGCCTGATACCTGACTTCTGCTACATAGTTCTTAAAAATATTATAGCATTTCTTTAAATCACTAGCATCATTAGATTTTAAACTACAATACAGCAAGTAGCTACATAACATATAAACTAAACTACTAATGCCTGCACTAACTACTAGAGTAAACTGTTCTGCTATTGTGGAAAACAGTTTTTTAATGGTATCTGTTTTTGTAATCAGTAGTGAGCTCTGCCAAACATACACACAAACTTTGGTCAAGTCATCTTCAGCAGAAATCTCTCAGGGATTCTTTCTTCTGAATATAAGAAATCCAGGAATTATTTACGGCATTCATTAAGATACAGACTGGTCAGGATGCTGTTACATGTTAGTGAAACAGCGATCATAAATTGAGATAATGTTTAAAAAATTCAGTCATGCAGCTGTTTGCCAGTTACGTACTTAGATGTAAATGTATGTTATTTACTGGCAACAGTTTGTGCAAAGTTAAATGAATATTAAATATTTACAAGTTTGTCTTTACAGAATCAAACTTTTTAATAACAGCCTCATGCAAACATTAGGGAAACCAGAAATCCTTGGGGAACCAAAATGTTTTTTTTCCTTCAAATTTGGTTCCCACAATGCCTTGCACGTGGCTGTGTCATTTTAGTTTTATTCTGTAAAGATAAAAACTTGTTAATGTTTAATGCCCATTTAACTTTGAACAAACTGTTGCCAGTAAATAACATACATTTAAATCTACAGTAAATTACCTCTGCATTACCCAAAAACAAATTTCATATTTAAATCTTAAAGGGACACCACCTTTTTGAGAATATGCTCATTTTCCAGCTTCCCTAGATTTTAACATTTGATTCTTACAGTTTTGGAATCCATTCAGTCGATCTCCGGGTCTGGTGGTACCACTTTTAGCATAGCTTAGCATAATCCATTGAATCTGATAAGACCATTAGCATCGTGCTAAAAAATAACCAAAGAGTTTCAATATTTTTACTATTTAAAACTTGACATTTCTATAGTTACATTGTGTACTAAGACCGACAGAAAATTAAAAGTTGCAATTTCTAGACCGATATGGCTAGGAACTATACTCTCATTCTGGCGAAATAATCAAGGACTTGCTGCTGTAACATGGCTGCAGGAGGCGCACTGATATTATGCAGCACCTGAACATAGTCCCCTGCTATTAAAAGTAACCAAGGGGACTATTTTCGGGCAGTGAGTAATATCATTGCGCCTCCAGCAGCAAGTCCTTGATTATTATGCCAGTTTGAGAGTATAGTTCCTAGCCATATCTGCCTAGAAAATCGCAACTTTAAATTTTCTGTCGGTCTTAGTAAATGAAGTAACTACAGAAGAGTCAAGTTGAAAATAGGAAAAATATAACAAGGTTTTGGTTATTTTTAGCACAATGCTAATGGTCTAATCAGATTCAATGGATTATGCTAAGCTATGCTAAAAGTTGTACAGCCAGACTCTGATTTCAGCTGAATGGATTCCAAAATGGTAAAACTCAAATGTTAAAATCTAGGGAAGCTGGAAAATTATCATTTTTTTTTTTTAAAGTGGAGTGTCCCTTTAAGTTCTTACTTCCCTCTCTTTCTCCCTCTTTTCGTTTTGCATGCCATTTGTTTGGTAATTTCTTTCCTGCTTGGGAAAACAGGGTTTACACATATCTGTGATATTCAGTTCAACTGGCTTTTACAGAGGCTTGTAGCCATATACAATAAATATAATTTCCAATGCCCATTATATTAAGCAGTTATTGGTTCATTACCAATAATAAATACTAATAATAAATTAGTATTTAAATGTTAATTGTATTCATTTGTTAACATCAAACTTTGCAGGTCTGAAATTCTAATCTTATTTCTCAAAGCTATTGGTAAATAGCTTCTCTATCATGATTACTTGTAGACAAAAGAGACAAAAATCATTTGTCACATTTAGCAAAACAGCAATATTTATAATCAAAACAAGCAACATGGATCATCTCAATTGATGTACATGTTTAAAACATGAATAATGATTGCTAATAAGAACTGTTAGACCTATCCAAAACCAGTCAAGTATGTAGAGACATTTTCAGAACTGCAACCGTCTATTTACTACCTGTATGCAGACACACATAGACTCATATACATTCCTTACCAATGCTGTGAGCGACATTGCTCAGTCGGCGTTGTAGCTCATGCACAACCACCTTCTCTGTCTGCATCCAGATCATCGCCATCCTGCACTTAATGACAAGACGGACAGGAAGACTGGACCTTATGAGAGAGAGGAGAAAATCTTCCTCCGTCCTTCAGTGATGGGCAGTTCAGCATCAGCACCACACAGAATCAGATGGGGGAGGGGCTATCAGATGACACCTACACAGTCAAACACAAGAAGGATGCCCTTATACGCATGTGCTCGTGGCTGTCTTGTGCACTGACCAGACTTTGGCGCCACCACAAGGACTGTTTCTATATTTACAGCATATCGAGGTGAATCCAAAGTTCAAGAGGGAAAAATTGTAAGATGTGATAAGTACTAATAACAGACATGCTGTAGTTTTTCAGTCAAATAGTTATATAAAAGTACAGAATACCAGAGGAATACATACTTGTTGTAGACATCCATTGTGAAATACATTGTGCAGAACACATCACGGTCATCTGGACAGGTGGAAAGGCAAAGAAAAGAGCATGGGTGCTGCTCTGCTGACCTATAACATGAACATATATAAGTTGATATGTTGATAACATTTAAGGTTGATAGGTCAACATGCATGTAAGAAATAAAATGAACATGCAAGAGAGCTTTCACTGTGGCAAGACCACTGTATATTTTTACAATTATCCAAAGATGGCTTCAATACCAAAAGGTCTTGAATCTGAGTTATGGACTTACATGCTTTTTGGATGTTTTGATTTTAATATTTCTTCATTTCAGTAGTCATGTATGTGGCTTTATTTCTTCTCTATCGCCAAACCAATGAACAATTGCAGGAAAGCGTAAAAAATAGCTGAAAGGCTCCTTATAAAGACACAGTTTGCTTCTGATCTATCCTTTCATATTTAATTTGATGCCCTGTGTTGTTATATATAGACTTAACAGTGACTGCCAATGGAAGTGCAGAAAGGCAAGCTCACGTGGTCCTCTGCCTTCTGTCGCATACTATTAATAGCAACCAATGGTTCATAGACTTGGCAACATCCTTAGGACTGATCACACTCCAACTCAGATATTATGCTACTCATAATAATGAATAGAATCATATGAATTATACATTAGATTTAATTATATAATTAATTTTATATTCATCATATATGTTGTAATATATAATATCAGTCTGCCTTTATAAATCTGTCTTCTATATCTGTTTATATATATTTTGTTCATTAACAAGTATAAGATGTCATTTCTTGCCTGAAGAGAATCAATAGTATTAAAAGTAAACAAATAAAACGAAAACTTTATGTTAAAAATGTATATTGGAGTATCTCTTAATAATTTTTAATCTAACAAAATGTCTAACTTTTGTCTTTACCTGTGTGTGACTATTAATAACATCTGTTTGAGGCTTTTGTCATGCGCTGTATCTAAAACAGTGGATGGATAGCCATTTATTAAAGTCAAAGGTTAAAAGCTAAATTAATATTAAGCCATGTATATGGAGAAACGGTCGATCGTTATAATAAGTTATACAAAATATATTTGTAACTTCCCTTTTGCGAGTGAAATGTATTACGCTGTGTAGACGTTGCTCCAGTATCTCCCAGTGATTCAAGTGTAGCCCATAAACCTTAAATTAATAATATTCAATTAAATAATATTGACATTTTTTACATCACGAGTTGTACCACGCATCGACAACAGCGAAAACTACAGATGGGCGGTACATGGTGACAACTTCCGGACTACAGCTCCCAGCGTGTACCGCGGCTTTAATTTCGTTTGTCCGTCTCGCGGGCTTTGCTTTGTTATGGCGGTCTCTTTCGAAACGTCTCAAAGTTTAGACGTCAACTGCTGAAAACTTTAAATACCCACATCGGCAACCCAAAGCAAGGTACGTGTTTTTATTTACACCTGTTCCGTAATGGTTCAGTTTTAAAAAAAGATATCCGGCTATATATTTCTATCTTGTGTCTTTAAATACTGCATAACGACAGCGTTGCCTTTAAACTTAAAGCTGTTTACATAGACAACATTACTAGTCATCGTTGATATGCAGGTTATTTAGTTGTTAACGGTTTTAGATTCACTGACAGCTTTTGTGTTGTGTGATACATAGACATTATTGTGTTGGTAAATGTATGCCATCAAAATACTGCAAGGGCGGTACATCATACGCAGATAAACCCTAAAATGCATTTGTCAATCCACCAGTTTAGGGCTCTAGCCGGGGCAACAACACAATCATGTCATCTCCAGCTGGACTCCAGCACTTTCTTTCCCAGTGGATGCCGAATAGCTCTCGCGCTGGGGTGATATTACATGGATCTCCTGGATCCATCCGCAGCAGCGGCAGTCCAGTGGTTAGGGACCCGGACGATTCATTCAGCTCCCATTTTGCCCCGTTGCCTGTATCCCTTAGCAGCAGTGTGGACACGTGCAGTCCCGGTGAAGGTGCCACAGAGCAGTTTGATGCATCTTTAAGCTGTGACATGCAAAGTATCCAAGACATGTTAAGAAACACACGGGATCTACCATTAATAGCTAAGCTTGAACAGGTAGGTTAAGATCCCCAGTTAATCATCCTGCCAAATGTATTAATGTATATAATTTTGTTTTGAAGCAGTTAAATGTATTTGCTTAGGTTGATTGTCTAAATTACACTAGTCAACATTTGAAGTGGATTGAAACCTTTCATTAAAGTTTTATTAAAGAGCACCTATTGTCCGATTCACGTTATTACATTTCCTTTGGTGTAAAGATATACAAAAGATACATACCCCAAAGTAAACAATGACACGAGTTATCGTCTCCAATGTAAATCTCTTTTTTTGGACTACAACAAACACACGGCTTGTAGGCAGCAGTTTACTTCCTGGGATTGGTGATGTACTAACGACTGACATTATCATAATTCCTCCCGCTTGGACTCACAGCCTGCAAGTTAACTTCTGTTAGCACTGCATTGTGACCGAATCTTTTAAACATGGTAAGGAGCATCACATTTCCGGCTGACGTCAGAGGTGTTCAGGCCAATCACAATGTACAGATTAGCTAGCCAGTCAGGGACACAGAGCTTTACAAATTTGTGCGTTTCAGGAAGACAGTGAAATCTGGAGCTACAAAAATGTATGGTATGTGGAAAATAATGTGTTTTTTAACCATAAACCTGCGAACACATTGTATTAAACCAAATACACAAAATAACGTTGTTTTCTAGCAATAAAAATAGGTGCTTTAAAATTTTTAACATTACCCATTCTCATCTTAGGACAACTTTGATTAACTTTTTTGATCCACTACAAAGTTGACTAGTGTATACTAATGTTTTTGATCATGATTTTTTTAAAAAATATTTTTTAGAAGTGATCCAAAACCACATGGCCAACTTTCATTTAAAATACATGTGAAAATGTAAATGCAAAATAAAATCTGAACCTTTAATACATTAGGATAGGAACCACTGTGATATTATCACCCATATATGATGGTAATTGCACCACCACTGTAAAAACATCATTGTCCAATTGGAAAAGCACAATATTTATTTATGCATCATTTGTCCATCTTTCCAACCCACCAGAAATCGCTTTGTCGTTTCTTTTCTCAGTTTGATATTATTGGAGAAGTTGTGAGTCTGAAGAACGAATAGGACAATTCTTTAAAAGCAGATAGTTTTGGTGTTCTCTCTGTGTTTATTGATTTTTATCCATGTTATCAACATGCCTAGACCATTATTGTGTTTTTGACTCATTTACACACATGGATGCCTTAAAACTGGCCACTTTAAAATATGTAAGTAATTGAATGGCTTTTTTATTTATCCAGCTGAAGCAAATGCAACATCGCATGCAGGAGCAGCTCAAAACCCACCAGCAGGAACAGCAGCTTAGATTGCAACACGAACAGCAAAGTCTTCAGAGAACAGCACAGAACACCACAGGTACCTGATGCTCCTATATAGCTCAGTGGAAGAGCATTGCAAAAGGTTTTGGGTTTGAACACATAGTGAATAAAAAAATCTGGAACTTTTATTTAGAATAAAGTGTCGGCCAAATGCATAAATGTAAATATTTATTTCTTATTTACCTGTGCATAGAGAAATCTTAAAAGAAAACACCACCATTTTTCATTATTTTGTTCCTAACTCAACTTAGACAAATTAATACATACCTATGTTTTTTCATTGTGTGCAGTTAATCTTTGCACAGCGTGTCATGAATGTGTTAGCATTTAGCCTAGCCCCATTCATTCCTTAGGATCCAAACAGGGATGAATTATGAAGCCACCAAACACTTCCATGTTTTCCCTATTGAAAGACTGTTGAATGAGTAGTTACACGAGTAAGTATGGTGGCACAAATTAAAACGTGGCAATTTTTTAAGCAGATAAAAATGAGAACTATATTGTATGGTGGAAAAGCACTTAGTTTGCAGCACTTCGACCTTAGTAGTCAGGAGTAATGTTGTTACTGCGCCAAGGCAGTAAAATATTGAAAAACGGTGCTGTTTTCCTTTAACATTTAGGGCATTTAGCCATGGCTGTTTTACAGAGATTATATAACTAAGACATTTTTGGCTGATGTACAAACACTCATTTATGGCTTTCTTTATTATCTGTATTGTGCCTGAATATCTTCAGACAGTAGTATGTGGAACATAAAACAAAGTATGGTAGAGCCAAACACTGAACATGATGACAGTAATTATGAATATGAAGACTCCTTTCAATCCACGAGTGAAGATCATACTGTGCACGGAAACGACTGTGAACCAGAGCCACTAGACAGGTATGCTGTTATTTCTTTGGATGAAATTACAAGAAATGCTTTAAAATTGAATTTGTATTGGAACTGGGTATAGTGTCAGTCTGGTGAACGGCTTTGTTGCTTCCTAATCTTTGGATAAAAGCATCTGCTAAATGTAAATGGTGAATGTGTTAATGTGTGTGTTGATGTTTAGACCTATCAGATCCGGATTTATTGGAAAAACGTTTGAGGAAATGCTGGAAGAGCAGCTCAGGATGGAAGACCAGAAACTCACGGGCAAGGTCAGATATTAGGACAATGTTATAGAAAGTATGTCTAAATTTAAACCATGCATTATAATAAGGCTCTCTTTTTGATTTAACTTTATATCTTTTGTTATAATTCACTTATCTAGAATGCTTCTGCCGAAACCGCAAAGGTAAAGAGACCATTTCTTAAACGAGGAGAAGGTCTTGCCAGGTTTACCAAAGAAAAAGCTGCTGCATTGTCACACAGAAAACATCCATCTAACCCCAAGCCCCCTCCATGCCCGAATCCTAAATCTTCCCAAGATTCAGACATGAGGTCCAAAAAGAACTCAAACAAAACAGAAACCTTAAAATCCACACATCCTGTGATCCAACGCAAGACTGCCACGCTCAACAAAGAAAACGTTCCTCAGAACAAGACCACAATGCCAGTTACCAAGACAACAGTTCATCCTCCCATTCTTGGTGCACACCAGAGTCAAAATGTGAGCTCCATTTCTGCTCCGTTCAAGAGAGACAGAAAATCTGAACAAAATGTCAAGAGTGTCCCTACAACGGATGCCAACAAGAGTGGTGCGTGTACTCGCATCGATGGTAACAACATTGCAGAAAACTCATTTGAAGTATGGTTCGCAGAGCGGGGGATGCATTGGGAGCAGGACCACCAGCGTGAATGTGTTGAACTCGGAGAGTTTGAGTTGTTAGAACGAGCGGCCGACGAAATCTCCTTTTCTAGCAACTCGTCTTTCATCAGCACCCTTCTTCATAGAAGCTGCAGGCGTCTTTCTTCCACACCCATTAAATCATCAAATCAGTCCACACCACCAAGTCACGCTGTTACAATAGCTCCTGGTCCTGAGGTGGGTCACACTACATCAGTTCCTCCTACAAACACTGTGATAATGAGAGACGCCAATACTGTGAGAGAGAAAGATCTGATGGGAGTGTTGTCTGATGCTAAAATAGATGACAAAGACCTTAACACCTCACTGTGCAGTAGCTCAGAGTTGCAACCCTCTATATCTAATCCACCCCTACGCCACTGCTTTCAAGTGCCCACTGTGCCTTATGATAAACGCACCTATCAGGACAGAGATGGAGTCAGCAGTCCAGACGGTGACGATGCAAATTCCTGTAACAGTAAAGACTCTACTCTCATAGACTCAAAGGGCCACTTAGAGTTTGATGATGATGATACCTGGAACGAACCTGAGGAAGTGGACAGCTGTCCTGTAGAGGAATCTCCATCTGAAAGGGCACTGAAAAGAAAAGTTGCCTTCTCTAAAGATACAAAATCAGCGAGTGTTAGTCCAAAATCTGAAAATGAGAACAAAGGTCTGCCTACATGCCCATTGGTGTCAAAGATGTTTCCAGCACTAAATCCAAAAGCCTCTTCTCCTGTGACGGTGCAGGCACCACAGAGCTTGCATAGTGAAGGAGCAGGTAAAAGAAAGTTGTTGAATTATACAAAATGAACATCCTTGGTATTAGTCATAGTCAATAAGTTAAATATACAGTACTGTGCAAAAGTCTTAAGCCACCGTGCCAGAATTAGATTTGTTGTTTTTGTAATGTTATGGTGATCATATATAATTATTTCTCAGTCTTTTTATTAGAACACATCCAGAAAATACAGGAAATGTGTATGTAGTATTAAAAACAGTATAAAAGCTGAAGTGTCAAGTATTTAGCGTAAACTCCTCTTCCACTTGAGCAATAGCAGGCAGCTGCAGGATCTCTTAAACCTAAATGAAATTAAATTCTAATTTCTAATTCTAATCAAATGACTTTAGGATTTCAGTCTCCTCAAAAAAGCTCAAGATGTGTTTCGTGCCAAGAGAGGTCACACTAAATACTGACTGATGCCTGAAGACGAAATTTAGTTCTGAAAATTGTTTCGTTTTTAATTTTGTGTACATATTTCCTGTATTTTCTGTTTGTATCTTAAAAAAAGAGTAAAAATAAATATGAATGGACATTAAAACTTTTAAAACAACAAAGCTGGTGGTGGTGGCCTAAGACTTTTGCATTGTACTGTATTTTACTAAAATCCTGTTTGGGGTTACAGCTCAATCCAGCCTGCTTCGTGAACGCTTGGTGGAGCTGGAAACGGAGATCGAAAGGTTCAAACGTGAAAATGCGGCACTGAGCAAACTAAAGCAGGAGAACCAGGATGTGAAAGAGAATCTCAGGTATGATGGGATATGAAGCTAGCAGGTAAGCTCAAAATATTTTCATGCGTGCCAATAAATTGCATTAAACTAAAACTTGAAATATTTTTCCATACAGGAAAGAGAGGGCCGAGTTTGAAAAGAAGAGACTGGAAGACATTGCAAAATGGGAGGAGTTTAAAAGGGAGGAGAACAAAAAACTGCAACGTGAAAAAAAGCTTTTCGAAAAACACGCGGCAGCTGTGAGAGCAAGACCTGACAAACAAGAACGAGATGAGATCCAGGTTCATTTTGGTTATTTCCTAACTTTAAGGCTCAGTTTCCCTGACAGGGTTTAGGTCAGAGGTGCCCAACCTTGCTCCTGGTGGGCTGCCGTCCTGCAGACTTCAGTTCCAACACACCTGTCTGTAATTATCAAGCAACCCTGAACACCTTGATTAGCTGCTTCAGCTGTGTTTGAATGGGGTTGGAGCTACAATCTGCAGGACGGTAGCCCTCCAGGAACAGGGTTGGGCACCCCTGGTTTAGATGAATCCAGGATTCAGCCTTAGTTATATTAGGACATTTAAAGTAGTTTTTACAAACAAACCTTACAAAAAACCTTACTGCTGTGAATCTTGAGGTAAAACAGTGGCACTTATATATGTTAAAGGCATACTCCAGCCAAATATCAAATTACCCCATGATATACTCACTCTCAAGCAATCCAAGATACATCTTTTGGACGAACACATTTGAAGTAAATGTCTTTGCTCTTTTAAGCTTTATTAAAGAAAACTGGGATAAGGGAACCACTTTTGACTTTAAACCCCAAAAAGTGCCTTCATCTTTCACAGAGGTAATCCACATAGCTTTCAAGGGGTTAATAAAGGTCTTCTGCTGGTAATCGATGCAATTTAGTATGAAAATATCCATATGTCAAACATTATAAACTGTAATAATTAGCTTCCGCTAATGACGCCATCTTGGACGCAATTCACAAGAGTTTTGGTTTAGTTAGTGTTGGTTGCCATAGTAACATTGCACTGTTAAATTGGCGAGTTCAAGATAGACGTATGTATCTTGGTTTGCTTGAGAGTGAGTAAATTATGGGGTAATTTTGAAATTTGGCTGGAGTATCCCTTTAACTCATTTTCCCGCCAGATTTTTTGTTTTAAGTTGTCGGCCAGTATTTTTTGTGATTTTCACAAAAGTTTCACAAAATGCCTTCCAGGAAAATTTTCTTCTAAAAATATATAAACATACAAATATATCAAATGAAAGAACAGACCCTCTATTTTCAAACAAACAAAACGGAAAAAAACGTTTCATCGTATCTATATTTTTTTCTCTACTTATAAACTTTTAAATATTTGTATTTTTCTTTTTGCAAAAAGCTGAAATAATTGCATTTTTGTGAAGGAATTTTGTTAGAGATCAGATTCGGAATGATTATCAAAACATACACAGAGTTTAAAATTAGTAAATAATTTTTTTCTTCAGTTTTTTTTATAAATTGTGTAAGTTACAGATTAACATTAAACCTTATCAAGAACCCGTCAATGGTGGGGAAAGAGTTAGTCAGTACAAGGTGTTCGTAAATTATGCATTTTAGTCTGGGACTAGGTTAAGCTCTGTCAGAGAAACCTCTGCCTTTAAATTTACATTTAAGCATTTGAGTCAACAAGCAAATTAATTTATGTATAGCATATTAGTTGTCAATCTTGACTGTTTGTTATAAGCTATTTTATTTCTGTATAGTCTCTGAAGCAGCAGGTGAATGCACTGCAGGAGGATTTACGCAAACGAGAGGCTCGGTGGAGCAACACGCACAGCCGTCTCCGGCAGCAGGTGGACGCCCTGAGTTCAGAAAACACATCACTTAGAGATCAAGTGCGGACGCTGGAGAAACTACGCCTCAGTGTGTGGAAGAGTGCTGAGAATGAGAGAGAGAGGGAGAAAAGGTCTTGTGCATCAGGCAGTAAAATAAGTGCTGCACCCATATCCAAAGATTTCAAAGTAAGTGTATACAAGTGTAACAATACCTTGTTCAAAGAATATCAATGAAGAAATGTTCTTCTAATGTTAAGATTTGTTATTAATGGTGGATGTTGTGTGTGTGTGGGTAGAGTCCCTGCCATAGTTCAAAAAGCAGCCTCAGCAAGAATGGAAGTCCTGAGACTAAGAGCCCTCCAACAAATTCAGGTATTAATAGCGCATCAATAGTGCATATTACTTATGGTTGTAACATTTTCAACAAGTTCAAACTATTTTGCATTAGTTCCTTACTCAGAGACAATGAAAGAGAGTATCGGATTCAAAAATGATCACAGTCCTACAGGGGAATCGGATGGACTTGATTTGACTGATAGCAACTATGATGCTTCACTGATGAACTCCATCTACACTGCTGCCGCTGAACATTCAAAGCAGGAACAAGAAGAGATCATGCATTCAGACAACAAGGTAATCAATCAGTCTCACATATAAAAGTATCATCTACATAGACTTTTGCTTGGACAGACCTTTCAAACGACACTATTGACTCAAATATTCATATTTTTCTCAGATCGAGAAAGTGCTTCCTGACGGTAGTCGACTCATCATTTTCCCAAATGGTACGAGGAAGGAGATCTCAGCAGATGGACAGACTGTCAAAGTCACATTTTTCAATGGAGATGTGAAACATACCATGGCTGATCAAAGAGTGGTGAGACTGGATGCATTCACACTAAAAACAGTTGTTATGTCTTGCCATTAATTTTTTGTTGAAGCCAAAGAAAATAAATATAATCGTGATATCTTTAACATTGACAGTGTGTAAGGTCATATATTGAAATTAAATTTAAATGCTTGTCATCCCAACATTAAGACTAATATCATGACTAGCACTGTCATTCAATTTCAGATTTATTATTATGCAGAAGCTCAGACCACACACATCACATACCCCGATGGAATGGAAGTGCTTCAGTTCCCTAACAATCAAACAGGTAGGCAGATTCCTTAAATTGTAGTCGTCCAGCTAAGTTTGACAGATTTTTTTTAAATTTGAAGTTACACCGCACCCTCCATTTTCAGAGAAACACTTCCCAGATGGTCGTAAAGAAATCACTTTTCCTGATCAGACGGTGAAGAATCTTTTTCCTGATGGGAGGGAGGAAAGCGTACTTACCGATGGAACAATAATACAGCTAAACCCGTAAGTTAGTGTCACATTATGTCAAAATGAAGAGAGTACGCAGATAAAAAATATTTAGGTTTCGTTGTTTTCTATTTTTAGAGATGGCAGTAAGGTGATCCAGTTTAATACAGGCCAGCGTGAAGTCCACACTGCAGATTTTAAGAGACGAGAGTATCCAGATGGTACTGTAAAAACAGTTTACTCAGATGGACGGCAAGAGACACAGTACCCCACAGGTCGTGTGCGCTTAAAGGATGCACAGGGTCACATCATTATGGACACTAAGGCATAAAAGGAGGAGAGGAAATGTAGACTTGAATGAATTTATTGTATGAAAGAAAATGTGTGCATTATGTATCTGTGAATTATTTATTAAGAATGTGATTTTTGTGAAAATAAATTATTTCAAGATTTAAATTCCAATGGTCACTTTGGTTCACAGCTCCCCATCCCATATAAAAAAACCATCTCTAAAATTTGACATATTAAATACTGATTGGATCCTGAATAATATCAATGAACTATTGATTTTTTAGTCAATATACTGTAAAATGTTGTGTATTGCACAGCACATAATTTTATCTCCTAACATGAACTGAGGTATAGAAAAAAAAACGTTTTTTTAATTCAACAACTTTAGATTTTTTTCTGCTGGTCCGTTGTAATTGGTACAAAAATGCATAAAGTTAAATCAAAAGAATCAAAAGTTTTATTTAAATGCTGCTCAACATACAGAGATTTAACATGAACACAAAACTTTAAAGCAGCCTTAAACAAACACAGTTTGCTTTTACTTTGCCATTTGAAATATTTTTGAAACATTAACAAAATCAGGTTTAACTTCAACAAAGTACTTAAAAACTTAAATATTTAACATAAAAATAACTGCACACACTTTTATAAAGTAGCATAAACACCCAAGTATTTAAATATAAAACCAACATAAAATGTTTTGCACTCCTGCATGTTTCCATCAAAACTCCTGATTGTCAACAATCGCTGCCAAGCCCTACAAACACATGAAACAATCATGACACACATTCACGAACATTCTGTCCCTCAACTTATATTTCTTCAACACTTACCTTACTAAGATCGATTATTGCTTTTATTCATAATCAGCCAGGCCGTTCTCCACTAGAGGTGTGTGAACAAGTGACCCATCCATCTTGTACAGCAACACCGTTAACTGTGGTTCTGTTGCCTGTAATGGCACATTTGCATAGATTCGCAAACATTTTATGATACAACAAAGATTACTGCAGATGTTGTTTAAAATGACAAGTTAATACACCGTGAGGTATCAAGACATACAACCACTACTGCAGTCAGCTCGCCGTTCAACAGGTCAACCATCTCCAGCATTGCTTTCATGCTCCATTCGGGTCGATAAGGGATCAGCTCCTTCTCCATACAAATTCTTGGAGGTTTGAACCCTGCTAATTTTACGTAAACCGCTGCACATGGGAAATGATGGAGGGATGCAGGGAGCTGACGCAATCTGCAATGTTAACACATACATAGTGTTTCAACCATCTGCTACAACCATTATGACAATTTTTTCCACATTATCTGCAAGTTGCATTTCAATTTTGTAATGTCATCTAGGTTTTGAAGATTGAAGTGAATTCAGATAAAGTAGCCACTGCATATAAGCCATATTAGACACAGTTCACATCAATTTTATGTAGGGAAGAGCAGGGCACAACCTAACGCTTTTTGGTTTTGGCTCAATCATTCAAAAAATATTTGAGTTTGATTAATTATATTTTTACACAAGCAACACACACATCTCTGCTATAAATGAACATTTGAAGTTTGTTTCTAGTACTTACCATTCTTGGACAATTACACCAAACGTGACAGAAGTGCAAATGTTACAACTTACCCCATAGGTGGGGTTAATTGTAACAGGCAGGGGGTTAGTTGTAACACTGCCAAAAATTAAGTTTGCAGGAAAATATTTCAATACTATTTTGTTTATATACTTGAAGTGGATATTGTTTATATATCTGTCTATAATAGACAGGTATCCACAATGTATTCATTTATCCAGCCCTTTTCTAACAATACTTCAATTATAAATGGATACAAATGTCTAAATATGAGAGAAACAGCAGCACAATTATAAAAAACCATTTTCAAAGTCTGATTTTAGCCATTCATTTCATTATGATTTCTAGGGGTGCACGATTCAGAAAATTTCACGATTCGATTCCGATTTTTAGGCTCAAGATTCGATTCAAAATCGATTTTCGATTCAAAAACAATTCGCGATTTAAAAAAACGATTCCCAGTGTGTAAATGTAGTTTACTTTTTCCTATGTGACTGATTGTAGTAGATATCCAATTTTAAAGAAAAGAAACACAACAAAGTAAATGTAGTTTGATATTACTTTGTCTTCATGCAAAAAAAAATTGTTATGAAGCAATTAGATGACCCCTTTTATCAAACTCTATTAAATACAATAGTATATTATTGATAGACAGTGCAGGTCTATATATTATAAATGTGACTGGTGTTATAATGGTTATTATTTCTATTAGATAGAGCAGAAGCAGGAAAAGTGCCTGTCTTTCTATTTCTCTCTTGCCGATAAAAAAAAAAAAGCTAAATCCACTCATTATTTCAGATTCAAAAGTCTACTTGCTGTCCCAGTGACAGGGGACTTTACATTACAGCTTTGCATTTTGTAAATCTTGAGTCAGCTTGAGCTTTGCTCGGTCAGTGCAATAGATTTTAGAAAAGATATGGTTTATTAATAATAATAGAAAAGAGCCAGTTTTTAATCGCCATAGAAACCGCAGGCATGCTGAAACTGCACGCGAGCTTTAGCACGGTAGCGCTCCGCTCACGGCCATTCTCCGTTCGACTCGGGTTTTACACACAATATTAATCAGACTTGGGACCCAAAGTAATTTAACTATGATTGACCAGGACCCGACTGAACATTTCAAATACAAACCCGGAACCATACGGTCCGCGGGTGCTCTGTGAACTCCTCTAATGTTAAAACTCTGCTCAAGTTCAGAAACATGAAGGATACTATGTGACACGAGCTTGTATGCGTCGCAGTCGCATAATTCATTGAGAAACAGCGAGCACGTGAACACACACCGAACTCATCATGTCGCACACAAAATGTCATTATTAAAGAGTGTCATCATCACAGAAAAACAAAAAAGACAAAGTTTGATACCAGATATACTTAGGCACTTGTTAATATAAGTGGGCAGCACGCCCAAGTAAAGTCAATGTGTGGGAAACACTGTGACAAGAGTGTGCAGGCGTCGGAGTGAATACGACGCAGCAACGCCATCTATGGCAATACTGAGATAAACTCATTTCAGGACAATTGTAACACGGCATTACAAAAAAATATGTATGAATCGATTTTTGAAATTCTATGAATCGATTCTGAATCTGCAAAGCTTGAAGCGCGATTCAAATGTGAATCGATTTTTTTGCACACCCCTAATGATTTCAATCTTTGACGTGACCTTATTCAATCAATATTAAAGATATTAATAAAAATCAATTTTACACTCGATTTTTGACAAGACAGGCACATTTATTTTGTTGCCAGCAATCATTTATGTGTAGCCTAAAACAACGGCGAGAATTACGCTAATGTTAGCGCTTTTCATATCGTAAGTGCTGATGGGGTTAGTTGTAACACAGCGTTACAATTAACCCCGCTGGGTCAAAATATTTTCAAGCCCACCATAAAAGTTGCTAAGAGCTGCAGACATATTTCAAAACGATGCTATGTTTTAGTCAACAAGACACTGATTAATATGACAGACACTGATTAATTGGATTTGGTATCTTACACATTCAACTTAGAAACGAAAAAAAAAACACAAGATGAAAAAAATTACTTGCATGCCACCAAAACACTCGTTCATCAATAACTCTCTGGAAAAACATTATACATTTCCAATAATTTGCGGGAGATTGCTTTTGACAGCGTGAAAAAAAATCCCAGAAAAAAACGCTCAACCTTGTGCAACAATGTAAACAGTCCGTGTTACAACTAACCCCACGTTAGTTTTTCCCCGCGTTCCCCTACTTATAACTTGATTCTTGAAACATGTATTTTGAGAGAGATGTGAGAGAAAAAAAAATGGAATTTTTGCCACATGGTGAAAATTTGGTGAAAACAAACAAACTTTGAATTATTTCCTTTATCTGATAAAATAATTTATTTGCTCTGTAACGGTTTCAAGTTTGACCAACAAGAACAAAGCCGAAAATGTAACTGCTACCATTTTCAGGCAAGATGCAGTAATGCCAAGTCAAGCTAAACCTGTAAAATCTTACTTGTGTACTGGTACGGTGTCATCGGAGCCAAAATCCACATGTCTCACAAGGAGCTGGACAGCAGGAGTGACTTCAGAAAAGCCCATCAGCTTTGCACGGTAATATTTACCATCACTGTATTCGGCCAGGCATGGATACCCTGCACAAGCACAAGCAATAAACACATGGAGTCCAATTAGTTTAGTTTTTGATACAAAGTATCATAAATAAAGGGCTAATCCTCCAAAATCAAAATGCCCTGTGACATCAGTACCGATGGGAAAGTCTGTTAGCCGGCTCAGATTTTCCAAATTCTCATTGATACGATCAAGAGCTTCCTCCAAACTCTCTTCCTGTTTCTGTCTGTTCTCAGTCTTGTCTAACACACAGAGGAACACCTGCAGGAACACAACACTATGGTTTAAAACAATGTAAGTGCCCTGTGTACCACAAGGCAACATTGCTGACCATCAAAACTGAAAAATGATACTCACAGATACGTCTTATCTAATTCAGAATACCAAAACTCGGTCCTGGAGGGCGAGTGTCCTGCTGAGTTCAATAAGCATCTGAAGCAGTCCATTGAGGTCTTACTAAGCATACTAGAAATATCCAGGCACAGGTGTGCTGAGGCAAGTTGAACACCAGCCCTCCAGCACAGAGTTTGGGTACAACTAATCTAATTAAAATCAATCACTCAACCATACAAATTATAATTTTTTTCCCCCAAAATTTTTACTTTTACGTTAGTGCATGGAATAGCTTAAAGTTTTAGTCCATTTTCTTTAAAAAAAATCTAGATAATTACTCACCACCATGTCATCAAAAATGTGTTGTCTTTCTTTGTTCATTCGAGAAGAACTTATGTTTTTTGAAGGAAACATTCCAGGATTATTCTCATTTTAATGGACCCCAACAGTTTTAATGCCGTTTAAAATGGCAGTTTAAAATGACTTCGGTAGGTAAGACCCTTATGCCTCATTTGGGATCGTTTAGAGTCCTTTGAAACTGCAATTTTAAACTGCATTAAAACTGTTAAGTGTTGGGGTCCATTAACTCTTTCACCGCCAGCGTTTTTTTAAAACGTTGCCAGCCAGTGCCAGCGTTTTTCATGATTTTCACCAAAGTTTAATGCCTTCCAGAAAATGTCTTTCTTTAAATATATAAACATACAATATACCAAATGAAAGAACAGACCCTCTGCTTTCAAACAAAAAAAACCGTTTCATCCTGCCTTCTGTGGTTCTTTTGTAATCAGCTTTTGAATATGGGTAGGTTTCTGCAAAAACACCACATTTTGAGCAAAAAGCAGAGATAATTCCATTTTTGTGACAGGCTTTTCATAGAGATCCTATTCAGAGCGATCTTTAAAACAGACACGGACATGCAGCTGCTTGCCATTTGGCAATACTTCCGGGTTTAAAACATTGCGGAAGGGCGCCACCTGATGGATAATAGCGGTATTGCGGAAAGACGGAAAATCTCGTCATTGGCGGGGAAGCGTTTTCTCTTAATTGACGAGATATCTCGTCAATGGCGGTGAAAGAGTTAAAGTCCATTAAAATGAGAAAAATCCTGGAATGTTTTCCTCAAAAAAGATAATTTCTTCTCGACTGAACAAAGAAAGACAAACATTTTGAATGACATAGTGTTGAGTAAATATCTGGATTTTTTTTTTAAGAAAATTGATTTATCCTTTAAGGAGATTTCACGTTAACGTCTTAAAAAAGTGGTACAGCTTTTTTTACAGCTCATGATAACATACCTCATTCGGGGAGCGGATGTGCTTGACCTTGGCAGGGAAATGTTTCTTCCCTTCAGGAAGTTTAAATCTTGCATAGACCCCTAAAACAGGCTGGGACTCTTCCAAGCCCTAAAAAACACAGCATTCCTATTACCACAGCTCTGACACTGGCTATGTTTCCATTCACCTGTTTTATGCACATTTTGGAGATGCTTCTAAAAAAAAAACACTGGATGGAAACACCAAGATGACCTTTGTATGGGAACATAGCTACTGACCCAATGAGTGGCCGCTAAAAATGTGTAATTCTGCACAAATCAATATGACATCAAGAAATGAAATTCTACCTCTGTGTTTATGTCCCAATCATCCAAATCAGCGACAGGAAGCTTAACCACATACTCCTGCACAGAAACACACAGTAAATATCTAGAGGCCTACATGTCATATAATCAAACCCCATCCATCTAAATCTCTACTGATCAGACCTCTTGTCTGTTGTAGTCGGGGTCAAAAGTGGCATACTGGTGGTGCACCATTATCTTGCCGAGCGCCATGCCATCCAGGGTTATCTCTACGGTAACGCAACCACGTGGATCCTCAGGATGTTCCTGCAGCACAACAGATTTACTGGGAGAGTGCTGACTATTTGTCAAAACAAGATTGTTGTCAATCTTTTATTTATTAATACTGGCCATGCATTAAGAGGTTTAGATGTTTACAGAAACATGTTTATTGTACATTACCATAATGTAGACACTGACTGAACGTCCAAGCAGCAACTCCTTCATGAACACCACAGCGTCCCACTGCCACCCCTTTCCAATCTATAACAGTAGATTTAAACAAATAATCATATTTATTCATAATTGTATTAATAAAAAAAGTATTATGACTACAATCCTCACAATCATAAATGAATGCATGTGCAAATTCCCAAATTATAGTAGAAACTTGTCAGGTGGTATGGCACCATAAAAACACCTTTAACATCCATAAAACCTTTCTGTTGCACAAAAGGTTATTTGTAATAGAAAAAGGTTCAACAGACTATAAAAAGTAAATAAAGATGCAAAACCCTTAAAGTGCATCTGACATGTTTTCTTGTAAATAAGCTTTTGTTTATGTTCAGTAATTTCACAAATGTTACTTTAGTATTTAACAAATTTGACTGCCTTTCACTGCAAAACCCTCTTAAGTGCATGTAAGCTTCTTTGGCAAACCTCCACTTTAAAAAAATCAGCTTTTTTGACAAGACATAGTAAACAGTAGGGTAGTGAATCGTCACTGGTCTCACAATTCAATTAATTTATTACGTCAACGATTCGATCGGTTATCTTAATGCATTGTGATGCATCGCAAACACACACCGGTATGACTCCGTGTATCTGACAAGGTATACAAAGCTGTGGCACATCCTCACAGAGAACCACTGGATACACATGGCAAACTGGAATACTCTCCACAAGCCCCTGATCAACATATCGCACCTGTGGAAAAACATTCACTTCACTTGTAATAAAACTTGAAATAATTTTCCAATTTAATCCAAGAAAACAGTATATTCCATAAAAGTTAAACAATTCACTTAAAATCCAGTGAAAGCACACTGACCTTTACGTGTCCTCCAATGAACTCCTGCACCTGACCCCTATACCAGTACATATCGGTTCCCATAACAGCACAACCTACAACATTCTTCCAGTTGTAGTTCTTCTGTCTCGGCAGTGTTTTAATGTGCTGCTGAAGTCGTTCCCGCAAGCGATCAAATTCACACACTGTACGAAAGACAAGAAATAAGTGACAGATTGAGTCAGAACATACAATGTCTAATTTTGAGCTAAAGGCAAAAGAAAGTATAAATAGCAATTTTGGCCAAAATTGAGGTCTTTGTAAAAATAGTGTCTGTCAAAAAAATCCCAATCTCTAAATGGTCATTAATCCTCAAAAATTATTAATTATAAAAAAAAATATCTTATGTGTGATTATATTAGAACCTTGGATTACAGTAGATCCTAAAGCTGTCTTTCTCAATGTCAATCAAACTATAAAAGAAAGAAAAAAGTGAAACATATATTTTTCCAATAGATATTGTCACTTTGTGTGCGCCAAATCTATCAGTTTACCAGTGATTTTGTTTTTGAACCTTCAAAAATCTAGATTTTTCTTAAAATAGATTTTGCTGAATTTATCAACTTCACACAGGTTTAGCTGTGTCATTTTTTGTCAGTTTCCAACAAATGTCACAAATAGGCTTTAATCTTAACACCATTAACATATGACCATCACAACAGAGATCATACATATTAAAAGTATATTAGCATGCAACCTGTTCAGTCATAAAGGTGGATTTTAGTGTCACAAAGTTTACAGCAAAAACGTACCTGCTTCATGTGTCATTGCATAAATGACACCTTGTTCAGAGACGGCTGAGATGCTCATAAGTGTGTGTCCACAGGGAGGTAGATCTGGAGGAGGATAGGCCTGTGTTTTGACTTTCTCTGGTGCAGGATTGAGACGAGGGGCAGGTGTGGGTGGAGTCAGCGGTGGGGTCACAGTTCTCTGTGACTGGGGGTTTTCCTCACTAGGCACAGACTCCTCTGTCAAAGCACTCTGTGATGTCGAACCTTCCCTAGAAACACAATTTACCATTCGATTTTTTATGTCGTATATACTGTACTTGAGAGGAACTTCTTAAAAGCTCTGTATTGCCCTTCTCATAATATGTATGCATGTATGTATGCATATGTACCGTATTTTCCGGACTATAAGTCACACTTTTTTCATAGTTTGGCTGGTCCTGCGACTTATAGTCAGGTGCGACTTGTAAGAATGAATTTTGCCATATATGAACCAAGAGACAAGATTACGTCTACAGAGTCCGCTATATGCTGCTCCTGTATTTATTTAATTCAGGTGATGTGGAATGACGAGCCTGCAAAATTGATGCTCGTTGGCTTGTTGTGTTCATTTAGCCTATTCAGTCTTCCAGGTATGGTCAGTATGCTATTGTGTATCATGTAAATAACTGATGATGTTACGTTAACGTACGGACATCTATTCAGCCTGCTGTTCTGTGTGCTATTGTTTAGTCGAATAACTTCCCTTTCCAGGTTAAATGTCTATTATTCGGGTTGGATTTTGTGAAATAATTTTTTTTATAAATGCAACGTATAGTCCATTGCGACTTATGTTTTGTCGTCTTCATTATGCATTTTTGATTGATGCGACTTATAGTTGGGAAAATATGGTATATATATATATGTATGCATGCATGCATATTTATTTTTCAGACACACACAAACATATTGATACAGATGTTTTCTTACTTTCTCTCCTTGAGTGCAAGACCTTCACTGACAAGAAAATCTGCAATACTGATGTTCTGACCAGCCCGGTTTGGACAGAACAGGGATATTAGCAATGGCTTCACAGCTGGATCCTAAAAGGAGAAAATATAAAGATGTATAAAAATGTTTGTACTAGAATTAAAGGTATAGTTAACCCAAAAATGAACATTCTGTCATCATTTACTCTCGTGTTGTTACAAACCTCTATCAATTTCTTTGTTATGATGAACACAAATGAAGATATTTTGAGAAATATTTGTACCCAAGCCGATCATGAGCCCAATTTACTTCCATAGTACTCTTTTATCCTACTATGGAAGTCAGTGGGGCCTCTGATCAGTTTGGTTTCAAACATTCCTCGAAATATCTTCCTTGGTGTTCATCAGAACAAATAAATCAATAGAGGTTTGTAACAACATGAAAGTAAATTATGAGAAAACATTTTTTTTGTAAATTATGCTACAATTCTCAATATAATATTAAACCATTTGGTGGGATTTCCACAGTACAATACACGCGCGAGAAGCTAGGCAAAAATCGCATAGATTATAGTAGTCGATTTTCCTTGATTATGAACACGATTTTGCGTGGCTTCTCTGTGAAATACGGCACTCCATCTGAAAGCAGGTGATGACGATGTACTACTAATCAAGGAACTGGCATTACTAATGAGACGCATGAGAATCAAATTTTTTTTTGCACAGCCCTAATTGAACCGTAGATCAATAGGCTTTATGCCCAAGCTGCACTACTTCCTGAACTTCAGCCAGCTCCTTGTTTCCTGTCTGGCATTATTGGACAAACCTATTAATCCAGGTGTGTCTGATTATTGTTGTTGTGACTACTGAGGTCAGGCACACCTGGATTAATCAGTTTGTCCAATAATGGCAGACAGGAAACAAGGAGCTGGCTGAAGTTCAGGAAGTAGTGCAGCTGGGCATAAAGCCTATTGTATTGTTGCATCCCTAGTAACAGTTTATTATCATTTTGGGTTTTTTTTACAAATGTTTTGTAAAACATTGACTTCCTTACCTTTATGGTCATTATAGCGGTTGAGCCGGTCAAGTACTGTGAGATAAAGTCACATGCAGTGGCTGTCCATGTGGAGCGACCACCAGCTGGCCTGATGTAAAGTAACACAAACTTTACACATAAATACATATTCAATGAAAATTATTGAACAGATGCACATTTAAAAAATATAGGGCATATATATATATAACATTGTTTACCTGATATCACTGAGGTTACATTCCAGTAAGAAAGAGCCAATCAGATCAGCACGAAGGGGTCTGAGATTATTCACGTGGACCTTCACCAAATTACCAAAGTCACACCGCAAAACCTTAAAATACACAGACCAATCAAATAACATTGACAAATCTCATGTACATTCATGATAACATTATGGTCAATTAAAATAAATATAAGGCTAATTTAGTTATCCTCAAACTGTATTAGCCTCATTTTTTTTTTAATAGAGAATAATGTTTTGTTTATTGTAAGCATGCATTGTTTTGTTCAAAGGATGGATTTTTATTGGATGTTCCTGTTTTAATCATTCATAACTTATTCTGAAAATAAAAATTTTCTATCGTCTGTTGTTGCCACTCATGTATGGTGTAAACACGTATGTTAGTCCTCCTAACAATATAATTTGTATGTGGCAATATTTACTGAACTGAGTCAGTTTTTTTACTATTTGGTTATAGTTGGTTGTTAGTGTGAATAAGCTTTTATTTCATGAAAGCATGTGCACGTCTACCTCTGCAACTTGGCCTGAGGACATATTGCAAACTTTTCCTCGTTCCCAGACCCCCGTGTTGTTAGCTGCGCAGAACATCTCTGCTTTCCAGTCTATCTCCTGTGGCTCTGACTTGGAGTACAGACTCTTCAGCATGTCATGGATCCTGATAACATTACAAACAAACTTTAAACATGTGATGCAACTGAAACTCAGCATCTTCAACCCAATCTTAGTGATATTACGCAGCGCCCGAAAATAGTAGTGCTGTGTTCAAAATATCGATACGGCGATACATCGTCGTGGACGCCTGACGCATCGATTCGGATGTACTTTTGAAAGTAACGTGACGAATTGCTGTTGATCCGTGATCCATATGGAAAGGACGCATGTGTCACGCGGAGTACGTAGAGTTAAAGGTGGCGGGGTATACTTTCACTTTGCGTGTCTGTCTCGCTGGCGCACGTGTCTGCATAGTGAGCCGCGTACTCGCGCTCTCTCTCTCTCTCGCGCGCATTAAAGTCAATGAGTTCAGTATGAAAGCGCAGATATCTTAGCCTATACTACTGCAAAGGGCTTTATTAGCCATGCTCTTATAAAACAGTACTGACGCATTTGAGAAAAAACACGACAAAGATTTGCATGTGAAAAGTGTACATCTAGAGAAGAGATACAGAGCTACTTCAAACTATAACTGTCACATTAATAATCTGATTTCTATTAAATAGTATTAAGTCTGACTGCATGTTTATAGATATATTCATAGATGTAGAATAATGAGAGACAAGAGTAAGGCACCATCTTTGTAAAACTGCTTTTAAAAAAACATAAGTTAAGTACTAACTCTGGGATTTTAAATATTTCTAATAGCTAATAAATGAATGGCAAAACACAACTGTTACAAGTCAACAATGCTTATTCAATGTACAATAAACAAATAATAATAAAAATAATAATAATAATGTTACTAAATTCTGAACAAAAATGTAATTCAAAATAGTCATGTATCGTGATGTGCATCGTATCGGGACCCTTGTATCGGGATACGTATCGTATCGGGGAATTTTTGGCGATACACAGCCCTTTTTTTTAGCGCGATGCTAATGGTCTAATCAGATTCAATGGATTGTGCTAAGCTATGCTAAAAGTTCTAGCGCCAGACCCGAAGATCAGCTGAATGGATTCCAAAACTGTAAAAATCAAATGTTTAACTCTAGGGGAGCTGGAAAATGAGCATATTTTCAAAAAATATGGAGTGTCCCTTTAGATGCTAACTAATATGGTAAATTGACTGCATTTATATAGCGCTTTTAACAGACCTATGGCCATCCAAAGCGCTTTACAATTTTGCTTCAGATTCACCCATTCACTCACACATTCATACACCGACGGCAGTGTCAGCCATGCAAGGCGCCATCCAGCTCGTCGGGAGCAGTTGGGGTTAGGTGTCTTGCTCAAGGACACCTCGACACTTGGTCCAGTGGAGCCGGGGATTGAACCACCAACCTTCCGGTTTGTAGACAACCTACATGAACCACTGAGCCACTGCCGCCCCTAATATGTGAAATACATACACTTGCTATTTGTGTCCTAACGTTTGACTGGTTCTGTATATATATATATATATATATATATATATATATATATATATATATATATATATATATATATATATATATATATATATATATATATATATATATATAAAATACAGTACTGAGGTATAATTTAGTGTAGTATAGACCATTTTGCAAGATGTAAACAACACTGGTCCAAAAACACTCCCGGATTCAGTTTGTAACAGTTTTCTTTATTTCACATATATCGTAAAGATGTTTGTTTAACTTTTTGATTCAGTTCTATATGTTCTGTTGGTTGTATTTGATCCCAAAATGTATGTAATGTTAAAAAATGAAACATGAAGTGCTTCTGGACCAGTGTTGTTTACATTTAGCAAAATGGTCTATGTGTGTACTGTACTATAATATACACAAAGAAAACGAGCGATATATCACTATCTGCCTTTTTTTACCCTCTAATATCTGTATCGCCCCCAAAAAACCCATATCGGACGGGCTCTAATTAAGTACAACAAAAATAAGCTTTTGAAGTTGAGGAAAGCGGAGACCTTTTCAGCTGGCTGTCAAACTGCAGCAGCTGCACACAGATGTTTCCAGGAGAGGTGACGTGTGTCACACGAACTTTGAGGTCTTTGAGACAATCAGGAAGAATCAGGGTAGGCTTTAGCTCTTCAGAATCAGTTGAAGGGGGAATCAGCTTAACAGACAGTTCCTCTTGAAACACCGTCTCTGGGGACTGATGGTCTTTATCCTGAACCCTGATGAAGAATAAAAAAAAATAAAAATAAAAAAAAAAATGTACAAATAAAGCAAGACAGAAAAAAGAAACACTAGGAACAAACCGACCCGATACCTGGGATCAGTATCAGGGCCGATACAAACCTTTATACTGAAATCAGACTGACAGACTGAGGATTCAGTTAATATTATTATCGGTTAAAGGCAGGGTGCATGATCTCTGAAAGCCAATGTTAACATTTAAAATATCCTAAACAAACACGCCCCTACCCCAATAGAATCTGGACCTTGTTTTGATAGACCCGCCTCACTATCAGACCAGGCAACGTTTTCCAATATTTTACTGTCCAGTTTTGGTGAGCCTGTGCGAATTGTATCCTCAGTTTCCTATTCTTGGCTGACAGGAGTGGCAACCAATGTGGTCGTCTGCTGCTGTAGCCCATTTGCTTCAAGGTTTGACATGTTATGTGTGCTCAGAAATGGTTTTCTGCATCCCTTGCTTATAACGAGAGGTCTTCTCAAACGAGTCTGCCCATTCTCTTCTGACCTCTGACATCCACAAGTTTATTTTTATAGCGCCTTTAAAGAACCCAAGTTCAGTGTTTCCCATATATTCATTTATCTGTGGCAGGCCGCCACAGAATCAACACTGGCCGCCACAAATAGATTTTTCATGATTCCCATTAACATTTTAATTTTACTATTTAGAACGGCTTAATTCATTGCAGCGAGCGCTCAGCGCGCATCCATCCTCCCTCTCTCGTTGTGTGCAGCGCCTAAACAGCGTGCGCCTCCGGCCCCCTCCCCTCTCTTTGCTAAGCGCCTGCGCCTCTCTCACATAACAGTGAAAAGTATTTAACTCCCTGTTCCTCCGTGTTCTTTCTCTTTTTCGCGTAAACGTCAACAGTCACGGATGTTACTGACAGAGAAGACGGCTGATCAAGTTCATCATGAGAGTAACTTAACAAAAGGCTAGCAGTAGTGTTTCCCACACATACCCGTTCTGATGTGAGTCTGTGTCCGAGCTCTCTCCCTACCGCGGCATGCCCATGCACGTGTTCTGTAGTAACAGCAACCGTGTATTCTCTCATATTTCTGAATTTGCAACAAATTGTTTGCGCTATACGCGATATACAATAAAACTACCACTCGTATTTCAAATAAAAAAGCGCTCATAATACAACAACACTGATGAGAAGAGCAACATCAGTTAGGGCTGGGAAAAAATCGATTTGATTTTAAAATCGAGTTGGCAGGTCAAATCGATTCATATTTAAAAAAAATCGATTTTTTTAGTTTTTTTTTCTCCCCCTCTGCAGTATAGAGCAGTACATACAGTGTTTCCCAAACATAGGCTCTACTGGGCATTCCGCCCAGGTAAAATGGACCCGCCCAGGAAAAAAAAATCACTTTACGAATTTCCGTATTTTCTGAACTCGACTGGATGACCCGTGTTTTGTTGAGAGAGCCCGTGAAGATGCACGCGTCATAAACTCATTATCCAGCGCATCATAAACTCATCATCCAGCGCGGCAAACTGGATCAACTGCAGCACATACTGAGGTAACTGAGCAGCCAGGGAACTACACTGCGACCAAAATGGTCGCATATGCTTATGTGCATATGTGTTTATAGCATCCAAGTTGGCTTCATTTTGCGTGCAAGCACGTTGTGTCTCTCCCGTTGAGTGTCCGTTCACGTGCTCTTCGTTTCTCAATGAATTGGGTGCGACGCGAAGCAAGCTCAGTGTCACATTGTATCCTTTCATGTTTCTGAACTTGAGCAGAGTTTTACCATTAGAGGTCTTTCTTCCCTGAGAGGACCCGTACGGTTCCGGGTTTATATTAGAAATGGTCAGTCTGGTCCGGGTCGGTCCTAGTTTATTACTTTGAGTCCCAAGTATGATTAATATTGTGTGTAAAACCCGATTCGACCGGAGAACTGCCGTGAGCGCTACCTAAAGCTCGAGTGAAGTTTCAGCGTGCCTCCGGTTTCTATGGTGATGACAACTGGCTCTTGTTGCGCCCACGCGCTGCATTTTCTTTAATCCATTTTTTTATAATCTAATCTATACTATTAATAGACCATATCTTTTCTAAAATCTAAAAAGTTTGCACAGAGATTGTAGCAAAAAGCAGTGCTAATGTCAAGCCCATTGCACTGAACGAGCAAAGCTAAAGCTGACTCAGGATATAAAAAAACGCTAAGCTGTAATGTAAAGTCTGTCATCAGGACAGCAAGTAAACTTTTAAATCTGAAATAATGAGTGGATTAAGCTTTTTTTAATCGGCAAAAGAGAAATAGAAAGCAGAAGCAGTAAAAGTGCCTATCTCTAGAAATTATTACCATTATAACATCAGTCACATTTATAATCTATAGACCTGCACTGTCTTTTAATATACTGTACATAGTATTGTATATATTGAGTTTGATAAAAGGGGTCGTCAAATTGCTTCATATACCAGTGCAAAAACAGAAAGTGTTTTCGTGGTGCTTTGACAAACAGTGTCAGCTTTGTTCATGACAAAGAAAGTTTGGGGTGGTTAGATTAATGAACTATAATGTGAAATTAATATTAATGTTCAATAATTCAAAGTATTGTGTTGTGTCACACATTATTAGTTCTGTGTCACATGTATAGTAGACCATTTTTTGTCGGTGGATTATAATGATTGCCCTTTTCACCAGCTACCACCACAAGTAAATTTCAGATCTGTGGGAAACACTGACATACATTTTGCATTCGCCAATCTTCATTCCTTCCCAATTTTTTGTTGATGCATTTTAATTAAATATAATAAATATATATTTTAAAAATATATACAGTTTGCAATTATTTTGTTTTAAATGGGGTCGGGGAAAAAAAATCGATTCGAATCGTAAATCGAGTTTTTTATAAAAAAATCTCAGATTTTTTTATGGGGACGAATCGCCCAGCCCTAACATCAGTACAGCCTCAATGTAAACGTATGATGATTTTTTTCAGACAATGTCGCGTTTTTAGCAGCAGTTAAAGAAAGAGCTGATTGGATTCAACAAAGAGTTACTGTTTAGTCACTATTTTATAGACAACAGAACAGAAACTATGTAAAAATAGCATTAAATTGTGTTAAAATGCAATATAATGTGACGGATCAAAGAGTAAAACACGACGCAATGACGTCACATATATGCTAATCAGCGTGTGACGTCATCACCGCCACAGTATCTCAAAATCCTGTGGGAAACACTGCAAGTTGAATTGTTAAACGAAACAATTCAACTATTATTTCTCTTAACTATTCATAACATTCTTCTATGATTTGTTTAAACTTTGATTAGATTTTTCATTAATAATTTTGTCAATAATTTGGATAATGTATGCTTCTAATTTGGACAACTGCAGCTGGGCGGCTTTATAACCCCTGTGTAATCAGATGAAGTCCGCAATTTTTCACTTTGACTGTAACAAACTTTCATTTAAAATCTTTATTCCCTGATTTAAATCAAATTAAAATCACGTCAAAACGTACATTTAAATCAGGAAATTCGCCCTAGTGCATCCCTAAGAAAAACATACAAAATGATCTGGACTTACTAGGGGTGTGACGAGACACTTAATCCACGAGACGAGACGAGACACGAGATTGGGTTCACGAGAACGAGACGAGACGATAAAATAAATGAATAAGAAACTGAAATCATGTTATTTTTAAATGTTTTAACTAATCAAGGACTGCCCCTAACAATTATTTTACTAACTGATAATGAAGTAATTTGTTATTTTTGGGTAATAAAAATAGACCCAAGTGAGCAGTAGCCTTTAAAATTACATAATAACGAAGATGCAATAATAATTGGTTCAAATAAAGTATTAAAACCAAGTTACATTAAACAACATTACATTAACAAACACATTACATTTGTGGTCTATAAATAAATAGCATTATGTATATATTATAACAAATGCCTGCAGGGGGCGATAGTAGACTCGTCTCGGATGCTATCTTCACTTTCACTTTCACTTTAGACGGAAAAAAAACGCTTATTTTTTAGCCAAACAATGTTTAAATCCATTTGAATATTTAATATACGTCCATTTCTTTACAATAGAAATGAACATGCAGACATTAAATCATGTAAACTCTGTGATGGTTTAATCTGCTGAGACTTCACATCTGACACTGATCTACAGAAAAACACAACACGTCTCAGACTTCATACGAGCTCCCAAACGAACATTATTGGAAACCCAAACAAAAAAGCAAATGCAGTAAAAGACAGAATATAATGCATGCACTGTAAGAGGCTAATTATACCAACCACGCTTTAAACGCTTGGAAACGCAAGGCGCGACGCACTGCCTTTAAAAAAAAAAAGAGCAGTGCGTGTCGACGCGGCTTTTAATATTGCTAGGCAACCACCTAGTCAGCTGTCTTGTCAATCAAATATTGAAGCGTGCGCTCTTTTGCTGTTGACTGTCATATTAGCAGAAACTTTAAAAAGAGGATGCTTGATCTGACCTTGTTTGAGGGTGAGAGGTGCACAAACACGCAGGAGAGAGTGAGCGAGTGGAGTCCGGTTCTTCAAAGCAACTGTAAACTTCCCTCACCACAACGTAAGGCCCGCATCTCCCCTCATTCGAGTGGACAATGGAAAGACGCGAATGACGTCGGGCGCTTCTCCGCTCTCAGCGTTCCTTCAAAGGCGCGTGCTGCGGCCGCCGGCAAAAACCGCAAGGCGCTCAGCGCGCATAAACAGCGAGCAAACGCTCCATGCCCATAGAATATCATTTAAAAAAGGCGCCTGCAACTGCCTCCTCCGGAGGTCGCATATGCAGGCTGCATACGTCATTAAGGTTTATTTCAGATCCTTAACTGAGCATTACATTCGCAAGTCGTGAGCATATTACAACAATTTGCGATTAACTAAATTATTAGTAAACTTTATAATTGTTAGTCTCTAAAAAGACAGTCTTTATGAAGTAAATGCAGTTTAAAAATGCGACCTCCGAAGGATGCAGCCTTTTTTTTTGAGAAACGGCCAGAATTTCACCTACACAAGAAATCTCGCGAGACACACTTAATCTCGCGATACACATTTAATCTCGCGAGATCTCGTCGCACGAGATCTCGTCACATCCCTAGGACTTACCGTTTACTGGAAACCGCAAGACCCCTGCAGATCAGCATCTCTCCAATACTGGCACCGGTACAATCCTCACCAACCTCAAACAGACACACCGGCACAGGTCTAGTGTTAGGCACAAGCTCTGGAAAAAAAAAGAGTGATATGAGTCAAAATCTCAAAATGTTTGTCAACATTAATATCATAATATACACACGATCATGTGCTTAAGGTTATGCAATACACAGTTATGCAATTAAAATAGAAGTTTAAAACCCCTATTCCAAACCTCACTATCATGAACTTATGCCTGTGTGTAAATTCTTACTTTTTGCCACAACAGTGACAAGTTTATTCTCTACAAGCTCCTTTAACACTTCACATGCTTTATCGCTCCACACCTCCTCCAAACTTACTACGTCACTCAGCCTGCACCACACCGCCTGGAAAACAAAAAAGGACAGAAATATGAAAACTTCTACATGGACAGAATACATAATACATAAGATGCGTTCAGCACAAATATAACCTTAGGTTTGCTTGAATGACCTGTACTGACAGGTATATGCATTTCTTAATCTTACCATTTCTGGCAAAATGAAGAACTCGTCCTTTATCTGTCTCAGATCTTTCACAGAGACAATCTTTTTATAACCGAAGTCCACATACCGAACCTCAACCATTCGACCACCAGGGAAACCTAAAAATATAAACACTTGAATCAGCAATAAATGTCTACATGCCTGACATGGGTACACCCACACATCAACACACCTGTTATCAAGGCCCTGAACCACTCTTGGTCAAAGCGAGCAACACAAGCCTGTGAAATTGATGGGCAGTAGATCTGCAGCTCACTGTCTGATGTAAGAGGACCATAACAGTCCTGAAGCTTCGAGTGCAACAGCAAGTACTCCATATTTTCAACCTGCATTTCACAACACTCATTGTAAACACATTTAAACAATTATACAAAGTCATTCGAAATGTCTGACAGGGAAAATCGATCACAATTTACTCAAGATGTCCTTCTATTTGTCACTTTCTGCAGAATAGGCACACATTTTAACACTTTGTGTTTCAGAGAAAATCAAAGGGTTTGGATCAAAATGATGGTGAGTAAATGATGACAGCATTTTCATTTTTGGCAGATCTACAAAATTTCACAATGTTTTTGTTTGTGTGCTTTTTTACTCACTAGTTGTATATAGAAGTCATATGGTGTGTTTACATGAGAGACCACAGCATTGAACTCATCATCGAGTTTGGGGTGAACTGGAGGATAAAAAAGCAAGGGCTTACTGGATCCAGGGGCTACCACTGGACAGTAGAACCTGCTCACACACACACACAAACACTTTGTAGTCAGCAATAGAGACACTGGTAATATAAAGACATTTATTATACTATAATGGTGCTGGCCCTATTATTTTCGGTGTTGACCATTACAGACCTGGCCATTTCCATGAAAACTAGGTGTTCTCGAATAGACACCATTGGTATCTTTTTCAGATCCACTAACAGCGTGCCACCATCGTCCCCGAACACCTGCATCTCGACAGCCTTGGAGCCCAGCAGATTCCTCATCTCATCGCATGCCTCTGTGCTCCACCCTCTCACCTGATACACACATTGACAATCTTACATGTCTAGTTATCAAGTGAGTGAGCCCAACACAAAACATTAAAAGCATTAAAGCAACACCAAAGAGTTTTTTTTACCTTAAAATAACGCTTCCAAAACAGTTTCAGTCATTCATCCACTCTAAACAGGGTGAACAGCACTTTCACATTCGCTTTGCAGCCCTCTATCGGCCAAAACCGCACTAAATAAGTTTCCAAACGTCGGGTAGTGGTCCTGTAGTCCGAGTGAATACTACAAAAACTTGCTTTACGGCAGACCTACAATCCAATCAGAGCCAGCTATGCCTCAGTATTTATGACAGTGGGTAATGGACAATTACGCTTCTAACCTGTAGGGGGAGCAAAGAGCCAAAACTCTTTGGTGTTGCTTTAAAAGACAGCACCCACACCAAACAGTTACTCTGATTTATATACAGATAAACTATATATTAAAATGAAGCTGTGACAAACCCACATCCTACTTTAGGTTTTGTTGTAAAATATGATTGTGTTAGATTAATGTGAACAACTGTTATACTGGTGCGTGATTATAACAAAAGAAAATACATGAATTTTCGACTGTCGTCTTTTTGGCCTTGTTTGGATAGTGAAGATTAAGGGGCGGTTTTATCCCCTTCTGACATCACAAAGGGAGCCAAATTTCAATGACCTATTTTTTCACATGCTTGCAGAGAAGGGTTTACCAAAACTAAGTTACTAGGTTGTTCTTTTTCACATTTTCTAGGTTAATAAAAGCACTGGGGACCCAATTATAGCACTTGAACATGGAAAAAGTCACATATTCATCATTTGCATCAGCGCTCGTCACGTCTTCTCGTTACATCTATGAAACGTTCCGAATGACAACTTGTCAAACAGTGCATCAAGTTCCGGAAAACCTGGTACCGATGACGCAGATCTTTTGACAACCCTATTTGTAGTTTTTCCAACTTAGATTTTTTAACTCTTTCCCCGCCATTGACGAGATATCTCGTCAAATAAGAGAAAACGCTTCCCCGCCAATGACGAGATTTTCAGTCTTTCCGTAATACTGCCATTATCCACCAGGTGGCGCCCTTCCGCAACTTTTTAAACCCGGAAGTATTGCCCTATGGCAAGCTGCTGCATGTCCGTGTCTGTTTTAAAGATCGCTCTGAATGGGATCTCTATGAAAAGTCCGTCACAAAAATGGAATTATCTTTGCTTTTTGCTCCAAATGTGGTGTTTTTGCAGAAACCTACCCATATTCAAAAGCTGATTGCAAAAGAACCACTGAAGGTAGGATGAAACGGTTTTTTTTGTTTGAAAGCAGAGGGTCTGTTCTTTCATATGTTTATATATTTAAAGAAGAACATTTTCTGGAAGGCATTAAACTTTGGTGAAAATCATGAAAAACGCTGGCGCTGGCTGGCAACTTTTTTTAAAAACGCTGGCGGTGAAAGAGTTAAAATTATGAAATTATAAAAAGTCTAATATTAATACAATTAATATTACACAAAATCTGTTTTAAAATAGTTTTTAATAAAAAGTTTTTTAAGGCCTTTTCAGTTTTCAGCTTAGTGGATCCAGAATTTTAATTTCGATGCAAAACTAGGAAACACAAAACGTACATAGGGCCCTATAAAATCCGTTTTATTTTTTCCCAAATTCCGTTTTATTTTTTCCCAAATTCCGTTTTCTCAGTTTTCATTTTTGCAAATTCCGTTTTAATTTTTGGCAATTATGTTTTTTACCCTTTACTGTTATTTTTGTCATAAAAAGAGTGTGCCTTTAATGTCAATGATTAAAATGTAAATGATTTGGGGAAAAACTGGATAACAAGATTACTTAATGACTGTAAAACAGGCATTTACACACACACATATACACGCACACTAGGGATGCACCGATACCAATACTGGTATCGGGTATCGGCCTCGATACCACATTTTCTAAAGTACTCGTTCTCGTTAAAGTCCCCCGATACCTGGAATCGATACCACGGTCTGAGAAATGTCTATGTTTGAGCGGCATGTAAGGGGTTAATGGCTCGTGTTATCCAAAGAGGCAGAGTTTACAACAAACTGGAAAACTAGTCCTTTGTTTTTTTTTGTTAAATTATATGACTAAAGCGGTTACCTGTAAATTTAAATCATGTTTTTTTTATTAAGTACTCGGTATCGGTATCGGCAAGTACTGAAATGCAAGTACAAGAGAGACCGAGAGCGGCGCCATGATGCAGATGATTATATTTTAAATGCGAGGGATAGTTTGCCTCAGCTCGCCTGAAATGCATAAAACTGAACAAATACATGAGGATTTGTGTTCGGACTTCGGACAGATGCGAGAGCGCGTGCACGTGAGAGAGGTGCAGTGAGACAGACGTGGATGAGAGAGTGCATGTATCTTTGCGCTCAACGTGAACAGTGTGGTGACAAAACTTACAAAATAACAGTTCTCCGGTCACATAAAAATCATGTGAGACCAGCTCGGAACTAAGTGCTTAGCGTCGAATTTCTTAATTTTTTTCGCTGACGAAAGCGGAGTCGTGGAGAGCCGCTTCACCATGATTTCAGTGTTTTGGAGGGGGTCTAAAACGACGGGAGGGGGTGTGTCGCCCAGATTTACTTCCCCCGGTCTGCATCTCCCCCAGACATACGTTCGTCTCCCACACAAAAACATAATTTTATTTGAAAAATGTAAAATTCCGCGTTAATACTAGATTCCATGTTAATTTGCCAATTCCGCGATTCCGTGATTATAGGGCCCTACGTACAAATACTGAATTCAAGAAAATTAACGACTGCTAATACCGTGAAAATGAAAAAAGGATTCTTCTATAGCTCTTACCAGGTCAGAAGGAACGATATCTTTAAGGGAACATTTGATGGCCATAGGAGCCCAGCCATTAATTTCACAGAGAACAGCTGCATCAGGTTTCCGCAGACACTCGTTCAACCCACTTAAACCTTCATCACTGACAAACATGCAGAAAAAACAGATAGAATGAATGAGAGAGAGACTGAGTTAAAGGGATAGTTCACTCAAATTTCATCATTACACAACTAACTTTCTACAGTATGCGTCCCACATTGTGCATTTTATAAAACATGATGCATTTGTTTTTATCAAGTTTACACAATTGTGTTTAACTCTCACCTTGGGATTGTAATGGTTTTAGAGAAGCCATGGTCCAGAAAGAAAACACACAGACGAAAGACTTCTGAAGCAGGGCATTTGGGAACACTCTTGAAAGTCTCCTTCTGAAAGAGCTCAGTCACTCTTACTCTACACCACACATCTGTCTTCTCCAAGAAAAAGAGCAGAGAGTCTGCCCACAAACATACACACATCTGAGATCAGACACAGTTCCACAAATTCCCAATCCTTCACATTTTACAAACTAAACGTTTTTTTTTTTATCTTAAATCATTTCAGTAAAGACATGTAAACCCAGCCTGTGAAAACACAGCTTAAGTATTTTTTCTGATTTACTGTTTTCTACTTAAAATCATCTCCATTTACTGTATGTTGCATATATAACTGGGTCATATATAACATTAAGAGACTGTTTACACATACCCATCTTGATTTCATCACTGAATGTGAAGAGGCTACTCTCCCCCGAGCAGACTGTATTGATCTTTTTGGTGAGTTTGAATGCAGATTTATGTTCCATCATATACCGTACGTAGAAATGTCCAGGGTTCTCAATGTGGCTCACAATAACGTAGTGCACCACTAGATTTCAAAACAAAGTTCATGCAATTACACACACAAATCACTTGACATAACCGGATTTAATCTGTCAGGCCACTTTACACAACAGGAGTACGTTTATACAGGTTATTTCAGCATAACAATCATTCTGATCATAAAGTCCATACATGTTGTAAAATGTTCATACCGTTTCATCTCTAATTATATCGACATCATAATGACCAAAATCACCATGGTTGTCAATAAATATTATCATGATTTTCTGAACAATTTCTAGAAATGTGAAAAAAAGTACTTATGCAAACCAAAATTTAAATTGTTTTTAAATGTAAGTGCAATTTCGTTCGCATAAACTGGAGTTATTGTTTGTCTCAGGTTTTTGTTTAACTCTTTCGCTGCCAGTGGGTTTTTTTTTTTTTAAGTTGACAGTCAGCGTCAGCATTTTTCATGATTTTCACAAAAGTTCAATGCATTCCAGAAAATATTCTTCTTTAAATATATAAACATACAATATATCAAATGAATAGGGCTGTGGCAATGAATCACGTTTCCCATTAAAAATAACTGAATGTCTGAAATTGTTTCTGAATCGCAAGACCCAATTCTGTGTTTCATGTGCAGCTTCTGCGTGTACTACGGGTCTTTGGTCACAATCTAAAATCATTATCTATCATTATTATCAAGTCTGAGTCGTTTACAATGTGCAATTAAAAAAGCAACACTCGTCAACCACAATCATTCAAAATATACTTTATTATCATGAAAATACCTAAAACAATGGAGTTTCTGCACGAGAGCACCCTCTGGCTTTTGGATGTGGCGGCATTTCACCGTAATTCATTCAAATCTATTCATTCAGAAAACACGCAATTGCACGATTAATCGTCCCACCCTTACAAATGAAAGAACAGACCCTCTGCTTTCAAACAAAAAACTTTTATCCTACCTTCATTAGTTCTCTTTTTATCACCTCATGGGTAGGTTTCTTCAAAAACACCAAATTTTAAGCAAAAAGCTGAGATAACGCCATTTTTGTGAAGTACATTTGTTAGAGATCAGATTCAGAGCAATCTTCAAAACATACACGAACATCCAGCTGCTTGCCCTCGGCCAATACTTCCAGGTTTGTGTTGCTAAGTTGCTAAAGAGCAGTATCGCGGAAAGCCGGAAATACTCGTCATTGGCAGGGAAGCGTTTTCTCTTAATCGACGAGATAACTTGTGAACGGCAGGGCGAAAGAGTTAAAAGGCTGATGCTGGACAAGGGTTTGAGCTCTGACACTGGCATGGTTAAAAAATAATTAAAAAATTATGCTGTAAAACTAACCATTGGACATTTTTATCGCGGTTAACAATTAAACTGGTAATCGTTGCATCTCTAGTCATAATTTTATACAAGTTTGAAGTAACCCCCTCTTAGCACACAAGTTAGAAAATAAAAAGTCTGGAAGCAAACCAAGAGGATCAGTGATGTTTATATAGTTAATTCAGTTGAGTAATAATATTAATCTGCAACGTACGTTTAGGTGATTGCCTTTCCAACTGTGGTCTGCAAAGTCTTTTAGGTCCCTGATGTCTTTCTTTGGGCCTGGATTGAGGAAGCAGTGGATTGTGTTCTTAAAACACACAAGAAAAAAAATTTAGTTTGTACCCAGACAAAAATATACAAACATTAGCCTGGCACTGATTTTCTCATGCAATTCTGAGCAAATACTGCTTAAAAAATTATGCTTAAAGCATTCTGACCACACACCTGTTTCCACCATCTCTGCATAACCGTCTCCATCTATGATTTCCTCCATGAATTTAGGGCTGCGTGCTTGTTTTTCTAGACATTTTTTTTGTTTTCTTTTCTTTTTATCCAAAAACTCCTCTCCTTTCCCAGACTCCCCACTCTTCACTTGGCATTGGAAAGGCTCTACTGTAACTTCTTCCAAGATACTTTGAAAAGAGAAAATATATACTTAGTCAGGTTCAATGTCACAGTCCAACAATTGTTAGTAACAAAAAATATTATAAAATTACAATAAATTTAAATGTCACTACATATCATGTATACCCAAATCCAATGAACTACATTACATAAAAACTTACACATCATCATCATCGTGACTGGTGATTTTAAGATAGTTGCTAAGGCATTCAGTCAGACTGTCCACTTGAAGATAGCAGCTGTACATAAAAGCAAAAAATATGTAAATCATCATATTCATTTCGTAATTTTTGGTGACCATTTTAGTTGCAGTGTAGTAACCCTGACACTGTGTCCTAACCAGAAGCGATGCAATATGAATCCAGCTATAGTCAATTTGTCTGTCCATAGTCAATACCGAGGGGCAACATGCAGATCTCTCTGATGAAGCCAATACGCAAGTGACTTAAACTGCAGTAGAAAATAATATCAGGGTTCCCACACCTTAGTTAACTTCAAATTCAAGGATCTTTCAAGGACTTTCCAGGTCCAATACCCTCAAATTCAAGGATTAAATGTGGCGACACATTTCAAGTGAGAGCAAGGTTACATCGTGTTACCTTTTAAGATACATTGTTACAGTTCCCTTTTGAGGGAACTCGCGCTGTGTCACTGCGATGACACTTTGGGGATGCCTCCAGGGGTAAGAGCGTCTGAATGTGTAGGTGGGATTAAACGGGTTAATATTCAGAATGCGCAAAACTTTCATTGAATGAGATCTCTGTGTAGGCGTAGCTCTCAGCCGCGATACCGCAGAAATAAAAACTGTTTCTAAAATACAACCCACTGTCCCTCGTTGTAGCACCGCATGTAGTTAGGACACAGTGTGATGCCGCTTAAGAAATAAAGTTTTCAATGGAAATAAACAATCTTTCAATCAAACAGGTTTCTTTGTTTCTTTAAAGTAAATTGATGAAATGTAAATTGTAGGTGAACTATCCCTTTAAATATAAAACAAACTAAAAAAAATAATAATAATAAGAGGGAGATGGTATGATGGCATTCAACCTGAGTCCAGAACGCAAAGACAGAGAGCTCATGTCATATGACTCAATATCTACTGGAATATTCAGAGTCTCCAAAATCTGAAAAAAAAAGAGATGCAGACTGATATATGAAATGATGTAAACAATAGAACTTCAGTAATTTCTTGCAAATAAAACTACTGTGCCTTACACTGAGCAAGGCATGATGTCCAATCCAAAATTACCTCATCTAGGTTGCAGTAGGTCCCAAGAGAAGGAACCTGACGGACATGTCGAGCTTTCTGAATGGCAGTCCGTAGCTCTTTTAGTCTCTCTTCAATTCTCTTACACTCCTTCCGGCCAGCAGAGAACAGAAGATCCAAGGCACTCAATTTTGACACCAATGCAGTCCGTCTAAACAAATATATCTCAGATATTATATCAGTTTCCAAAAAAAAAAAAATCAGTACAAACATACACTAAGAAAAATATTAATTTTTGTTTTATGGGTGTTAACACAATCAATAAAATTATCTTTTGATGGGTCCTGCTATAGAGTGCATTGTGTTTAATTTAACATTACATCTTTTGTACCCAAAGACTTGAAGCTGCATCTTCTGACATGCCAAAATGTAACTAATAGGGCTGTCAAGAGATTCAAATCTTGATTCTTATTAATTACAGCTGATTAATTAATCGGATTATTTGCATTTAACCGCACATAAAATATTTGCATGCAATTAGACAAATAACCCACAAATTAAATTAAATAAACTGTGCTTTCGTGTTTTTTCAGGTAGGTCTATTGTTTAAAGTACAGAAATTAATGGGTGGTTTCCCGGACAGTGATTAGCTTAAGCCAGGACTAGACCTTAGTTTAATTAGAAAAAATAACTTGTTTGAACAAACATGCCTTACTACAAACATTACTTTTGTGCATTTGAGGCAAAACAAAGGGCACTTATGCATTTTAAGATATGTCAGTGCAAGTTGTTCTCAGTTTGGACAGCCCTTACATTTATTTTAGTCTAGGAATAGTCTAATCCCAGTCTGGGAAACTGCCCCTATGAGTTTGAAAGTAATCAAATGTAAAATACTGCTGCTTACACTGTAAAAAAATTTGCAACATGTTTTTTATCTTATGTTAATGTGGGCATTTCACAAGACTTTTTTAAAATGTAAAATAAATCTCTGGTGTCTCCAGAGTACGTATGTGAAGTTTTAGCTCAAAATACCCTATAGATCATACAACCCCAAATCAGAAAAAGTTGGGACACTGTAGAAATTGTGAGTAAAAAAGGAATGGAATAATTTACTTATCTCATAAACTTATATTTTATTTACAATAGAATATAAATAACATATCAAATGTTGAAAGTGCCAAATATTGGCTCATTTTGGATTTCATGAGAGCTACACATTCCAAAAAAAGTTGGGATAGGTAGCAATAAGAGGCCAGAAAATTTAAATGTACATATAAGGAACAGCTTAAGGACCAATTTGCAACTTATTAGGTCAATTGGCAACATGATTGGGTATAAAAAAGCCTGTCAGAGTGGCAGTGTCTCTCAGAGATCAAGATGGGCAGAGGATCACCAATTCCCCCAATGCTGTGGCGAAAAATAGTTTTCTGAGTTTCTCAGAGAAAAATTTCAAAGAGTTTGAAGTTATCATCATCTACAGTGCATAATATCATCCAAAGGTTTAGAGAATCTGGAACAATCTCTGTGCATAAGGGTCGAGGCTGGAAAACCATACTTGATGCCCGTGATCTTCGGGCCCTTCGATGGCACTGCATCACATACAGGAATGCTACTATAATGGAAATCATAACATGGGCTCTGGAATACTTCCAGAAAACATTGTCGGTGAACACAATCCACCGTGCCATTTGCTGTTGCCAGCTAAAACTCTATAGGTCAAACAAGAAGCCATATCTAAACATGACCCAGAAGCACAGGCGTTTTCTCTGGGCCAAGGCTCCATTAAAATGGACTTTGGCAAAGTGGAAAACTGTTCTGTGGTCAAACTAATCAAAATTTGAAGTTCTTTTTGGAAAACTGAGACACCATTTCATCCGGACTAAAGAGGACAAGGACATCCCAAGTTGTTATTAGCGCTCATTTCAGAAGCCTGCATCTCTGATGGTATGGGGTTGCATGAGTGCGTGTGGCATGGGAAGCTTACACATCTGGAAAGGCACCATCAATGCTGAAAGGTTTATCCAAGTTTTAGAGCAACATATGCTCCCATACAGACGTCGTCTCTTTCAGGGAAGACCTTGCATTTTCCAACATGATAATGCCAGACCACATACTGCATCAATTACACTGTCAAGACTGCATAGAAGACGGATCTGAGTATTGAAATGGCCAGCCTGCAGTCCAGATCTTTCACCCATAGAAAACATTTGGTGCATCATAAAGAGAAAGATGCGACAAAGAAGACCTAAGACAGTTGAGCAACTAGAAGCCGGTTTTATGCAAGAATAGGACAACATTCTTATTCCTAAACATTGGTCCTCCTCCAGCTGTTCCTTATATGTACATTTAAATTGTCTGGCCTCTTATTGCTACCTGTCCCAACTTTTTTTGGAGTGTGTTGCTCTCATGAAATCCAAAATGAGCCAATATTTGGCATGACATTTCAAAATGTCTCACTTTCTACATTTGATATGTTATCTATATTCTATTGTGAATAAAATATAAGTTTTTTATATTTGTAAATTATTCCACTCCTTTTTACTTACAATTTCTACAGTGTCCCAACTTTTTCTGATTTGGGGTTGTATATTATAGCATGTTAAAATTGCCACTTTGTAAGTGTGAGCAAAAATGTGCTGTTTTGGGTGTGTCCTTTAAAATGTAAATAAGCTAATCTCTAAACTAAATGGAAGTGTTGTGATTGGAAAGTGCAGATTAAGGGGAGGTATTATCCCCTTCTGACATCACAGAGGGAGCCAAATTTCAATGACCTATTTTTTCAGAATGGTTTACCAAAGCTAAGTTACTAAGTTGATCTTTTACACATTTTCTAAGCTGATAGATGCACTCAGGACTCAATTATATCACTTAAACATGAAAGTCAGATTTTCATGACATTTTCTCTAATTTAGCACGTGTCTGTTCTGGAATGCCCTAATAAATTAAACTCGCATTTCAGCTACAGCCTTGATATCAACGCTGCTGCTTCCTCAAATCCATTCCACTTATATATAATTACAGTTATATAGTATATATTTCGTATTTTCACCACATTCACCCCTCAATGTTAACACAACTTTTAGGCTATAAAAGAAATTCTTTAATTAAAAGACACCAGAATACAAGAAAATGGCATTTTCTCCAGTAAATTTTTTCTCCCCCAAATTTTCGACACCCTCAGGTAGCATTTGCAGAACGCGATGCAGAACTGGCTTGATCAGGTGATGAGTTGAACACTTTTATGTGTTATTTTTCCCCATAATTAATTAATCTAATTTACGCATTAAATTAACAGCCCTAGTAACTAATGTACCATTAATATATGTAGTTCATCTGGAAACTAGGTATTATTTAGGCATACTCAGTTTGGAATTAACTACATTTCAGAAGGCAAAACACTACATTTTACACTCGTACTGTGATAGTTAAAGCGATAGTTCACCCAAATATGAAATTTCTGTCATAATTTACTCACTCATATGGTATTATAAACCTGTATAAAATGTCTTTGTTCTGATGAACACAAAGGAAAATTATTTAAGGAATGTTTGTCACCAAACCAATCAGAAGCCCCATTCAGTGTCATTGTATTCATTTTTCCCTAGTACCATGGTTGTCAATTTAAACACATTCTGATCAGTTGGTTACATTTTGCAACAGTTGAAAAATTAACAGAAATAATTTAAAGTCTACTGATTTTACATGAGATAGATAACACATCATGTGAATAAGCTATTAAAAAAGACTTTTAAAATAAGAAATATTTTAGAACCAAATCTGTTTTTGCTCTTAAAATATGTCCACATACCTTTTGAACAGAATGGTCTTTGCTTTTTCTACAGCATCATCAATTTCTTTGACAATTCGAGATCTCTCTTTCCTCAGCTGAGCCTGAATACCTTTTACTAGAGTCTTTACAAACACAAAAACATGAGTAATTCTGTAATTACATGAGCAATGTAACTGTACTTGAAAGTGACATTTTGGCCCACTTTAGTTTATGTAATAAACATAAAAATATGCATCACTGTAATTTCCATGAAGAGGCAGTTACACTAAATCCTGATGCATTCACAGTGTCATTACACTTAAGAGTGTGGAAGGATCAATATATTACAACAAATAAACTCACATTACTAAAAGCAACTTTTATCCTATATTACCTGGTAAAGTGAATCAAGTTGATTTAGGTTGTCTGTTGCCTTCATGAGCGCTTCATCCAAAACCTTACCCATGTCTGGCCTCTACACAAACACAAACATGCATATATATATATTATGTAAATGTGATCTTAATGAATGACATGTATCACAAATATGTCAAAGCAATTGAAAGTACATACCACTTCAGTACTCTCCTGGGTGCGCACATCTGAAGATGAGGCTGGGCTCTTTGAGCTTTGACATCTCAATCCTGAGTGCCTAAGGACAACAACCTTGTAGTTGTGATTGCAATTCATTGAACCAGTGTCTTATGAAAAATAACAGCTCTACAAATCTTCTTATCATGCTGTGTGTGCATACAATTTTTTTGTGTTCATCCGCGCTGTATAGATGAGGCCAACGATTCTGCTGTCCACCTCTAAACCATCAAAGCCATCCTCACCAACAGTGGTATCTATCTACAATTAAAGAAGAAAAAATGCTTGTAAGTTTGAACCCTGGGAACATACATGTGGATAAAAATGTATACCTTGTAATGCACTCAAGTTGCTTTGGACAAAAGTATCTGTCAAATGCATACGGTAAATGTAAAAACATGCCATCAACAACATTGCCAAGCAAAAAACATTCAATTTTAAAGTGCCCGTATTATGAAAAACTCACTTTTTCTGGGTTTTGGGGTGTTTGGGGTGTAACAAAAAGTTTCGTCACATTCAGTTTGAATCTTCCCGCCCACCACCCCACTCGCAGGTCTCCACCCACCAGGTAGCTAGAGAGCATAGAGCAGTCACTTGAATGAGACCCTCTGTGTTGTTATCATGTCTCACGGAAATAACAGCGCTATTTGGATATTATGGATTATACTCCCGCCTACTTTTAAAAACAAAGTTTTAACGCGTTATTTTTTGGAACCCGGAGTAATCTTATATACAGTGTGTTACGACGCAAACAGTCCTCAGATTGTAGGCGATAAGACCTTCATGCGAAATCTGATGTAAACAACAGACTATGTATCTATATTTCACGGATTATACGCATTTGTGGACAAAAATGGTAATTGGATGTATTTTATTGGACTTTCATGGATCATTCACACATCTGAAACAGACTGGATTCGATTCACGATCGCGTTGTATCATCTCAAAAGGTACGTTAAGTCACGTTATATTTTGTATGTTGTCATCTTCTGTCACAAAATACTACATTTATGATGCTAGAGCTAAAAGCTTTTTGCCAAACTAACCGAGACCGTACGCCCCGGCTTTTCTGACGAGGCGAGCCTCTAATAACTTTACGGTCCGCATAGATATATACACGGTCCGGACCTCCCGCTAGCTTCTAGCAATTAGCACGCGGTCCACAAGCAGTATACATCCCCCGCCGGGTCTTAATTTCTGTAATTTGCGAAAATAATGCGTTTGAAAATGTTTTATAATGGGAATATGTTAGCATTGTCCAGGGAAAACGAGTTTATTGTTGTGACTGCTAACGTAACATCACAATTTACTCTGGAATCATTGTGTGTCATGAGTTTCTTCTCCTGTAGTGTACTTATTAGTGATACTTTTCTGCATGATTTGTTTGGCAACATAAACCGTTAATAATAATAATATATAAAATAATAACACAGTATGGTCTGTACTGCTCACGATACCACTGAGCATGCGCATGATCACATGACGTTAGTAGTGGGGCGTGATCAAAGGAGCAGCAGCTCATAAATATGTAAGACTAGCTCAAAACGGCACAATCTGAACTGCCCTGAAACAGAGGCTACTAGAGATGGGTAACAATCTTTTCCTACAAGCTATTTCGAGCAAACAACTTTTGAAACATGCTTTATGGAACTCATACACCTATATAACTTGTGGAAAAGCAGTCATAAGATGGGCACTTTAACTTTTATGTTGTTTCAAACCCCTGACACTTTTAAGCTCTAAAGAATCAGCCAGACACTACTTGCACAGAACTACAGTGCGTATCAAACCATTACTTTGAAACACATTTGTACTCTTACTGTATAAACTCACCTGACATTCCGGACACGTGAAGACGTTCTGAGGGGACTCGAGCGCTCGCAAGCACGTGGTGCAGAAGATATGACCGCATAACAACACGCGCGGTAGATTCCCCAAAATGTCATCTTCTGTACAATACAACATACATCAGGTTTATTAAACATGCCGCATTAAAAATGTGCTCCATATAAGAAGAAAAAAAACATATGATATTCCTTTTGAAGATGACAATCTAGTCACGTTTTGTCTAAAACGCGCGTCAGATTACAAAAATGCAAATATGTGACAAACGATAACTTAACTGTGTCTTGTTTTTCATCTTTTAAAGTCTAAGTTTTGTTATTTTTTACCGGGTAATGTGTATGCAGAGCCACAAATTTTGCAGGTGACCGCCGCCTCCGACATTTTCCTCCGTGCTCAACCACTTTTCCCTGTTCAATTAACGGATGGATGGGATCGCTGACCAACCGTCCAATCAGAATTTGCCGTTGTTGCGAAACTGTCAAATCAGAATTCTCCTTACAAATACTTCGCTGATGTCGATGTGGTGTGGTCCAATCAGCGATCATGTTTTAATTTGGTAAGGACGACGGATATCAGTTTGTAATAAACTGTTCAAAAGGAACATTTAATTTATATTTGAAACTTTTTTTACTTGATTTGGACAATTTTTTGAGAATGTGTGCATTATTTACAAGCATTTTTGGCATGTTTCTAGAAGTTTAGAAACATTTTTAACAGACCCACACATACCATTCTTTCATTTCCTTCTTTAGTTTGTGCACATTCATTCCTAATAACTCTATCTTTGTTTTTTCAATGAGTGCATGTTTGCTTAAATACTTATTAGGAATTACTAAACTTTATCAATTTGATAGAAACTCTGGATAAAGTTTCTTAAGAGAGAATTTTGTAAATAATGTGTGCCTATATAGGCTCCATACACTTTGATAATGGCCCAGTAACAAGTTAAGTACGTTTTTGTCAATTTTTATGACAGTGTATGTTTGATAAGAAAAGAGGCTTTAGCTTGTCATCCTGAGAAGGTGGCTGGGAGAGAGCTACAATAATATACTGGTATATGTTATGATTCTAGTTTACAGAGAAAATTGTTAGTGGATTTTAAAAAATTGGCCAAAACATGTAATGTCCCATAGACAACTAGAATTGCAGGAAGTTGTTCTACGAGACATAATCATGTACTTCTCTCTCCAAACTATAGCCATATGTATGGATAGATCTACAATCCCCCTATATACCCGCCTTTTAAATCCTCCCCCAGGCTATTCTATAATTGACATACAGTAGATAATCTTGCAAAGGGGAACAGGAGAGACCTCAACGAAACAGAGAAACAAAAGTTGAGAGAATGACAGAGAAAGAAAAGAATCAGGAGACAAAAAAAGCAGGTGATGCTATGGAAGCATTGATCTGATCAGCTCATGTTTTTTGCAAAGTTTGTGACTATGGGATCATTACAAGAGCTTGGATGGCAGAAGAGAGTCAGAACTAAAAGTTGTGGGGATTTTAACTTTTCCAATGTAAGTAAAGCTATATGCACAGTCTCATAAACAAGATTATTTATCAATAATAAGAGATGTATAGAAACGTTTAGTGATAATTTGCACACAATAGTTAACTTAAATAGTATTATGATCTCTTTCAAACTTTCAGCATAATATTTCATGTTAGATAATTAAAATAAACCTTATCTTTTATGTTTTGTAATAAAATTTGCTATTTTCAGATTTAGCTGATTTTTTACAATATATACTTGCATTTAATTGTAATTTAAGAGGCAAACGCAAGCTCATTAGTATGCAAGAATTCAAATAGTTAACTAGTACTTTGTTACATTTTTCTTTTATCTTTCATATACTATGCACGTTTTGAGCATAATATGTAACCACCTATTGTAAAAGTTACTTTAAGTGCATTTTAGTACTGCATAATATTAACCAAAGAAAATTAAATGATCTTGTTTACCTGTATTACCTTCATCTACACAAATGTTGGTAATACAATACGTATGCCTTATATCACTAAAACACTGACATTAATGCTAAATAGGCTACTATTTTTGTCTCCAGATTATTTTAACCTTGGAGTTAATTGTTAGGGGAGTTGATAGAATACTGGATTACATACAGTAGATAATCTGTGATTAATATTTAGTACAACAACACTCTTGCTTTGACATTGATTCTCTCTCTCTCTCTCTCTCTCTCTCTCTCTCTCTCTCTCTCTCTCTCTCTCTCTCTCTCTCTCTCTCTCTCTCTCTCTCTCTCTCTCTCTCTCTCTCTCTCTCTCTCTCTCTCTACTTTCTTTATAACATCAAGTCGATCTCTCAGCGCAGACAGTCTGCCCCATCTCTTACTCTGAGCAAAGCCCTTACAAAGTCGAAACCTGTCTACAGGTACTGTATATTACCTATTTTAGTTATCTCCTGAACTTCTTTACAACTCAGACTATGTTATTTAAATGGTTATCTCCCTCAAATAAATTCATCATATGTTACATAAACATAGTCAGCATTTGTCAGCATGCAAGAGACGTCTGAATAAATTTGCATTTTTTTCTGAAAGAAGACAATAGACAGGCATTGCAAAAACCAAACTGTCTGGTGTAACAAATAATGTGTCTTATTATATGCATGTGTGTGAATGAGCGAGAGAGACATAGAGAGAAATAGAAATGTCTGCTTTCAGACCAGCTGATGTGCAAATGTTACACTGAAGCTAATTCATTAATGCAACATGTGAAAGCGCATACAAGTCAGAAGGCCTTAATACATTACAAATGGATTGAACCCATTTAGTCCCAAATTCTCCCAGTAAAATTATCTTTGAAAAATATCATCTTTGACATTGATTATAAACATCTAACTTTATGTGAATTTCCATCCATATTAAAATGTTTTATGTAGTCAAGAGAGTCATTTATAAGTGAAAAATCTGAACAATAGAAGGGCATGTGTGCATGCTGGTGTGTGAATATTGATGTCCTCTCTGTATTCTCTTTTGTATGCATCAGGGATTGTGTATCTCAGATCAGCCAGGACCCTTACAATCTGATCCAGTCTCTACTCAGCCCTTCTAGGAAACTCATTTCTCAAGGGAATGTCCTGCTGCAGACTGGTGTTCAGACCCAGGAGAGATACCTTTTGCTTTTCACAGATCTCCTCATCATCACAAAGGCAAAGTATGGAGGAGATTTGGAATATGGATAGAATGTGCTGAGAAAAACTGGTTGCACTTTTATTAATAGTTTTAGTGTTGATGATGTCAAAATATGGAGTAGTTTATTCGGTAATATTACTGTAATTTAATGCCCAATGACTGTTCAAAGGCAGCTGTGTCCTTTTGTATATTTGTATGTGTCAGATCTGTTATGCAGGTGAAGCAGAAAGCATGTGTGCGTGTGAGTGAGATGTGGACGGCCAGCTGTGTAGATGAAGTGTGTGAAGCACATACCATTACAGAAAGGAGCTTCGTCATGGGCTGGCCAACTTACAACTGCGTGGCTACATTTAGGTAACATGCTTACACACCGCTTTACCACCACCTGAAGACTTTATATTAGTATATATTGGTACCAAAAGTATACATTTCTGTATCTAAATAGTACATATTAATTCCTTTTTTAAATTGTACTGTCAAAGTAACAGTTTGGGACCATTTTTGAAAATTTTTTGTATGTCTGTTCTATTTTCTTCAGCACTTCAGAAGAGAAGGAGAGATGGCTTTCTCTCATTGAAAGGTCAGCTGGTTTATCATTGTCATATGATAATTCAAAATAATACCAAAACAAAAATGATTGAATGCTCTTATGTATATTTTCCTCCCTCTTTGTATTTAGTTGCATAAAAGAAGAGAAACAATATGATGATCCACAGATAATTCCACTGGAGATATTTTCAAAAGATATTGAAAACTGTGACCACGTAAGAAGTGCCTCTTGTGTGCTCTCTTACAATAATGCTTGTTTGGCTTTGGGGGAATGTTGATGAAGTTGTAAATTTGCTTTTGTCTGCGTAGGTAAAGACAATTTCTGTCAGCAACACAGACTGCACTTCTGATGTCATTAGCACAGCACTGAAACAGTTTGGTCTGTCTGTAAGTTATCGACACTGCACAACCACTACTATTAATAATTTTGTTATCAACTCAATTTTGTTTGTCTTCATACACAGGGTGTAATAAAAGATTATCAGTTGTGGGTATGTTCGAAGAAAGATGAAACTCCATACCCTTTAATTGGTAAGTTCACACAAAAAAATGTCTTGGTTGTTTTTTTTAACCCATGCTGGGTAAAATTGGACAGAACACACATCTGGGTTAAAAATGACTCCATGCCGGATTAAAAATGACCCAATGTTGCGTTGTTTTTTTATGCAACCATGGGTTATAATAACAGAACAGTTTGGTTAAAACAACTCAGCATTGGGTGACTTTTAACCCAGCATGGGATAAAAAACCCCACCCATTTTCAGATTGCACACACTGGACTATACTACAGTTGAAATATAATTAAAGTCTGGGCTTTTTTGGGACAACATTATAAGTTTGGGCCTATACACATACAATGCATTTCCTTACCATTATTCAGTTCTCTGGTATAAATTAAAGTACCCAGCAAACATGTCCCATTGGGCCCCGTGTGGGGCCACTGCGGGCAAAAAATTGGCGTGAAATGCGGGGCACGTGTGGCCCACACTATGGGCCCACAACGGGGCCCCAGTGGGACAGCCCAAAGTGTGGGCTGGGTGTGGGCTTGCCCGTGTGGGGAAAGTGTGGGCTTACTGTAGGCACACTGGGCAAAGTGTGGGTTTACTGTGGGCACATTGGCCAAAGTATGGGCTAGTTGTGGGCAAAGTGTGGGCTGACTGTGGGTACACCGGGCAAAGTGTGGGCTTACTGTGGGCACATTGGGAAAAACGTGCATGGGCTAGCTGTGGGCTTACTGTGAACACATTGGGCAAACTGTGGGCTTACTGTGGGCACATTGGGAAAAGCGTGGGCTAGCTGTGAACACATTGGGCAAACTTATGGTATAACCACCTGATACCTCCATTGTCAAATGCAGTGGCGGCCGGTGACTTCCTTTTTTTTTGTGGATGCACGATGTGAAGCTCTTCCTAACATGTATTTAGCCTGTCGTGTGTGGTTCGTCATTTCAAAATATGTGTTTCTTGCGTTAAGTGAACCTATGTGCATCACGTGTCTTGTCAAAAAGTGACGCTCGCGTTTGCCAGATACTCGCATAATCTCATGCATTAGAGGTTACTGTTAAGGGAGTGTCTTGCGAGTATTTTGTGAATGTGAGTGTCTCTTTAGTTGTAAACGGTTTCGATTCGCATGCAGTAGACACGTATTTTGACAAGACCCATGATGCACAAGGTTCACAAAGAACACATATTTTGAAAACAAAAGCAACACACATGACACTTTGAACACATATTTTGAATTTGCGCCCCTCGGAAGAGCAGTCACAAGCCGTCACTGGTCAAATGCATTTTTCTAAGGGGCTTTTGTTTTGCCAGGTCATGAGTTCCCCTACAGCATTAAGATAAGCCACATGCGCTCTCTACAGCAAGATGCAGTAACTTCATCTCACCGACAGGAGGCCCTATTGCCTATGGATTTATACTGCCAGTTCTTTCTGAGGCCCAGACAAATAAGCTGCACAATCACAGGTGAGACTGACTGCCTACCTATTTCATACTATCACACTAAATATGTATGATCAGTAAGTATGCATATTTGAGTAATTAACCTAATAAATGGAAAAAGACATAATGTATCTCACAAAGAACTATAATCATGTTTAAAATAAAAGCCTAGTTAGCATTAAACATGTTAAATGTCTGTAGATTGTTTCTCTTCCCACATGAGATGTTTTCTTGACTGCATCTAACAATGCAATGTCATAATTATTTACATAATTTATTGAATTTTAAAATACCTATTTTTAATATTAACTAACTTTAATTACCAAATCCATGGTATTCGGCTGCGTAACACATATATGCCAGAGGTGTTGCTTTGGTTGGAAGAGATAAGGGGCTTAGACCCATGAGAACAAACTGAACTTAGTGAACTGGTAATCTTCTGTAGTCAGCATGCAATGCTTTTTATCACAGTTGCATGGACTACTGTGTCAAAGGCATGAAACATTTTCTGTTTGTTATTAAGGTTAATAAAGATTTGTGAAACTTCAAAAGTACTATAATGCCTCACATAATACTGCATGCAACTGTTTATGTTGAGGATCAGTTTAGTCTTACAACTGAGCCATATTGCTTCATATGTTTATATTACAAACTCTATAGCAGTGGTCTCCAACTTGATGCCAGCGGTACCTGTAGACAGTCTGTGAGTTGCAAACCAAAGCTCATCATATTAACCTCAATTTTAATATTTATTCATTACATATTTTTAATATTAGCTTAGCTTCTTTTGTGTGTGTTTACATTTTAAACAATAATAAAACATATCAACAAGTGAAATAAAATTAACAAGTAAATTTTAAAAGTTTTGAGTAGACTATATCAAAAGGTTGTTCTTGTTAACAAAAAGGTTGGAGACCCCTGCTCTATAGATTTAGGCTTGGTTGATTTTGGCCGATAACTATTCTGAATCGCACAGCCGATATTCACATCTATTTTATGTACTGGCTTTTGATCAGTAAGTCCTTATCGATATGAAATCACTGTTGGTTTGAGTAGTTTAATTATAAATATTCTTTATTATCATGACAATACCTGAAAACGTTTAAAGAACAGCAATATAAATATATCCTTAAGCCATTTCCTGGAGCTGCGTGTGTATGGTTCTTCGTAAGCAGTGTATATTGAGTTTCTGCACAAGAGCGCCCTCTGGCTTTTGGATGTAGTGGCATTTCATCATAATTAATTGAGAAGCATAGCAATCATCATCGGCCGATATATCGGTACACCCCTATTTTTTTTTAATCATCTCTTCTCTTGCATATGTTTCTTTAGGTGAACAGAAGGGGAGGAAGAGGAGGATGTCTCTTATTAGTTGGGCATTAAAAAGAAGCTTCAGCATTGAACAGGATGTCCATTCAGAATCACCTGCCTCCTCTGGCCATACCATGACATCATCTGGTCAATTGTTTGGTCAGCCACTCAGTAATGTGATAAAAGATAACACACTGCCATCACCCGTTGTGGTACGAACTGGATGTACTGTAACAAAAATGTTACTGCCCACTGTGCTATAATAAATGGTACAAATGGTTAACTGTTAACTTTTTCACAGTAAACATAAGGTAACACTATCCACCTGCTCTTTTAAAGGACATGCTGATGTGTTTGTGCAGCCATGGAGCTATGACACCTGGAATATTACGGCGTTCTGCTGGAGTGAAAGCCTGTCGGGAGCTCCGAGAAAAACTGGATTCTGGTCATCATGAAAGACCGCTGAATGAAGAATCTGTATTTGTCACAGCTGCTGTGTTTAAGGTACATCAATATAGTTTAATAATTGATAAATAATTTTTGTAATGCAGCTCTATTCAGAATGCTTCTTAAAATTGGAGTTATGAATAGAAAAACATAGAAAAACTCTTCATCAATCATATGTATTATTACATTATGTGATTGGCAGGATTTCTTACGTAATATACCAGGCAGCTTGTTGTGTGAGGAGCTCTATGAGCTGTGGCTCAGGGCAATAGAGCAAGATGGAGTGAAAGAAAGACGGATGATGGAGATAAAGCAGCTACAGGAAGTTCAGAGGTGAAAAAAACTGCATGAGTTTGTGATGTTATTCCACTTGAATGAAATCTCAAACTAGATCTGGATTGATTATGTTAAATGCTGGGCTAAATGATAGTGTTTAAAGGCGGGGTGCATGATCTCTGAAAGCCATTGTTGACATTTGAAATCACCTTAACAAACACGCCCCTACCCCAATAGAATCTGGACCTTCTTTTGATAGACCAGCCCCACATATACGCAACCCAGGCAATGATGTTGGTTAGTAGACACGCCCCTTACTGCTGATCGGCTACAAGTGTGTTTTGGTAGTTGGCCCGACTCGCTTTTCCAAAGTGTTTTTTAAAAATCACGCACCCCACCTTTAAAATATAAAATTGTTTGATGTTCTCAGGCTTCTTCAGCTCTTGCCTATGGAAAATCTGCTGTTGCTAAGACATGTCATTGCTATGCTGCATCAAATCCAGCTCAATGCAGAGCACAACCAGATGAACTCTTATAATCTGGCAGTGTGTATAGCACCTAGCTGTCTCTGGAATAGCTATCTGCAATCTCAGGAAGAGGATGCCAAAAAGGTAAGCAAACAAATGCATGCTTGCTGCATTTACAAATATTTCCAATATTACCAAATTGAAAGTTGCTTTGTAATTTGTGCACAGGTGTGTGACCTTATGCATTTTTTGATTGACAACTGCCATGTACTGTTTGGGACCGACATTATAACCCTATTAAAGGATTTAACTGAAGACAGCAGAAGCAAGTTTGGATCAGGTTTGTACACATAAACAACATAAGGTGTTATCAACACATGCATACAAATATAATAATGTACAATATAAAATTGTAATTACTCTCAAAATTTACCTAAACTTTACATTATTCCATTAAAATTAAAATAGTTTTATTCAAATAAACATGACTAAATCTACTTTATTTTGGGCTACCCCCGAAAAATCTTCAGATTATGCAGAAATAGCTCACATGGTCTCTTTCTGTCTATAGTTGGGTCTTTACAGCAGATGTCAGACTCGGGTTATGACAGTCTTAAGAACGAAGTGAACACTGAAACAGAAGACATTTTAGGGGCCGTCCCTCTTAAAGACAGTCGCAGTATGGACTCACTCATTTCAAGTGACTATGACCTTGATTGCCCAGATGATGAGCTGGAGACAGACTCCACCCACCCAATGGTACAAAGCAGTAACGTTCAGCATCGAGCCCTTGAATTGCAGCGAGACTCTGTAACTGGATACGCTTTAAAGACTCATGTGCATGAAGAGGATCTAAAAAGAGGAAAATGTGATAAGGTTGAGATACCTGCAGGTGAATTAAATGAAAATGTGTTGGAACAAAGGTTTCAACAACTCAAGCTTGCGTCTGGAAAAGATGAAGCTGGTCAGCAAACTCCACCTTCCGTGTTTCGTCACAACACAAGCGATTATTTAAAATCCTCCCTCAGGATTTTCCATTCTCCTCAGAATTTTTCACCGAAATCGTATTGGCTTCGCCGGAAAAGTGCAGACTACCAATATCCACTCACTGATGGCACTCATTTTGAAAGGGATGTACTAAATAAATCATCTCTTTCCAAGACCAAAAGTCCTCCTTCTTATCAGGTTGACTTAACAAACCTAAACCGAAAAGTCCCAGAGACTCTCACACAAGTGAGAGCTACAGGGAAACCACTTAAGGAAATAAACCTGTTGTACAAGGGGCCTGGAAACAGCCCTTCAGAAGATCACCAGATGTTCCATACTCGTGAAAACTTCAAACATGCTGGACATGACTCTACCTGTATGAAATTCAAGGCAAAAGAAAAGGCCACACTACCAGAGAGTATGTTTTATGGACAGAGCCGTAAGTTAACAGTGCACAGGTTCAGGGAAGAGAATCCACCAATAAATGCAGACTGTAAGGCTGACAGCCACTCTGGGAAGAAACGGACGTTTAAAGGCTCTGATGCTTTAAATCTGAAAAGCGAGAAGGTTGCTGAGATCCAAGCTGTTGGGAGAAGCCATAGGCTCAGACGTTGCAGTAGCAGCCAGTGGGTTGGTGAGCTGGGGTTTCATTCTGAGGAGTCTTATGTTTAAAACTGCACACACATGCATGCTAGTCAAATGAAATTCCTCTTTCAGATGTTTTTAGATTAACGGCTACAAAATGACAATAACACATAATACCTTTACAGTAAAACCAATTATAATATCATGGCATGTTGCAGAATTTTTGTTAATATTAAATGACACAACATTTTTATATTTTAAAGGTAAAGCTACTTTATTGTACAAAACATTTTTTCATAAGCTTGTATTTGTGGCCATTTTTATGTCTATTTTGTAAATACATCAATATGACAGCGATCCTTATGCAAGTTCTAAACTTGTAGCATTCCTTCAAAAAAGGCACACACATTCACAAAATCCTTGTTTTTGTGTAGGTGTAATTGAAACATTCACACTAACCGTTTTTAATGTCCAACAATTTCATATACAGAAGCCTTAAATAAGTAAACATAAGAAAATATTCTCATAGTATTGTATTAAGTAAGGGATAATGTATAAACAGCCTGTTGTTATCGCAGGAATAAGCCCCGACAATGTGATGTGGTTATTAACTAACAATGTGGTTTTAAGACATTTAAATGCAACAAGCACGCTATTTGGTTTAATCATTTGTAAATATAATCATGTTTTTAAAATATATTTATATTTAATTTTTGTAATATTTAACTGTACCTATCAAAATGATTTGTAGCATCCGGGTTACCATGCTTTATTATTTAATGTTGTAATATTATGTGTTATTATGCTATTTAATATAGACCTGCAGTATTTTTGTACATATATTCTGTGTCCTGTCATCGCAAACTTTAAAGCTTATTAAAATCCCTAAACGCACCTGAATGTGTGTGTTTTATATTTTTGAAAAAAGCATGGGTTGAATTGTCTGCTCTGTGGTGTTTTTTTTAAACACTTGTAGATATGTAAAATAAAAGAAACATTTTGATAGACCTTTTGGTATGATCACATGTTTTTGCAGTATGCAGACCTGTGTTTTCAATGTTTCAATGAAGTCTTATTGTTTTGCAGTCAAAAACTATTTTTAATAATGCAGCTAGTGACTTAAAAGTAAACAGCCATTCTTATGCCAATTACATTGACACAACAAATTAAATTTAACAAAGCGTATTAACGTGAATGCTTAACTGAGGACACCTTTGTAGCTTTTTAAAATAATGAAAGAATAAATAAAGACTGCTTTAAAATAGTTACAATCATTTATTACAATAAATCGAGTATACGATTTTAAATCTCAGTGAAGATCCATTATTCAGTTTTATACAAAGACTTGCAGAATCAGTAAATTAAAAAAATAATAAAACTTATTATATTAGTGATGCAAATAATATTATGGAATAAACTCTACTTTAGGAAGGTTTACCATTTTAAAATACTGTCTACAAAAGAAACCTCCATGCTGCAGTCTTGATGGGATTATGTGGAGGATTCTTGTTCACTAGCCACTCGAACATCAGCCACATTCTCTGGTACTCGCAAAACAATCCCATCCAGGTCCTTACTTAAACACACCTGGCAACCCAGACGAGATCTAAAAGACAAACAAGCAAAATATTCACAGATCTAGTGATTTGTTTCGGCCACTGACATTCAGCCAAATCAAGAAGAAGCCAGAAGAAAGGACACAGATGTTCAAAATTGTTGATGTTTTGTGTGTGTGTGTGTGTATATATATTTTTTAAAGATTGACTTAATAAAGGGTTTTTATAATGACTAGAAAAGTAATAATCAAAAACTTTTGACTAATGTTTATATAAAAATATAGTTTGAAAAACAGTGCAGTAGAACACCTAAAGTATGTTCTGTATGTAAACAAGGCACTTTGTGCTCATTCTTTAAGATAAGGGAAAATAACAAAATACATTGTGACAAATGTTTCATCTTTACCATGTCTATTCGGTCATTATAACTTTTGTACCAATGAGGCTCACTCACGTGTCTGTTAGCCCATAAGCCAGGTCCAGCATGTCCATTTCTTCATCCGTAATTGGTCCAAGCTTCTTATATACATCCTCCTCCAAAATAACATGGCATGTAGAGCAGGCCAAAGTTCCCTCACATGCACCTATTTAAATAAACCCAAAACATGACACAACAATACAACCAGATTTAATTCATAGCATTCATGTGACGTCACAGAGTGGTGCAGGCACCATTTGTAGGACAAATCACAAATAAATGTACGTCTAATTAACGTTTAACAAAACATTGTCATAAATGAGTTGCTGCTATTAAGAGAATATATAGCTGGCTGTATTATTTATTAGTTACCTTAGTTACCTTAGTTATATGGCTGAATTATGTTATGTTGCTTCAGTATAGCGTTAACTAGTATTCTAATCTATACTAGTCAACATTTCAACTGGATCAAAAAAAGTTCATCAAATTTGTCTTAAGACAATAACATGTATTGTTTAAAATTTTAGACGACTTTTAGGAAAGGTTTTGATCCACTTTAAATGTTGACTAGTGTACTTTCCATTACATGACTGTTTTGTATAGAATCTCTATACAGAATATCTTACCAAATCCATCAAAATCTAGATCCTGGTCGACAACAACATCAAGTAGTGAGTTTCCAGTTAAAGCCGTCACTGAAATATTTTTTCCATCTCGATTTATGAAGTTTATTGTCACCTTTTCCTCAGTCCTGCAGGGTCACATAAAAACACTAGATGAAATATATATAAATGTGACCTTGTGTGTAAAATCCAGGCTAAAGTCTCGTAATCTCATGATGAGATTAGGAGCATGAAGGTTTGATTCACTGATTTCAATCTTTGACGTGACCTTGCTCAGTCAATATTAAACAGGCAGGGTCATAAATTCTGTCATTGACCCTTATGCTGTTACAAAAGAGATGTAGTTTTTCTATATGATGAAAGCGAATAAGGATATGCATTTTCATCTAGTTAATTTACATGTTAGCCTTTTAACTAGGGCTGTCAAAAGATTAATCGTGATTAATCACATCTAAAATAAAAGTTTGTGTTTACATAACATATGTGTGTGTAATGTGTATAATTATTATGTATATATAAATACACACACATTCATGTGTATATTTAAGAAATATTTGCATTTATATACTGTATAAACATTTATATAATTTATATTATATAGAAATATAAATATTTTATATATAAATATAACCAATTTTTCTTAAATATATACATGACTGTGTGTGTTTTTATATATAAATATTAATTATACACACTACACACACATATGTTATGTAAACACAAACTTTTATTTTAGATGTGATTAATCACGATTAATCTTTTGACAGCCCTACTTTTAACATTTAGCCAAACAACAAAGGTGAATCATTGTTTTGGAGTGAAACGAGGGTGACAGATATTTTGGTGTAAATTATAATAAAATAACTAAAAGAGAAGACAATTTGCAAAGAGAAAGCCTCACATATCTTCAGCTGTGCTCAACTACATAAAAAAACTCTAAAACAAAGATCCGTTGTGTCCTTAAGTACCCTTTGCAGAAAATGTTATCCGTAAATAGCCCATTGTGGAGCAGGCCAAGGGTTTTCCCTTGAAATGTAAATCCCTAAGAAATCCACTTTCTTAAAACCAGGCCTGGGCTGCATAAATCAGGATTTTAGTCTTTTATAAAATGCTCTAAAAGTCCAAAAATCTGAATGGCTCAGTTGCACTGCACAAACCTTTTGATCTTTTGAAGTATGATTGATGGTCCTAACTTACCATATTTTTTTATAAAAAGATAGTCATAGCACACAGTGATAGATAAAAACTTGGAGGGACTCTTAGTCAACACAATCTTGCTATAGAAACGTGTAGAAAAAGATAACACATGGCTGCCACAGGAGTAAAGGTTGTGTCCACACTGCCATCAAACCAATATGAGAAATCTTGTCAAAGCAAAACTGAGATTTCCGTCTTTCACTGTATGAGGGACAGTGACTTGTCCCTTAAATTCTTTTGTCCATACTGCACTGTTATTTTGCGTTATCCTGACTTAGTGTAATGTTTAGCTGAAAAGTTATGGTTACTTTGCTTTTAAATGTTAACGTTACTTTGCATTCATTGGTTTTTTGTTATCTATGTGAATGATCATTTCTGTGTACGTTTATGCGTACTAATACTTTACTGCATTAAACACATGCAAGTTAGCAGGACATTACAGCGCAATGTTCAAAGGCTTGTTTGGTTTTAAAAGGCATGTCTTACCTCAGTGGATGAATGAACGTGTTTATTCTTCTGATCGGTCTGTAGCGCTCAGTCACGAGTGAAGGAAGCGTACTAGTTTTACTAAATGTTTTATGTGCAGCAACACGCGAAAGAGCTGCTCGATTAAGTAACACTCTTACCAAAGATGACGTCATTTCGCTATATTTCGCTATGTTGTTTACTGTAAACGAACCGAAGAACGACCTATACTGTATGCGTGAGATAAATAAAAATTGTGAATTTCGACTCTTCTGTGAGAAGGAAAACAGGAGGTGTTTGTTGAAAATATGTATGTCTGTAGGTCGCCCTAGTGGGCAAAGGTAGTGGGCGTGTCCAAACTATTCTGTTATTGGTGAAAAGTTGTTCCGGTCGTGGTCTTGACCAATAAAATGAAAATCATTGGAACCCCACGACTACGTCATTTCCTTTGACGTAAAAAAATGCATTCCTATGACTGAATCGAATTGTTTTTATAGTTAAAGTTTAAGTTTATTAAAGTATTTAAAGACGGATAGGGCGGTAGTACGGTATATTGAATTTGATAAAAACGACGAAGTTAAGAGTATAACACATAACTGAAAGTATATGAGAGTACGATATTGATGGATTTGACTTTTGACACAAACATCATTTACTGAGGAGTGAGGAGAAAAAGACTGTGACATGTTACCGTGTTGGGGGTTGCGATTCTTATCAGATCAAAGTACTGCACGAATCACAGCAGTCACGTAGCGTTTAGCAGCATTAAGATTCGGACCTTTTGTTTAAGAAAAATCTAATCGAGCTCAGAAACCGTGCTTAGTATGAATGTTTTCTGATGCTTTGTGTTAAACATCCGCTTCGATTATATATAACAATTTCGTCATAAAGTAAGCCATAGACCTCGTTTCATAAGTTGTGATTTATAATATTATATATTCTATTAAACATAAAACATTATCCGTGCTAGTACACATTTATCAAAGATTAATATACATTTTACATTAATCTTTAACAAATTAATAAATGTACATATCAATATAAATTAATAGCTTTTCAGTAGACGGGCCGTGATTTACGCGAGTTTTATGTGTATCGGCATTGGCCGATACGTGGCTGCCGTGTTCACCGATTTTTTTCCGCATTATTTACAGACAGAGAACATCTCTGGTCATGTGACTATGACAACATCGAAAGCTCGGCCTGACAGGCAGCTGATCATACTGTAGCTGGACAAAGCGGGTTTTTATTTCTCATCTGGGCGGTTTCCCAGACAGGGATTAGACTAGTCCTAGACTAACATAAATGTAAGAACAGTCCAAGTACTGTTATATTTCCTAATTAAACTAAGCTCTAGTCCTAGTTTAAGATAATTCCTGTTCGGGAAACCACCCCTATATATATTTGTAGTAGTAAAGTGCTAGAAATCAATATAATTTGTTGATAGTTCCTCGTCATTGTGGAGAGTGCAGTTCATGGTTTCATAGCACCCTTACCTGTTTTTACTATTTGTTAAATATAGTTTTTTTTAAGTTCAATAAATGTTACTTTTTTCAAATTGAGACCTGTAACATTTGGCATCATTATTGTTTCATTTTTATGATGTAAATTGAGTGAGCAAAAGCAGTATCGGCTCCAAATAACGGCTCAAGAAAATCGGCAGCCTGTATCGGTCATCGGCTAAGGCTGATGAAACAAAACCGGTATCGGCATTGGCACTGAAAAATCCATATCGGTCAATCACTACTTTTCAGGCTTGTATACGCAAAATACTATTTTACAGTTTACTGTATACAGTACCTCAAATTACAATGCTTTACAGTTACAATTACAAAACTTTACAGTGCACTTTTTTTAATCACAGCCTTGAACCAATAGTAGGTCCATGTATTTTGGTGGATGTATTTCACACGTCCTAATCTAAAATTGTTGAAACATTATTAATAAACCAGTGCATGCACGGATGCATTTGGACTTTTGACTTAAAACTCTGTGTCCCCTGTACTGTGCACACCCCAGAACATAAGAAAAAATTAAGCTGTCAGAACAAGAGTCAGTTTGAAAATACAAACAAATCAAAATCACAAACACTGTCTTCTGCTGCCCACGACAAGTTAGCATGCTGCACAATGTTAGAACTGTGGCCGGTTGCAACTGCTTAGACTAGTCTTAAAAATGTATGTTGACTTTTTAAAGGCAGTTACATAATATACAGGTATACTGGAAAGTAAGACTAATTATCTCTAGTTTGTATTAAGACACGTTCTTAAGGCACACTCCTATACCGTTTATGCAACTGGCCAGTGAACGTTGTGTTAGATTCTGACATTGCAACAACAATGAACTTCTTTCATTTTAAAACAAATACAACAGGCAATACATGGAGCTAAAAAATAATAAACATATTGGGGCGGTTTCCCAGACACGGTTTATCCTATTACAAGAATGCATGATTGAGCTGCCTTAATTAAATAAACACCTACTGACATATCTTAATATATATTGTTTTGTCTCAAGATGCACAACATTGATGTTTTTTGTAAGATATGTTAAAAAAAAAAAAAAAACTTAAATGTCCTTATATATCTAAAGCCTAGTCCTAGATTAATCTTAACCCTGTCCGAGATACTGCCCTATCAAAAGTGAAAAAGTGAAATTGATAAAAATCTGATAACCCTCCTTCCCAGTGCACTACTAGGCAAGCGTTTCAATAAAGTAATCTTATAATGGATATTATACGCCCTCTTGTGGTAAGATACAGTATTGGAATTTAGCTTTAGGAAACACAACTGTATTGAATTTAATGTGTTTCTTGTGCAGAGCAAAAATCCTGAAGAGCTTAGGGTCATTGTATTACTCATGTCATACAACAGAAATCATACAAACATACTATGATAAAATGGTTCCTAAAACGTATCTAAAATCCATAGGAAAACTTGACACTTTGTAAATTATTTCAACTCATTATTTTGTTTACATTTACAGTAAGATACAGCAAAAAATAAACATTTTTCCAAATAATACACAAGATAATAAACATAACATAACCATCAAACAACATAAGTACACTGAATGTAAATTGAATTCAACTCATTATTCCTCTCCACTGTATCGCGCATGCGCAAATAGATCAAAATAATGCTGCCGTGGCTGAACAGCGCGCAGTGGGTGGGGTTTGGAGAAATATCAGCCAATCAGAGGGACCCACGACCAGTGGGCATGATGTCTGCTAGCCTGACAGCTATTCGAACGCTCAGTGTCTCTTTAGTTAGTTTATACTTTATATCAGAGATTTGACAAAGTAAAGAAAAAGGAAACATGGTTGCCATAAACCCAACGGCGCACAAATTCCTTAGTTACGCTCCATTTATACTAGTTTTGATTGATCTTCGATATGAAGGTAAGTGATCAATATTAATACTGGTTCAAGTACGTTATTTTTTTAATGACGTGTTTATCTAAAAGTTCATCGTTATTAAAGTTATTTAGAGAAAGCGACTGTCTCGTTGTTTTAAAACAATGTCTACAAATGTCAGTGAGAGAATCACAGCTGTTCAGATGTCACACGTCTCTAAGATGCACAAAAAGAAAAACAAATGACACATCTGTCAAGAAACATGTCAGACCTGACAGACATGTTTTTAAAACTTTTTGGCAGCTATTGTCTACAAATCTATAGTTATTGTGGTTTTACTTTCTGCATAGTGTTACCTTCTGTGTTTGCATGTTTTTGCTTAAACTGTTAAACCAATTGTTTACTGCTGGAATAGTGTGATTTCTCAACAAATGAAGTTTACTCTGATTTACTATACTAGTGTATGCTCTTTAATCTGTTCTGCACTTCCTAGTGTACTCTACTTCAGTCAATTCAGTACTTTTTAAATAGTGTGTATATTCTCTTTTCTACATTAGCAGAATAATCTACTAGTGTACTACTTTGTACACTTATTTTACTGTGTTGTACTATAGACTTGTAGTGTCTACTTGATTCTATCCAAGTGAACCCTACTTATCTTCAGGGTACTCTACTATATGAATGAGATTTGAATGATACCCTGTACAGTCTACTCTAGACGGTACTCTAATGTACTTGTTTAACACATAACAAGTTGGAAGTGTATTATAATGTAGTATGCGATCCATTCTAGACTTCAAACTACATTTCACATAAATTACAGGAGTCAATGGTGGGAAGGATGGTGGTGTTGAGAATCATCTGGAGATGGGGAAGAAGCTTCTGGCTGCAGGGCAGCTGGCTGATGCTCTCTCCCACTTCCACGCTGCTGTTGGTAAGTTTTTAAACTCCAGTACTAAATTAAATATTGAGTTTTATAACAAATCAGTGTGACATGCAGTACTGGTAGATTTATCAATTTATCCAAATTAATCAGACGGAGACCCCAAAAATTACATGGCCTACTATAGAAGAGCAACTGTGTACCTAGCCATGGGGAAATCAAAATCTGCACTTCCAGACCTCAGCAAAGTGATCGAACTAAAACCAGACTTCACATCGGTGAGTAAAATTAACTACTTGGTGTAAGTCTAATCAAAGTCTCTTTAGGAAAGTCATGCCACTAGGCATCCATGTCTGCAAAGCCTATGGGCACGCAAAACTAAAGTCCTATCTATCGGATAAGGAAAAAACAGATATCACTATAATCATGTGCTAAAATCACAATTAAATAAAATATTTCCGACCAGCAATTAAACCTGACATCAACTGTACCATATATTTTGTTTCTTAAGCTCAAATTGCCATAAAAACACATTTTTCGAGGTCGTTTTAGCTACTGCGCACATAGATAAGTATGATAAAGGCTAGATGTCTCACCCGCGCTGCTGGCCAATTGAGTGGAACGTCCGCATTTGGCAGCCAGCTTACCTCAGACAGCTTGCTCACTCATAGCATTGTATTTTAATGGTGCATGTACTTTTAAATGACAATAACCTGCTCAATTTTCTACAGATTTTCAAATGGTTTGCTTTGTTATAAATGTCAGAGATGTACCTATAACACTACATACTTACTTATACAAAAAAAAAGAATAATTAAACATATTAAAGCATCCAGAATTATAGCCACATTAATAACGTTTGTAAGAAACCAAACCATTTGAAAATCGGTAGAAAATTAAGCAAGTTATGGTCATTTAAAATATATGCACCATTAAAACACAATGCTAAGAGTGAGCGAGCTCCCTGTGGTAAGATGGCCGCCAGGTGATGATGTTAGAGACTCTGCCGTAACACATCTAGCCTTTGGATTATACATATCTATGGCCTCGCCCGTGCTGCTGGCCAATACAGGTCGGTGTCCACACCTGGCGGCCATCCTACCTCAGACATCTCGCTCACTCATAGCATTGTGTTTTAATGGTTCATGTACTTTTAAATGACCATAACCTGCTCAATTTCTTTTCGATTTTCAAATGGTTTGCTTTGTTATAAACGTCAGAGATGTACCTATAACACTACATACTTATACAAAAAAAAAAGAATAATGAAACATGTTAAAGCATCCAAAATTATAGCCACATTAATAACGTTTGTAAGAAACCAAACCATTTGAAAATCTCAGCCGAAAGACATCTAGCCTTTATTATAAATATCTATGACTGCGCATACCTTACGTGACACTGTTCAGAGCCCCTCCCCCAGAAAATCATCATTCTTTATTGATTGTTGATTGGTTCTCTTAAGTGGAAGGTGGGGCTTCCATCGCCATATTGAGCGTTGCATTGTCCCCTTTTCATAGTAATAGGAATGCTTGGTCTTGTTTTATTCAAAATCTTTGGTGTAATGTGCATCACTTCTATCTAAATCTTTGACCAGCTGAACCATCGTGGCCAGGTTTGGAGACCAGAAATTTCCACAGGCTGAATTGATTGACTAACAGGGTTGAAAACTGTATTGATTTATCAAAACTTACAAGTAATTAGCCACCGTTACTTATAATCCACAGGCGAGGCTTCAGAGAGGAAACCTTCTGCTGAAACACGGCAAACTTGATGAAGCAGAAAGTGATTTCAAAAAAGTGGTGAGTGACATTTGCATTGACATTTCATTTTATTCTTTATTAATCTGTGCAGGAAATGTGTGAAAAAGCATTAATATAATTGACAATTATTGCAATGCTTTATAAATCGCATACTGCAGTAACATTTTAATTGTGTCACTTAAGAGCAAACACAACATTTAATGTCTTCCCTAATTAAATGTCCCTGAAGTGCCTCATTAGCTCTTAAACACTGAAAATGTCTTTATATTCCTTCTTCAGGGTATTCTCACTTAAGTTAATTAGTGTGGCACTTTACCAGACTAATGCACCCAAAGGCAGTCAGTAAAGATCTGCCGTTTTTATAGAGAAAATGGGTGTAGTACTTCCCGTTGCTACTAATGCTGTATTACCTGTTGGACTCATGAGATTTTCTTAACCTCTCATTCAGCTCAAATCAAACCCAAGCAGCAGGGAAGAGCAGGAAGCTCAGAGTCAGCTGAAGAAATCTGATGAAATTCAAAGGCTGGTGGCTCAAGCTCGTAGCGATTTCAACCGGAATGAGTTCGGCTCTGCAGCCTCGCATCTTGACATCATCATCGATGTGAGTTAACATGAAAATGTGTTATAAGTAGCACAAATGGTAATATTTGACTTGGGGGTTTTATGTACTTTAGGTGTTCCACCCTGTATTTGTTGCACGGCAGGAATAAAGGATTATTTAGATTTGTGAGAGGGCTCTTTGTTTAGAAATGTCATGTTTGTTTGCCTTACAGGACCTGCATCACAAGCAGTTCAGTGTAAAACAAATATTATCTTATTTTGCTATTAGTAACCCTATCCGTGAAAACCAGAACTTCGAAATTAAGAGCATCAAAGTTCGATTTTAACCATTCATTTCCGTATGATTTAAAAATTTTGAATATATCAAGGTTATATTTTTCCAGAATGTTCTTTAAATTATGTGGGATGATTTTATTTAAAAAAACAACAACAGTAAATCATACTCAAGTCTTTATTCTTCATTTGTTTGTGATGTTCTCAGACATGCACCTGGGATGCAGACTCCAGAGAGATGCGTGCCGAGTGTTTCATTCAGTTGGGTGAAATGGGCAAAGCCGTCAGTGACCTCAAAGCTGCTTCAAAACTGAAAAGTGACAACACTCAGGCTTTCTACAAGCTAAGCACCATCTATTACAACCTGGGAGACCATGAGATGTCCCTAAAGTAAGACAACATATGGTTATTAATGCATTAAGTATGGGAGTGTAAAGACTCGCTGTGCATACTAAGTATTTGCTTGGAATGAAGTAGTCGCATACAGCATAAATAGATACATTTTTAATTAACTTTTGAGGTTTTGTGGAATGTGATGTTGAGCACATAGCATTGTGGGATATAGAGTGCTACACTGTGCTCTGGTTGTATGCTGCATATTTATGTCATTTTTTTAAAGGTCATCAAAGTATTCTGTGAAAATAATTCTGTGAAAATAAACAATGTCTTTAAAACCTAGCTGGATTTAAAGGGACACTTCACTTTTTTTGAAAATATGCTAATTTTCCAGCTTCCCTAAATTTAAACATTTGATTTTTACCGTTTTGGAATCCATTCAGTCGATCAATTTTAGCATAGCTTAGCATAATCCATTGAATCTGATTAGACCATTAGCATTGGGCTAAAAATAACCAAGAGTTTCAATATTTTTCCTGACTGCAGGAGGCGCAATGATATTAAGCAGCGCCTGAACATAGTCCCCTGCTATTAAAAGTAACCAAGGGGACTATTTTCGGGGCATTGCGTCTTGCGCCTCCTGCAGCCATGGTACATCAGCAAAGTCCTTGATTATTACAGCAGAATGAGAGTATAGTTCCTAGCCATATCTGCCTAGAAAATCGCAACACTTAATTTTCTGTCAATCTTAGTACACGATATAACTACAGAAGAGTCAAGTTTTAAATAGGAAAAATATTGAAACTTTTTGGTTATTTTTTAGCGCCATGCTAATGGTCTAATCAGATTCAATGGATTATGCTAAGCTATGCTAAAAGTTGTACAGCCAGACCCGGAGATCACTGAATGGATTCCAAAATGATTAAAATCAAATGTTTAACTCTAGGGAAGCTGGAAAATGTGCATATTTACAAAAAGTGGAGTGTCCCTTTAAGTCAAACAAAAGAAATCTAACCTCTAGTCTCTTGTTTTTGCTTTGCTTTGTTCTGCAGTGAAGTGAGAGAGTGTCTAAAGCTGGACCCTGACCATAAGCAATGTTTCGGACATTATAAGCAAGTTAAAAAACTCAACAAGCAGATCCAGACTGCAGAGGAACTGATCCAGCAACAGAAGTACGTCCCAATACAATTATGTAACTAACCATTCAAAAAACAAAAATGTTAGGATCAGCAGGTGAAAATACATGTGACACTGTCTGTGAAATCCAGGCTAGAGTCTCATAATCTAATAATGAGATTCAAAGATTGATTTCATTCATTGATTTCCTATTGATTTCAGTCTTTGACATGACCTTAGTAAGTTAATATCAAAGTAGTATCTTGATCAGTGATGCAGTGGTGATAGTTTAAGTTTCAGCTCTTGAATCTGAAACCCACATATTTAACCACTAAACTACACCATGCCCACTCACTGCGGTTTGGTTTATATGTCAGTTCAGTGTGATGAAAATAATGTTTCCATATTTATTATTTTAAAGGTTGAGCTGCTTAATACACTGTGTAATATAACACAACTCTATTTATATATTATAACTCTATTTAAACTCGTAAAACTAAATATACTTCAATTTTAAAAGTTAATGAATTTGATTTCCCAAATCCACAGGTACAGTGATGCAGTTAGTAAATATGAATCCGTTATGAAGACTGAACCAAATGTTCCTCAGTTCATCCTTAACGCCAAAGAGCGCATATGCCACTGTCTCTCTAAGGTAGGACTGCACTCCCTTTCCACCAGGTGTTGCTGTTTACTAATGCTTACAACCCATTCTTGTAAATTATCTTTTTAATGGAGTGAATGGGATTTGGTTTTATTTCACAGGACCAGCAAACCGCTGAAGCCATCTCAATATGCAGTGAAGTTCTGAGCTTGGATCCTCAAAATGTAAACGCTTTGAAAGACAGAGCAGAGGCTTATCTGCAGGATGACCAATATGAAGAAGGTACGTTTATGTAGTCTGAAATTAAAGGGCATTTTTACATGCGATTTAACATTTCTAATGATAATGACTGAATTTCAGTTCAGTTTATGTTTCTACTTTGAGTTTCGTTGTGAAGACATTTACATTTAGGCATTTAGCAGACATTTTTATCCAAAGTGACTTAAATAGATTAGGAAACAAGAGGAGAACTTTTGAAGTGGTTTTCCTTGTAGGGTTAAAAATGGGTGGAACTGTTAAAGGAAATAGCTTAAAGGAATAGTCAATTTAAAAAAATAATAATTTACTCACCACCACGTCATCCAAAATGTTGATGTCTTTCTTTGTTCAGTCGAGAAGAAATTATGTTTTTTGAGAAAAATATTGCAGGATTTTTCTAATTTTAATGGACTTTAATAAAGCCCAAAACTTAATACTTAACTCAACACTTAACAGTTTTTTTCAATGGAGTTTCAAAGGACTCTAAATTATCCCAAATGAGGCACAAGGGTCTTATCTAGCGAAACGATTGTCATTTTTGACAAGAAAAAAAAAAAATCAACTTTTAAACCACAACATCTCTTCTAGGTCTGGTCCTTTGATGCGCAGCGTGACCTCACGTAAATGCGTAGTGACGTAGAGAGGTCACGTGTTACATATATGAAACGCACATTTGCGGACCATTGTAAACAATAAACTAACACAAAGACATTAATTAGTATCATTCCACATACAACAACATCAGAACGGTCCTCTTTCTACACACTTGTAAACACAGGGGCGTAGTTTCGCGTTCGTCCTCTGTGACCTCTTGACGTCATGACGTATTGCGTGGGGTCGCGTGGTGTATCACAGGACCGGACATAGACGAGAAGTTGTGTTTTAAAAGTGCATATTTTTTATTTTTCTTGTCAAAAAATGACAATCATTTTGCTAGATAAGACCCTTATGCATCTTTTGGGATCGTTTAGAGTCCTTTGAAACTCCGTTGAAAAAAACTGTTAAGTGTTGAGTTAAGTATTAAATGTTGGGCTCAATTAAAGTCCTTTAAAAGGAGAAAAATCCTGCAATGTTTTCCTCAAAAAACATAATTTCTTCTCGACTGAACAAAGAAAGACATCAACATTTTGGATGACATGGTGGTGAGTAAATTATCTGGATTTTTCTTTTAAGAAAATGGACTATTCCTTTAATATGTTTAAGAATTCCTATTCATCCTGGAGGTCCATTGTCCTGCAAAGATGAGTTCCAGTCCTTATCTAGCACACCATAACAAGCTACTTATTACCTTTAGTAGTGCAGAAAACCAGCAAGCAATAGCCGTAATTTCACAGTCTAGGTAAACTATAGACCCAGTATAGTCCGGCTACGAGTAACCCACTTCTAGCAAAAATAAACTAGAACTTGTTAACATGCAGTGGTGGCCGGTGACTTATTTTTTTGAGGGCGCTCGATGCGAAGTTCGTCACAACATGTATGTAGCCCATCATGGGTGTGGTTCGTAATTTCAAAATATTTGCGCGTCGAGCGATCCTATGTGCCTTCACGTGTCTTGTCAAAAATAAGTGCCTGCTGCAGACGCGTCTAAAGGGTTTATGATAAGAGGCGTCTGCCAGATACTTGCATAATCTCATGTGTAATCAAGAGTTAACTTTTAATGGAGTGTCTTGCGTGTATTTTGTGAACGTGAGCGTCTCTTTTATAATAAACGGTTTTGACCACAAGCAACACACTTGAGACTCCGAACACATATTTTGAATTTGCGCCCCTCGGGTGAGCAGTCAGGAGCCGCCACTGTTTACCTGTTGTTTTTGCCTAAATAACTTGTGAGATGCATGATCTTCCACCATGTAAGCAAAGTCAACAGTGCTTACAAGGTGATTTGAATTTATTTATATTATAAATTTTTGGGCTACACGTCTGGGTCAATGACATGACATTAATTATTTTGTGTCTGTATGGTTCAATTAAATGTAAAAGGGTTAAAATTTCAAAATAAATTAGCAGATTACTTGCATGCATTCTCTCAAAATTTTGGTTTTATTTCATTTTGAAAGAATATTTGGGGTATAATTCCAAAAATGTGGTGCAACCGGTCTATGTCAATTGGTGTAACTAGTATTTTAAAAAAAAAAATGAAAATATAAATCTATTCATAAAAAATTTGGAATAAAATATAATCATTTAGTTTATTGTAATATGATTTTTTACATAAATTTTTACATCATTGGTCAAAGATGATTTAGAAAACAGAGCTGTTTCCAGCATTTGTCAGGACAAATATTAGAAAAATGCATTAAAATTTTCATTTAGAAATAACTAAAATGATATTTTAAAATGATTTTTTTATGTTTACGCTTACATGCTATCAAGGTTGAAAAAAGATTTAATATTTCTCACTCTTTGGCACAATTGGCGGTTACACAATTTTGTTCACCATGTTCAGCTCCATTCAGTGTTAACTTTAATAAAATGGTGCAAATATAATGTTTTTATTGCATAAAATCAACAAAAAAACACTAAGTGCATTGACATGTACCTAATGCATGCTCTTAGTTTTTTTTTTGAATTTCTCATCTTGCCAAACCGTTTTTATCACTGACCCGTCTATTCAATTTTCACACTTTGCATTCATTTAGCCAAGACATCTGCGTTGTGTTTGGACTACTATCAGATGTTTTTTAAATGCAAAATTGCTTTCTGGTAGGTCGCCCTCCAGGATGGGAGTTGAATGTCACTGATTGAAATTAAATCAACATTGACCACATAAGAAAGAATGTAAAGAAATGTCCATAAAATGCCCAAAAAACATTTAGATAAAGCCCAGGGAACAGAGACATACTGGCCTGGCTTTTAGAAGGCTTTAGAAAGTGAATTTGCTGTATTTTTAAAGCATTTTGAAGAATTTCCCAGCTATTTGGTCCCTTTTGATGCTGTTTAATAAACACTGCTCCTAAAATGATCAGGTGGGATAACAAAATTGTGTTCTCCTGGCAGCCATTAAGGACTTTGAGAGCGCTAAAGAACACAGCGAGAATGATCATCAGATCAAAGAGGGCCTGGAGAGAGCGCAGCGACTTTTAAAACAGTCACAGAAGAGAGATTACTACAAAATTCTGGGCGTTAAAAGGTTCAGTGTTGAATATTACAATTTACCAGCATGTTTTAGTCAGTACTGAGGCCTAATATTCATTTTACTCTCTGTTAAAATGCTGTGGCTGCAGGACGGCACAAAAGAAGGAGATCTTGAAGGCGTACAGGAAGTTGGCACAGCAGTGGCATCCAGACAACTTTCAGAATACAGAAGAAAAGAAGAAAGCAGAAAAGAAGTTTATAGACATCGCTCAAGCCAAAGAAGTGCTGACTAATCCAGGTATAAACAAAGTCGTATGGTAAATGTAAAAGACAAGTTTCTGTACAATTAATACGGATTATAGCGGCTAAATCCCAGCACACTTGCTCATAGACCCTGTGTTACTCGAGCAGAGGTTTGATGCGATCATATTCTTTGTTTTTGCAGAGATGAGGAGTAAGTTTGATCAAGGTGAGGACCCTATGGATCCAGAGAGTCAGCAGGGAGGAGGCCATCACCACCACTTCCACGGAGGCTGGGATAACTTCCATGGATTCAACCCTTTCGGTTCTGGACCTTTTAATTTCAAATTCAATTATAACTAAAAGGCTCAGCTGATTGGACATTTGACCTGACCTGGATGTGTGCTGAAGTCAGCCAATTGGAACAGAGACCCTTTGACCCCGTCCACAAGCTCAGTTCAGATATAAATGGGCCTGAAAATGACCATGTGATGCTGTTCAGTGGTGAAGTGATCTAACTTACTGTCAGTCTCAGAGCTCTTCTTCTTTCAGGGATCTTATATTTGAGAGCGTAGATGCTTGACGATTGCAAAGCATCACACATTGACCTTTATTCTCGAGAATAATATGTACATAGAAAACGACTCTATTTTTCTATCAATCAATGCTGTAAATAGTGAAATAAAGAGTTGTGAATGCTTATTTAAATGAACAGGATTTTTTGTATGTTTTTATTTGTTTGTAACCAAACCGATCAGAAGCCCCATTGACTTTTATAGTAGGAAGAAATAATACAATGGAAGTCAATGGTGATTGATTTGATTATAAGCATTCCTCAAAATATCTTCTTTTATAAAGAAATTTATAAAGGTGTGAAACATGAAAGTGAGTAAATGACGACAGGGTTTTCATTTTCACTTGAACATCCAAGTTGCACACAATAGTTTCTAGAGGTCACAATAACTGAAGAGCGTAGAGACGTTATGAATGATCAAATAAGCCGTACCAGCAACTTAAAAACTTTAAGTAATGTGACCTTCACGCAATCATAAGTTACACTGCAAAACTGCAGTATTTAGTACAGTACTTTGTATTTTTGTCTTGTTTTCAGTAGAAATATCTAAAATTCTTTAATCAATATGTATTTTCTTGATGAGCAAAATGACCTAAGAAAATAAGTCTATAGAGACAATGGGGTGAGAAAATTTTAAATTAAGTGTTTAAGAAAAAAGATTTAGTGAGAATTTTTTTTCTCACCACATTTGCGGATAATTTTGCTTGTTTTAAGCACAAATTCACATAAATTGTATATATATTTTTTGCCTATAAACTAGACTTATTTTCTAAGGTAATTTTGCTCATCAAGAAAAAGCATCTTTATTTAAGAATTTTTAGATATTTCTACTGAAAACAAGACAAACATAATAAGTAAGAAAGTCATTTTTTTGCAGTGTAATAGTTAATGCAATTATATAAATTTTTATATAAAAATATGCAATTATAAAAATTAAGCAAATTTGTGTTTAAAAAATTCTTGAATTAAGTGTTTATGAAAAAAAGTAAACTTATTTCAAGAAAATTTTTCTTTTTCCATTGGCAGATTTTTTTGCTTGTTTTATATATAGAAAATTCTTTTCTAGGTCCTTTTGCTCATCAGGAAAATACATCTTAATTTAAGAATTTTTAGATATTTTACTGAAAAAAAGACAAAAATACTCTGTAAGAAAGTCGTTGTTTTGCAGTGTGCTATTCAAATACTAATGGTTAAAAGCCATAAATCACAGGTTATGCCTCTCAGAATAAAATATCGCTTTATTCCTGAGATAATCCACATCCTTGTACATTCAAGGCATAGTAAGATGTTTGTTTGAAAACATATAAAACAAGAAATGTATAAGTAACACCTCAATAGATATTAAGTATCTGCACTATGATAGTATTCACTGTACCTACTTTACAGTAGTTTTGTGGATTGAAGCTCAGAGAGCTCAATGTTGTAGTGTATTCTGCAATGCTAAAGCAAATTCAATACATAATAAAAAACTGCATTTTAAAAGCCACAAATGAGTCACCCTTCATATGTAAACACTGCCACAAAGATGAAAAAAAGGTGACGGAATTCTCATTGAAACTATTACATGAAATGCAAAACAGTGAAACGAACGGCAAAACAGTAAATATATAGTTTTCAATGGATGAATGTACACAGTATTGACAATATTTCCTTTATAAATACACTACATGTAAACCAGTGCCAATGCCCAAAAACATCTCAAAATGCATATCTTTAATCCTTCCTGTCAATAATGTTACAAAAATCAGTTTAATGTATTCAGCACAGTTTACATCTAAAAATCGAATAGATTGAACCTTCATTCAAAATCATATATAAATTACAAAAATGGCATGAAGTTAAAAACCATTTATTTTAGCGTGCATTTCCTATTCGATAGGGATGCGGGATAATTTGCATGCGATATCATGCGCATGCCCTCAGTAAAGCCGGTTCCTTGATTAGTAGTAAATCGCCATCACCTGCTTTCAGATGGAGCGGCATTTACTACACAAAGCTGTAGTTCATAACAAGCTGGGCCATATCACTGGCGATACGTCCGCAATAATGTGAAATTGGTCCGATCTTCAGTGAACTACGGCTTTGTGTAGTAAATGCCGCTCCATCTGAAAGCAAGTGATGGCGATTTACTTCTAATTACGGAACCGGCTTTACTGACAAGATGCGCAATGACAATCACATGCAAATTATCCCTACTGTTCGATATATACAGCTGCAGTGTAACGGTATTTCCTGGTGTATGTTGGAGAAAACATCTCTGTATGACTGTCGACTTCAAGCATCGCAGGAAGATCAGGTGCAATCATCACTCTCCTCTATGCCGCTGTGAGCACTCGGCGCTAAAGCTCATCCCGTTTGGTGCCTGTCAAAATACAGATGATGCGCTGTAATTACACTACATTGAGTAAATGATCACAGCCACACCTTTCATTTTTGGGTGAACCGTTCCTTTAACATCTAAAACACTTCCTGGGCTATGACTCCTATGGACACATCCAATTTGGACTGGATGCAGTGTAGTATTTAAAAGTTTATAACGAGTCGTCACTAGGTCCGTACCCTTTAAAGAGACCTAATGCCTACAATTTAGGTACAGACATGCATACATTTGGTACCAATATGTACCTTTGAGGTACCGCCCCAGTGATGGCTATGTGACTAAAATTTTCTGAACGTTGTATGCTTAATACAGCATTGTTGGTAATTGTTAAATGTCATCTGTCATGCATTCATACCCGTGTGCTGTGATGATGAGGATGGGCTTCCCTGTCGGGTCGCCGCCTCTCTCTGCTCTTTCACCTGTCTCAGAAATTGCTTTATCTCATCGTCATAGTCGGACCATTCTGGAACAATCCTCACCGCTGCACTCAGCTTGGGCTCTTTGGTCTTTGGGTTATTGCACTGCAATCACAAAGGAATCCATCAGTTTTCCTCCTTCACCGGCAGCCTGTCCAGACTATGTATTGAATGACCTTATTTACTGTAATTTAATGAACCCTCTTTGAAGTTAAAATGTCCAATTCTGTGAGTTTAAAATCAACACTTTAATGCCTTGTGAGTCACAAAGCTCATTTTTACAACATAACGGCACTTTCACTGCATCATTGCAACTGAAAGTTTGGAAAGATGAACGCCCCAGAAAAAGCTAAAATCGCATAAAATTCTTGGACTCAAATTAGGCATGAATTACAGTATACATTATTTGGTAACCGTAACAATATCGTACACATTTAAGAATGATTTTCACATGGATTTATTGTTGTAAAACCTTTTTTTTGTATCACTTCGTATTGATAAAATGGTGGCTAAAAGTGATGTCCACTATGTAAGGAATAATTGACGACGGGCCGTTGAATTATAAGAAAATAATGCACACCCAAGGTGGAAATAATGCTGTATGACGCGAAGTGGAGTGCCGTTACACCGCGGGTGTGCATTATTTAAAATAATTCAAAGGACCGGAGTCAATTATTTACCTTATACCCTGGTTTCCACAAACATTGCTCTGTTGACTACTTTGAATAAATTTGACAAGTTAGGTGTGCGGTTTACAGAAAAAAATCATTCAACACCCATGGAACATTTCTTGGCCAATCAGAAACAAGCATTCAACAGACCCGTGGTATAAAAGCAATTATACTACGAGTCCGTTGAATGCTTGAATCTGATTGGCTGATGAACGTTCTGAGGTGTGCAATTATTTTCTAGGAATTGCACGGTGAACGTAGTTCCAGGCAACTCTCTAGACCGCATTACAGTTCCATATCACTTCGCATAGGTAACTGTAATAACAGACTAACAAAAACAACATGACAGATGATTTTCCGAAGCAATAAAAGCGCTGTTTAGAGACGCGCAGGGTCTCTCGCTCCTCTTTCTTTCTTTCTTTCTCTCTCTCTGTCTCTGTCGCTCTCGTTCTCTTTCTAATAACTTCATAAATAACTGCATTAGAATGCTATCAACGGCTCAAGCCTTCATTGCCAGCTTTAAAATGACTTTTTGGAACCAACCGTTGGATGAGACGCGAAAGAAATAGTCCTACTCACAACAGCAATTTAAGTACAAAACCCGGACGAATCCCTTTAAATATATCATGTATTCGATGTCTTGAGGTGTGGTAACCGTAGTATAAGCGGAATAATTGACTCCAGGCCGTTGAATTATTAAAAAATACACCCGAGGTGGTGATGTGGTCACGACGCGAAGCAAAAGATTTTTTTTTCTAATAATTCAATGGCCCGTCGTAAATTATTCTTTACTTAATTCCCCCTCAGGTTAGATTAAACCATGAGATTAAAATGTGACGTAATAACCAATGTAACACTGCAGCACCCGGGGAGCAATGGGGGACAGGTGCCTTGCTCAAGGGCACCTCAGTCGCAACACAAGCCAGACTCTCTTACTTTAGGCCATGACTGCCCGATATGAGGTATATGGTACAAAATTAAGTTTTGAGGTACTTATTAGACAAAAAATTGTCAAAAAGGCAAATCACAGCAAAATAGGGAATATGCAAAAAAAGAAAAGTACAAAAAGGTAATAAAGCATACATTGACTACAATTTTATCTGTTTTTTTATATTTATTGATCCTTTATTGTGGTAATATTTTGTATGCATTATCCTGAGCTATGTCTTTATAAACTTTGCACATGTGTTGTATGTAAATTTCTGCCAATCCTCCTTACATTCATCTTAAAGGCTGAGCAGTTTGAACTCCAAACACAAATGCAACATACATACACAATTATGAATGCATCTTTAATAAAATATTTGAATTAAGAGCAAAGATCTCAATTGGACATCACTTTTGACCAGCACTACTGTATTACAACTATATAGATGTTACTTACACCTAAAGGTAGCAGGTGGATTTCTAGTAGTCCATGAAATAAAACCCCTACTGTAAGTCTAAGTTAAAATAAACCCACATATCCCTAGAGTAAAACAGTTTAATGGCTAAACTTGGCATGTATAAATGAGGCAAAGTTTTCAACAGAATGACACGGTCATCATTCTGAGTGAGAGAGCAAGAGACCCGAGTCCATACCCTGAACCTGTGCTCGCTCTGCTCAGTAACAGATTTCTAAACTCACACCCATTTCCCTGACTGCTGTCTCTAATGAGACATTTCCCTCCCCACCTCACAGAAGCAGCCAGCAGGAAGGGAAAGGGTGTAAATGAGACTACTATTTTTGTCATTCTGTGTGTGTGTGTTAACCACAGTAGGAATGAAGAAATCTGGATATGATCGGGCTGCAGGCATTTTGACCAGATATCACATTATTGGGTTTGTGTACCAGGTAAATTGTACAAATAAGTCATGAATCTGTCATTGCTTTAATTATAATCGGCACCAAACATAATTATGTGAGGTATAATAATATAATGCATATACAATTCATATACTATATTCATAAATTGATCCAACAACAACAAAAACAGCTATTTGGAAAGTAAATTTTTTAAGCTTTTCAAAGTAGGACTGCTGTATGGGTGTAATGAGTTATAGCATAGTATGATATGAATGCATACAAACCAGATCTATAGTCTTGGCAGTTGCCTTGGAATTGTTGTCACACCATGTCTCGCACCATAGCCACTCTTGAGGAAGAGACTTGATGGCTACTTGATGAATCATATTGTTGGGAAGATCCTGTTAGCATCGACCAACAAAGAGAAACAACATTTAATCTACTTGTCACATTAAATTTATATTATAGTGGAAGGCTAGGGTCATGTCGCGCAGATACCTGGTCCAGGTTGGACAGACTGTTGGGATCTTGGCTTAAAGCCTGGTACTGTCCTCTAAGCCTGTCTCCAGCTGCTATCTTCCTGAATTTCTTTAGGTCCACCACATACAGTGCACTGGAAAATGAGGGCCACATTTAATGAAATACATATTCAAATATCAAAGCTTACAGATTGTGTTACATTATACCACGGGGCTGTTGAATGCTGAATTCTGATTGGTTGTAAAATGTTCAACAGGTATGCATTTTTTTGTCTAAAAGTATCAACCAGAGCAATGTTTTAGCAATGTTTGTGTTAAGCGTGGTATAAGCAGAATAAATGACTCTGAACCTTTGAATTTTTGAAAATAATTGTTGTCAATTATTCCTTACGCAATTTATGGTACAAAGTGATAGACTGCGATTTCAATGTATTTCTGTCTACCTGATGTGGTATTTCCTGTGTCCAAGATGGGAAGCCCAGTAGCCTGTTTTCCAAAACCGGTAGCCTTCCATCTCTCTTCGGCTATCGCAGAATGGAGTATATCCATAGGGAGCTCCTTCTAGATCCAATTCTCTCAGATCCTTTAAATCTGCCCTGACAATCTAAAATATAAAGAATTCAGCTTCAGGATTTGCAATTAAAAATCACCTTAAAGATGAATATACAAACATCAGGATTCTGTTTCTCTCTCCCTGTCTCGTCCTCGACCCCGAGGACAATGAGACAAACAAACCCAGTTCCTGCTGTTGTGAAGTTCATCACACCACTGATCTACTGACCGTCCATCAAACTTGATGCCCAGCCGATGCCTGACCAATGACCACTGGCGGAACCAGTTTAATTTGCGTACCCGTTCACATACCCCGATAGTATATATATATATATATATATATATATATATATATAAATAAATATATATGTATCTCTCTCATTGGTTTTTCTCCTTCTAGGAGTTTTCCCCCTGGACTAGCCAGGAGGGTTTTTCTCCTAGGGGTTTTTTCATCCCCTGGAGAGTCCACCTCCTTTGGCTTAACTTACTACTTTACTGTATATGTTACATTACTACTACGCTTGCTTTTCTATGCTTTTCCTACATCTATTAATGTAAAGCTGCTTTGAAACAATTAACAATTGTGAAAAGCGCTGTATAAATAAAATTGAATTGAACATTGCTTTAAATATACCAAGTTAATCTTATACATTTGAAATGAGATGATGATATGATGATAATGTGTGAAATTAGGTAAAAAAATCTCACTGTATTGAGTTAGAGTTAAATATTTGATTTTTACTGGTTTAGAATCCATTCAGACAATTTCAGGGTCTTGAGCTAGCACTTTTAGCATAGCATAGCATAGCATAATCCATTGAATCTGATTAGACCATTAGCATTGCGCTAAAAATAACCAAAAAGTTTCGTAATGATATTACGCAGTGGCCGAAAATAGTCACTTGCTATTGAAAGTTACCAAGGGGACTATTTTCAGTCACTGCGTAATATCATTGCGCCGGCCTCCTGCAGCCATGTTATGGCAGCAAAGTCCTTGATTATTACGCAGAAATGAGAGTATAGTTCCTTGTCATATCTGCCTAGAAAATCGCAACTTTTATTTTCTGTCAGTCTTAGTACACAATGTAACTACAGAAAAGTCGAGTTTTAAATAGGAAAAATATCGAAACGCTCTGGTTATTTTTTAGTGTGATGCTAATGGTCTAATCAGATTCAATGAATTATGCTAAGCTATGCTAAAAATGGTACCACCAGACCTAAAGATCAGCTGAATGGATTCCTAAAACGAGAAAAATCAAATGTTTATCTCTATGGGAGCTGGAAAATGAGCATATTTTCAAAAAAAGTGGAGTGTCCCTTTAAATAATGTGTACCTTTTCATGTACGTATTCTTAAAAATTTTACTTAGTGTACATTGCAGTATGCAAGTATTCTATTACGAGAAGCTGTTTTTTTATTGAGTATAGTAACACATTTTCACCTGATCAGCATCAACAAAGATGATCTTGTCCACAGCCAGAGGAAAGAGCACATCTAGGAAAAGGATCTTGTAACCCCAGATGATGCGCTGCTTTTCTGTTTGCTGGTGAAGCCAGCGTGGCCACTTATACTGGACCAGTTCATATTGGAAACCATATTCCTTCGCCATTTGAGGAATAGTGTCCTGTACATGTACATAAAGACATACTGTATGAATTAATAATTGAGGACAACAGACTAATATCCATTTACATCATATTAATGCATATGTCTTTGGCTAAGCTTGATATGATGATGTATTTATTTCAGGTTCTGTATTGGAAAATGCAAGGTCTGGAGAAAGACAACTTCATCATCTGCGTCCACTTTCTAAGAACCACCCACTCAGAAGGAGATCGCTTGACTGACATGTAAAGTAACCAAATACAGTTTGTTTTTATGACACAAAAATGTGATGCTATAATCCCTTCCTAGTTTCCCGCAACACATTTTTCCTCTTCCAGAGGCACTCACTGCAGCAGCCTTAAACAACTTTCCAACCTGATAAATCTCTCAAAATGGCTATAATAAAAAGGACAGAGGCAAGGGAGCATTTCAGCTAGCTTCTGCAATTTTTGCAATATGCGTCAGGCAGCCGTTAAAGGGTTGGCGTGTGGGTGTGTGGCATCTTGAAACTGCACCTTGCAGGCCCGTGTAAGTCTTACCTTGAACGAGGGAGAAAGGTAGTTTTTGAGAAACCAGAACTTGACAGGAGTTGTGGTGTGTCGAAGGACAGACAGCATCATTATTCTATAATAGGAAAAGCACAATGTAAGGACGAAAGATGCTGCTGACGTGGCCATGTGTCAGTATGCGTCATACACGTGGATGTTTTACCTCAGGAAGCGCTCGTACAAATGTCCAGAGGCCACTGAGAAGATGTTGAGAACGTCTTTCTTCTTCTGGTCACCATCTTTTACACTTGGGCCACCTGCAAAGCTGCAAGATAACAAAAAACTTCTCAAAACCGTAACCAGTTTGAAGCCGAAATGCTGTTACAGAGAGATGAATACTGTGGTGTGTTTATTCTGTCATATTTGCAAGCACAGCATCAAAACTAGAGCTACTGCATTGTGCTGCATCCTGCGAATGTCACAACAGGATTACATGGATTACTTGTTTATGGTCACGACTCTGCTAACCAAATCAGAGTATTGCAAGAAAAATCATATGTACTTTCTATTGCAAGTGACAATATTTTGATAATTTATTCACACAGGCACATGCACACACAGCTGTTTTATCACCTTGAGGATGTTTCATATACATAATGTTTTTTTTTATACTGGACAAACTGTATATTCTATTCCCTTTCCCTAAACATAACGCTCACAGATAACATTGTGCATTTTAGATTTCAACCCCCATAAAGGTCCCACTGGGAAACAAAAAAATGTGTACACACAAACGCACACACCCACAAGAGACAAATGTTTTATTTTTGTAATTTTTGTAATGCTGCTTTATGCAAAATGCATTATTTCCTTCCTATTTACTCAATTGACAAGCACCTTTATTTAAAGCCACAATATGTAAGATTTTTTAATAAAATATCCAAAATGCACATGTTATTGTGTACTTACATTATCCCCAAAGTTCCCAAAAATTAGTTAATCCACCTAGCCTAGGAAAACCCAGACAACTTCCGGCAAATTTAGATTTGCTTTGCAAGTAGTCTGGCAAAGGGGCCATTCAAGCCCATTACCGTGGCACCAATCAGAAACTAAGGGTGTCACGATTTCGTTTTTAAATCGAAATCGATCGAAATTAAGTCACAACCTCGAACTTTGAATTAAAATTTGGGATCGTCGATGCTGCCACGCCCCCATGTCACGTCCGGTCGGCTTGTCAAGCGGGGAAAAAAATAAACCTCTCAGAGGTTCCTTTACAAACGGTCCAGCGAACGCGATTTATATTTTAAGCACGAGGGATGTATTGCTACAACTCCTTGTAATGCATATCATAAACAGGATTACTACCTAGTGATCTGCCTTTGGACAGAGCGCAGGTCTCTCTGCACGTGCGTGAGAGTGGCGCCAAGATGCAGCGGGTTATATTTTAAACAAAAGGGATAGTTTGCCTAAGCTTGCAGGAAACGCATAAAACTGAACAAATACGTAAGGATTACTACTTTAGTTTATGTTTAGACTTCGGACAGATGCAATAGCGCGTGCACGTGGGACAGAGAGAAGCGCAGCTGCTTGTGACGCACCGGTTTTATTTCAGATGCTAGGATGAGTACAAGATGCGCGCATTAAGTCCATGTGCGTGCAAGAAGGAATCCTCTCTCTACAAGCTCTCTCACATAAGTAAAGCCCACAAACCCCCATGCGAGTAAAAGCATGCAATGTGCATGTTAATGTGAAACTATAATAATAATAATAATTATAATAATGAAGGCATATAATTTTTTGTCTTTCAAAAAAAAAAATAATAATAATCGAGAATCGAATCGTGGCCTTAGAACCGAAAATGTAATCGAATCGAGGATTTGGAGAATCGTGACACCCCTATCAGAAACGATGGGGCGGGCTTTACACGATGACGACAGCGCAGCAGCAACGGTAAAGCAGATTCTGTACATTACACAGATGGATGCCGCTGTGAAACATCACTTGTTCGAATCAGCTATCGCGCCTGTTTTAAGCGATTTAAACTTTTCCTTTTCGTTTAAACCCAAGTAAAGAACAACAGACTTTTCCTAACAACCAGGTCATTTTATGTGGACGCATGAAGTCAATGGCTCTAAAGTTTAGACAGGTGCCTACAGGCTATAACCAGACAGAATTCAACTTGTCCTAACAGTTTATCCATTGTTCCATTATTTAAAATAGAGCCATCTACTTTAAGATTTATTTAAATAACATCCAAAGCCATGACATTCATCACATTTGTGACTATGCCTTGAGTGTCCAAATTATTGTACATATGAAATAGTGTAAAGAAGGACAATAAAGGTCTGTATTAAAACTGCTATGGGCATCTGTGCATGCAGCTTAGAAAAAAACTCAAAATATAAAAAATAGTACTCCACATGTAGGTCAAAAAAGTTTGCTAGACCGTTAAACAACTCAACAGAAAATGTATGTTTTGAGAACGATCAGAGATTTCTAAAGACCTCAGCATACATCATTGCCACAAGATAATCATGTGCCATCTGTAGCTTTTGACAACCACTCCAGCCAAGATCTCACCTACTGCTGCCTCTGCATAGATCTTCAGATGAGATTTATTTTAAATCATTTAAATAGGATTACTCCAATAAAATATTTTTGTTCTTATTACAAGCAATATACTTTTTAAAATACAGACAGGTTAATAAATAATACAAATAAAGTCCTTCACCTAAAAGATAAAGTAATGCTTACAAACTAGGGCTGCACTATTGTTTCAGCATCGACATTGCAATTCCTGCATCTGCAGAACAAACATTCAAATCACAAAACACATAGAGCACCCCTCAAAACAACACTATTTTGGACACCTTTGCAACTGGTACGCTATTTAAAAAAAGGTTTATCACAGATTTCTATGTGAGAAACCAGTGAGCGATACAAAAAACGCAAGGCGTTTCCTCTTAGAAGCCATCTGGTAAAATCATCCAGTATGCAATGTTAGTTTCCCCCAATATTGTGCAGACCTACTACAAAATGAAATTCATTTGTGTCATTCACTTCAGATAAAGAGAAAGTGAAATGCAGAGATAAAGTTCCCTACCTTTTCTCCAAAGAACTCCAAACACTTTACAAAGACAGCAAAAGAGACACATCACAAAGTTGAATTAAAGGGCTGCTTAAAATATAAACCCTCCACACAAACACAGTCATAGACAGTTACACACGGACTCTGCAAGTCCTTTTTTACTCAAATATGGTAAAATGTGTTAAAGGTGAGCAGAAATGTGCCATTTTGGGTGTGTCCTTTAAATGCAAATGAGCTGATCTCTGCACTAAACGGCAGTGCCGTGGTTGGATGGTGCAGATAAAGGGGCAGTATTATCCCCTTCTGACATCACAAGGGGATCCAAATTTTAATGACCTATTTTTTCACATACTTGCAAATAATGGTTTACCAAAACTATGTTACTTGGTTGATCTTTTTCACATTTTCTAGGATGATAAAAGCACTGGGGACCCAATTATAGCACTTAAACAAGGAAAAAGTCAGATTTTCATGATATGTTCCCTTTAAACAGAGTAATTGAATGCATTATCAAATATGCCAAACTATTTATAACACTTATAGGGGCAATTTCCCGGACAAGGCTTATGCCACCCAGACTGAAATTCATGTTTGAGCTGCCTTTATTGTAAAAACAATATAATATCTTAACATATTTCAGTGCTGTTGTTTTGTCTCAAGATGCACACCTGTACATTTTAAAATTTGCTTGTAAAAACTATTTAAATGTCCTAATATAACCAAGGCCTAGTCCTAGATTAATCTAAACCCTGTCTGGGAAACTACCCCATAGAAAGGCAAGGAGTGGGGATAACAGGTGTGCACATTGTGTAGAGTTCTGCTGATGTTTACAGGCATAGATTCAATGCAGGCTTAATAAATGCAGAGATGCAGACTATTTCACTGTGAATGTAACAGCATCATTTAAAGATCATTTTAGCAGCGCTGTTCCTCTCAGCCTGTTATCCAAATTACCACATAAATAATCAATATAAACTCTATGTACAGGCGTGAAGTAACACCCTTTTATAAATGGTGACAGAAAGCTCTGTTCCAAAACCTAGTTAAGTATCTCACTGTATCGTGCGGACATAAACTGCTTTCACACAGAGTCTTTATTGGTGAATTGCAGTGAAGAGGACCACTTTTAAAAATAATGTCCTGGCACCTATTGTTCGATTCATGTTTTTAAATTTCCTTCGGTGTGTAAATGTGTATTAAGGATGCACCGAATCCAGGATTCGGATTCCTAAAATTGTTTTCCACCGAATCGAACCCTAGGCTTGCACTACGCTGGTCGATATCATTCGGCCGTTGATTACACACATCGGGTGCTGACGTGGAGATAAGCTTTTTCTTTCGGTGAGCCTTAGGGGCCGGTTCACATTTCGCGGACACGAGCGGTTCGCACCGCATCGCTTTCATTATGCATAGGCTTATGGTAATTGTCAAAATAGTTTTTCCCCCTTGTCATCCTGGCATAATGTTGCTTATCCTTTTTTTACAGTTAAAATGAAATAAAATGAAAAATACACTGCTGTGGACGTTGTTTACTTCATTAATGTGTTTTACTGTGTTAATGGCAGGGTTTAAATTGGGCAGGGGCCGTCCTGGGCAAAGCCCCGGCACATAGGCTGAAGGTCTCGCTCTGCTCTTGCCAGTGTACTCGCTGCGCTGGTGCGTGTGCACTGACGTGAAGGGAATAATGTGTTTCCATTCATTATAGAGCATACTCACCAACGCAAGTTTAACGATTTGCGCGAGTAGATTACATACAAAGTCAATGCAAAGAAGCAACCAGGTGCGTCCTGGCGATGCAAATGACGCGAATTGGGCGGCGCAATTGCCGCGAAAACACGCGCTTTCCCCTTTAAACGCGTCTTCGCACAAGTTATGCAACTCAAGCGAAAAAACTCAGAACTTCAAGAACGCGCTCTCACGTAGGATCATTTGACTCATTTAATTACAGTATGTTACTGGATAACACTGGATATAACTCATTGTATAGGCATAGTTTAATAAAATAATGTATTTTGATTACACAAATCAAACCTAACTATATGATTGTTTTAACTGCTGACCAGCATAGGGAATCTCTATGGCTAATTTATAAGACATGTAAGAGTCTTCTTGGGCATCTTATGCCTAGAATTATTCAAGGAGGTTGATTCTTTTAACTTCCTTTAAAATGTGATCAATTGTGCATAATGACATGTGGAACAAATGGATATAGGGTGTCAAAACTCATAGATTTGCATCATTTAAAATTCAGATGCTCTTTTTAAAATATTTGGGGTCAACCTCTGGCACAGCTTTAAAGCTGAAACTTATCAAATCCTATCAGAGGTCCAGAATGTCATTGAAACACACCAGTGGCTTTGCTGTCATCAGTATTAAACATGTTTCCCCTCGAAGTACCCCTCCCCGCAGAGCCCCCCCACATAACAAATCCCAATTTAACCCCTGGTTAATGGAATAAGGATGCGAATATGATTCTGTATTCGGCTTCGGCCGAATCTTAAACAGTGGATTTGGTATTCGGCCGAACCCAAAAAATCTGGATTCGGTGCATCCCTAGTATTAGTACATGTTAACAATATGCAAAAGGTACATACCCCAAAGTAAACTATGACACGAGTTATTGTCCCCAACGCAAATCTCTTTTCTCGGACTATAACAAACACACAAATTGTAAGTAATCCTGGGATTGGTGATGTAGTAAAGACCTACATTATTATAATTCCTCCTGCTTCGGACTGACAGTGTCTAAGTTAACTCCTGTTAGCAACTGAATCTTTTACACATGGTAAGGAGCGTCACGTTTCCGGCTGACATCAGAGGTATTCAGGCCAATCACAACATACAGATTAGCTGGCCAATCAAGGACACAGTGCTTTTCAAATCCGTGCGTTTCAGGGAGAGAGAGTGAAATCTGGAGCTACAAAAATGTATGGTATGTGGAAAAGATTTAACCATAAACCACTCAAACACATCGTATTATTCCAAATACACAAAAGAGCGGTGTTTTTTACCAATGAAATAGGGGCTCTTTAACAGTAACAGTAACATCGTTGTGAACATTTTACTGGTAAAGTCATATTGGTAAATTTACCAATGAACCACAATTACTGTGTGAAAGAGGCTACGACATCACACGAATAGTACACTACAAATAAAGCACACTAGAGACAGGACTAATGCTTGCAGTTGATTCTAATAGGGCCTGACAAGTTATTATGGCAATGGCTTTATACTCTAATATCCAAAAAATAATTAGTTTTTAAATAATGATTGTGATTCATACTTTGAATGATGCTGCTTAAAATTGTGGCCAAAAACAAGGTCTCACAGAAGGCAGCATCGTTTTGCTGCCTAGTGTTTGATTTTGGGGAGACAGGCATCTATTAATAGCCGTTTACGTAGTAGGGGTGTAACAATACATCTATATGGATCGATACATTGATTTTATTTCTAAGGATCCGATGTGTCGATGGCACACATAAAAAAATCGATTTAAGGTACCTTTATTTTTACACTCTCCACATCCTCAGTCCTTGACATGAATCCAATGTAGCAACAAAAGCGGTTGAGCGAACGAGACAGAAAACGAGCGTGTGTTTAGCACTGCAGGTAATATTGTCTATGCAAAACGCAGTGTCCGCTCTCATATGTTGCTTAGTTGATTATTTTTTAAAGAATCATTTCTCAAAAGTGACCACTGCAGCACTTGTTTGACTGTTAGATCTGATGTTGTGTGACAGATCAAATGCTTAAGTTTAACAGCTTTATTTTTTAAATATTTATTTCAATTTAACATTTCTTTTTCTAAAACTACCTCAATGATTTTCACTATTGCACATTTTGACACAAAATACTGAAAGACTTTGACTGTTGCTTCCATAAGCTTGATTTTATGTGACATTTTGCCTGTCATTATTCATTTTTTTTTAATTTAAAAGAAAAAAGTACATTTTTGTTAGTTTGTTGTTATAAATGTTCCAGTTGGGACAGAGATTGTGCCATTTTCAAAGAGTTTATGTTCATGTTATATATTTTGGTTGCATTTGTAGGTCAAAATGTAACTGCTTAACTAGGAACGTAATATAAAAATAAAGATAAATTAATCGATCGGATGAAATCATAACCGCATCGAACAAATTTTCAATGTATCTGCAAAACCGCATTGAAGGCAGAGAAAATCGACATTGCATCGAATTGGAATGAACGGTCCAATTTACACCCCTAGTAGGCAGCACACTAGGTTTTGGAACAGAGCTTAGGGTGCAGTTAGTGCATCAGAAATCTCGCTCACCTTGTTAGAGAGTCCCACAGTCCTTTGGATTCTGCTTCTTCACTTAGTAGATCTTCGTTGATTTTGTCTGCCTTTTTCTGAACCTAATATTTCAACAAAATGCCTTTTTATTGCTCCCCTCTGATGTTTTTTAACAATAAAGTGTAGTGTGAAAATGCTGTACCACTTACTCTCACTTTGATGATCTTGCTGTGAAAGCTGTTAAGCACTACAGTGACATCACCAGCATCAGCAGGAGAGTCCGTACCATCATGCCTAAAACACGCCACATCGTAAAAAACATTCAAACTGTATGCAAATAAAGATTTTTCCTAAAAGAAAATACTATTTGTCGTAAGTAGCAGATTAATAATGGTAAAAAGCTAAGACCAATAACAACTTTTTTGAAACTTAAACCTAAATGTAGACGGATGGTGGGAGGGAGCATAATAAAATTAAGGAGAAAGAAGAATAGCAGAAAAGACCCTGTGAAAAGGGATGTCTTCTAACCTTAAAGGAATATTTCATTTTCTTAAAAGATAAATCCAGATAATTTACCCACCACCATGTCATCCAAAATTTTGATGTCTTTGTTCAGTCGAGAAGAAATTATGTTTTTTGAGGAAAACATTGCAGGATTTTTCTCATTTTAATGGACTTTAATAGAGCCCAACATTTAATACTTAACTCAACACTTAACAGTTTTTTTCAATGGAGTTTCAAAGGACTATAAACGATCCCAAACAAGGCATAAGGGTCTTATCTAGCAAAATGATTGTCATTTTTGACAATAAAATTACCAAATATCCACTTTTAAAGCACAACTTCTCATCTAAATCCGGTCCAGCGCGACCTAACGTAAATGCGTAGTGACGTAGGGAGGTCACGTGCTACATATATAAAACACACATTTGCGGACCATTGTAAACAATAAACTGACACAAAGACATTAATTAGTATCAGTTGACATACAACAACGTAGGAACGGTCCTCGTCTCAACACTTGTAAACACTAGAGCGGAGTTTCGCGTTCGTCCTCTGTGACCTCTTGACATCATGACGTATTGCGTGGGGTCACGTTGGCGCATCACGACCGGATTTAAACGAGAAGTTGTGCTTTAAAAGTGTATATTTGTTATTTTTCTTGTCAAAAATGACAATCGTTTTGCTAGATAAGACCCTTATGCTTCGTTTGGGATCGTTTAGAGTCCTTTGAAACTCCGTTGAAAAAAACTGTTAAGTGTTGAGTTAAGTATTAAATGTTGGGCTCTATTAAAGTCCATTAAAATGAGAAAAATCCTGCAATGTTTTCCTCAAAAAACATAATTTCTTCTCGACTGAACAAAGAAAGACATCAACATTTTGGATGACATGGTGGTGAGTAAATTATCTGGATTTTTCTTTTAAAAAAATTGAATATTCCTTTAACCTAAAAAGATATACATTTTACTGTCATCTATATCTTTAGGATCCACAGCAGTGCTGCGTTAAAGAAACTGCTGAAACAAGCAAGTATATTAAAAAAGAACATAAATCTTTAGTTTTAGGTGTAGTAGATTTTCCCTTTATCTCTTTTCTTTATTAGTATCTTAAAAAAAACACTCACGCCTGTATTTGATATATGTCCTCAGAGCGGCCCTCTCGTAGCCTCAGAATCCAGGCCCCTGGGTTGGCCTTTAACTGAAAATAGCCCTGTACCATAAAATGGGTGGGAAGATAGACTTTAAAAGCATGACTAATGTGACAGTCATTAAACATGCAAGTGTTTTTCTTTCCATTTTTGAACAATTCTTGATAATCACTTTAATTTAAGCATTAAAATCTGCTGCAAAGTTTTCCCCTTCAAATCTCCCTTCAACTTTTCTCACAGACTTGTGTTTCAAAACTTCTCATTTTCTCACAGAATTTCTGCCATCTCTCCTGTGCTCATAGACACTGAGGCATAAATCTTTCACCACTGGCATCTTTTCCACCACATTCAGGCAGGCTCAGGTAACCCCACTGCTAAAAAAATCCTAAGACTTTACCCTGCTGACCTCTCTCTCTGCTTTTCTTCCTGCTCCAAAACCCTGGTAACCTATTTGAACCTTTGTCTTTATCAAACTTCTTGCATTCATTTCACAAAACAACCTGCTAGACACAAACCAACTGGGCTTAAAAATAGATTTTTTTAATGTTGTATTTCCTTACTTATGTCCTACTGAACTGTACGTATGGTACTGTAAGATCTACCCTCATGATTGTCTATCCTCACCCTTCTTGACATAGTCATTTACCTGATACACTATCAACTCTCTCTATACTGGGCATCAGCAGTACTGCTACTCATTGCCTAGTTGCACATTTTCTTGCACACTGTAAAAAAAATTCCTTGTTGCACTTAAATGTGTAAGTTTACACAACTTGACTAGACTGAGAAAACCAGACAAATTCTGGCAAATTTAGATTTGCTCTGCAAGTAGTCTGACAAAGAGGCCATTTCTAATGCCGAGAAATCGCGGCACCAATCAGAAACGTTGGGACGGGCTTTACACGATGATAACAGCGCAGCGACGGTGAAGCAGATTTTGTACATTACAAAGATGGATGTCGCCGTGGAACATCACTCGTGCGAATCAGCTCTTACGTCTGTTTTAAGCGATTTAAACTTTTATTTTTCGTTAAAACCCAAGCAAAGAACAGCACTCGAAGCCTTCATATCTAAAAAAAGATGTTATCGCTGTCTTAACTACTGGATTTGGCAAAAGTCTGATATTGGAGAGTGAGACAGATGCATTTGAGAGACGTCTGTTGGTGACGCCCCTTTGGAAATTATTTGTCTATTAAGCTTTGCCAGACCATAACTCAGTTACTACTGAAAATGGTCCGGTTTTATCCAGGCTACAACTTGACTTAAACAAGTCATTTGAACTTTCTTGACAAGAGAGGAGTTGGTCTAAATTGTATAACTTAAGCCCATTCAACTTTATTTTTTATTGATACTACAAATAAATAAAAAATAAAGTTGAATGGGCTTAAAGCAACACTATGTAGTTTTTTTTACCTTTAAATAATGTCTCTAAAATTATTTCAGTGATAGAACAACTTTTAACTGGACAAATTGTACTGTTGCTGCAACCTGGGAAGCCTCCTAGCTGCTACAAGCACACTCTGAAAGTGGCGGTGGAGGGTAGAAAACTGTAAGTCATTTTTACATGGAAACTACATAGTGTTGCTTTAAATTATTACAACTTTATTTTTTATAATTTATAGCAACATCTATTTAATTTATAGGCAAAAAATTTTTTTAAGCGCAACAAGGAATTTTTACAATGTACTTGAAAAGGTTTGTAAGTTGTTTTAGACAAAAGCATAGCACAATGTAACTACTGTAGGGGTGTCACGATTCTCCAAATCCTCGATTTGATAACATTTTGAATTCTAAGGCCACGATTTGATTCTCGTTTTTTACTTTTTTTTAATCTCTTACTTTAATAAATATAATATCTGACCTTGAACCCAGAGATGCCCTGCCATGTTAGTCGTGCTGCCAGTGGAAAAAAAATGGTACATGCACATAACTGATCAAACAAAACTTCCTGTCAGATGAACATGCACCTTAAAAACACGCTTTTATTACCGTCAGACTAAATTTTGAGACCATACCACAATAAGTCATGTTTAAATGCTGTTTTCATAACTCTTGAGCAACTGAAATAAGTTGTTCTGAAACTTAAACCGATCTCAGTTCAGAGAAACGACCGGTCCTGTCAAAAACGCTGTTCTGAATGAGTTCAGCTGAAGGGCGAGACGCTTTCTGTTTTTTTGTTTCCCATGTAAAGAGCAGCTTGCGTGGTGTCTCCTGCATCTGCCATGCTATCTTTTGACCGGCTGTAGCTAGCTAAGTTAGAGGAGGTTGACTCGCAGCACTCAACATGCGTTTCTTCCTGCTTGGCAAGCCGACCGGACGTGACATGGGGCGTGGCAGCATCAACGATTCCATTTTTTTATTTGAAGTTCAAGGTTGTGACTTAATTTTGATCGAAATCGTGACACCCTTAAATGTAACTGCACAGCTATAAAACGGCCTCAGACCCCAAACAGAAAACGAGGGTTAGCTTACAGAAATTATCCAGTTTTAATAAAAGCTGAACTGTTGGTAACATCTGTGGGATGCAGTCAAATTCAGAGCACTAGGGGACAAAAGATGAACTCACCAGGTTTGCCATGACAATGGTGTCGTGCATGAGAGGTTCGCGTCTCATGCCCAGGGTAAACTGAAGTCCTCTGGGAGGCTGACCTGAGGACAGGTCAAAACAATGGCCCTCCAAGAGCAGATACTCCAGTTCGTACTCGGCGTTTACTACACCACTGACCTGAAAAGAGACAGAAGATGGCTTTCTTTTCAATATCAGCCACTTTATTTATCCTGATCCATCCTGCTGATATTAAACACATTTCTTTGTTTGGCTGAGCGGGGCAGCGTTCCAATCAGTTACAGTATAATAATAAAGAAACTGTAAGCCAACCACAGCCCAGGGCAAACAAAAGCAGGGAAAATGTAATAAATCAGTTTTGCCTGGCTAGAAATTGTTTATATGACTACAGCATCGGAGTAGAGAGGATTTATGGCATATATATATATATATATATATATATATATATATTATAAGATTTTACTGTCTGTACATCTCATTTGCTCTCATTAAATGAATATATGTTTATATCTGCATATGATACCGGCCATTGGTCATCCTGCTGTCTAGATGTCCGTATGACAAAATTAAATACATATCTAGTTTGACCACTGCTAGAAACTGGACATTATCGTTATCCAAAAACTAAAAGTCTAAAACTAATGATACAAATCTGTCTAAAACACCTAAGCATTGTACCAAGAGTTCATACCTCCTGTAGGTGGATGTTGTCTAGATCATACGGGCTCCTGACCGCCTCGACCATCCAGCTCTCAGGGGTTATCATATTGAGAGTGAGGAGAGGGGATTCTGGGATTTCGGTAAAGCGGGCCATGGGGCCAGGCGATAGGGAGTTATTGCCGAAGAAGGAAACATCTGACTCCAAAACATATCGATAAAAGCTGCAAGAATGAAAATAACACATAAACTACAGTATATAACCGAAATACCATTTTAGGATGGAAATCAGTAGGCATCACCCCACATACCATATACTAAAGTCCTGACTTCATGATTTTATTATAAAAAGACACATTAACTATTCACATTAACATAAGAAACACTGTTAAAATTCAATGTGAACTCCATCACATTACATATGTAAATGTATCTTAAAAGATGTTTCAGCACAGCTGCACTAATTTATCACCAACAAGTTTATACCCCAGCTCCTTAACCAAACGTGTTGTGAACCTTTCTCCCAAGTAATTTATTATTAGATGACAGTAAACAACCCCTAAACTCCAGTTTTATTAAGACATCCAATCAATTCGCAAAGCTTGAACCACTAAAAGGCAGTACAAGCATCCACTGCCCTAAACAGTGAAGCTGTCTAAAAAACAATAAACAATCACATCACTTACAGTTGTGGAAATCATTGACATCACATTTGACATTTAAAGATGTTAAAAACAGCATTATAGAGAAACAAAACAGGTGCACAGTAAAAAGAAAAAACAAAAGCAGGCTGAAATAACTGCTGTGAGCTATGTGTGTGTGTTTGTGCAACCCTGGACTATCTTAGAGCTGAAGTTTAATTAAGCTTTTGCTCTCACCTCTTCAGGGGCATCTCAGACAGCTTGGCTCGACAGTTCATGAACACCTGCACTTTCATATTGACCACTTGACCAAGCACCTGCCGCACACACAGAGGAGAAGGTCCGGTTATTACCCACAAACAAACAACAGGATTCAGAAGGGAGGTTTCTGGCCAAGGTCCAGGTCATGCTCTACAGGACTGTATTGAGAAGAGCCTATCACTATGATTTTGAAAGTTCTTTACTTTGTATGACTTTAAATGACATTGTAATACAACAGTGACTCTATATGTTTTAGTAGCTTGTTTATCATTTGATTATCTTGTTACTTTCTGTTAAAAAAGCCACCTACTTCAACAGACTTTTAATATCAATAAGAGATTGGACGTAAAACTTGCACAAATGCACAAATGTCCAATAAACGTCAAAATTCTGAAATCTAAAAGCAAATAAAACAATTCAGCATTGATCAGTCTAGTGTCACCTGGAGACATTAACATTAGGTCTTAACAGGATACAGTTACTAGCTGTTAACATTTGCCAATCAATCAATGAACGGCAAAGTTGTAGGCAGCCCAAACAATGAATCACAGCATACACCTGCCTGAGGTTTGGTGAACTGCTCAAACTACATAACCTCAATAGACTTCACAACAGAGAACGAATGCATACAATCAATAGAGGAGCCAACTTCTGTGCATCTCTGGTGAGAGGATCCACGATAGCAACCACGTCAAAGAAGACCTCATCATCACGCTGTGCTAGATGAAGAACGCTGTAACAACATACATTTGGTCAGGGTTATACATTGTCAAAGAGACAGTGTTGCATAAGTAACTTATATTGGTAGAGCTTCAGTATTTAAGTACAAATGAACAACAAAAATAATTGACAGGTGCCAATCATAGCCATGGCAACCCATTTGAGCGGCGGGGCAGAACTTTAGGTTTATGTAAGGATATGTAGCTGACTTACAGATTCATCATGTGAGAATTACACAAATTCAGTGAGTGAGCCGTCTAAATGATTACCGTTTCTCGTTCTTAACGAGTATCGTTTTGGCTAATTGTTAAGATTGAATGAAAACAGACTCAAAGTACAAGAACTTTGGACATTGTTCTGGAATGCTGCTTGATTCGGACTGGCTAGTGGTGACAATGATGAGGTTTGTTATTGCCAGATAATAACTGCTTGAAACTAATAACACAGCATCATCCAGGAACGGGGAGTCAGTTTTACAGGTGCGATTTAATACTTGCAAATAAATGCAATATAAATATGCATAATTAATAACATATGCCTTTTTTATTACAAATGATTAAAACAAATGCATGTTTGTTTTGTTTGAATGTTGAACTTGAAGGTGTCTTGGAAACTTTTCTCTTGGAAGGTTTGCATTTATTTTTCAAATAAGCTAATAACATATATAACATCAATATTTTGAGTACATATATGTTAGTACATTATCCCTTACTTGTCATGCATGACCCTTACATTTGCAAGTGTTTTTTTTTTTTAATAGTAGAAATATTCCCAAAATGTAAAGTATTTCTGAAAAAGTGAGCTTTTAGCTTTACCTGTGTTTGTCCTTTAGAAATTTGACATCTTTTCTGGCCTCTCCTTTAGGTGCCGCAGTCAGGAGGGCGTCCACTTTCATGACAAAATCACTGCTTCTGTGAAGAGCACAGCCAACAAAAAATATTAGCTAACTTTAAATCTCTTACAAACATCCCTGCCAAAACTTTACATTTATATTTTCTCTTCAAGTAAAAGTAAGACAAGAATGTACTTTTGGGCGTCTAAGTGCATCTGCTTGATTTTGGCTTTAATCTTTTCTGCTGAAGTCTGAAGTGTGATCTTCTCAAGCAGATGGAAATCATCCACACTTAACTCTTCTTCCTCCGATAGACCCAGGATCTAGAAAAGACATTAACCAAGAAAATCTGTGTGAGAAAGCAAGCAGATCAAGACAGATGCAGAACGCGACGATAATGAAGGTGATGTGGGGGGATCGTTGCACCCATTTATAGCGTTAATTATTTTAACACGCTGTCTGCATTGTTTTAACAATCAATTCACTAAAGGACTTTTAATTTAGGTGAAAATTAAGTAGGTCCCAAATAGGCAACAATTTTATGCTGAAAGCAATTTATACGGCGTAACTTCTGATCTTGCAATTTGGTGAAGGACGCCGCAGATCTGCTAAACCTGACTAGAACTTCACTGCAATCTAGTCACCTAAATCGATTCTTTATTATTTTGAAAGTGCAATAAACTACATTAATGTGGATGTAAGCAAAACTTTTACCATTTCAAAAATTCTAAATAATAATTAATTCAAACACCTTTTGTACTGTTAACAGTGCACAAATAAAATCTTTTTTTAAAGAAGTGGTATTTGCACTGAATTTTTACTACAATTTTCAGCAACCTTCCATGTCTACATAAGAGACGTGGTAATCTGTATGCATGTCACCAGCAGACCATTTTAAATGCAAATCAAAGCAAGGCCACCTGCCATAGCTCATCTCTGTGCCAGATGGCTATTCTAAACAAATGCAGCATCATTTCACTTCTAACCCTGTATAAAAAGCACTGTCACTTTGGATTTCAAAATGTATACATTTTTACCTTGAATGTAGTGTTTATAGCACACAAAATGAAAGCTGATCAGTTGGCTATGTCTTATTAATAATAATGTCATTAAAACATTTTATAATATATCAATTTTTCAACAAAACAAAGAAAGTACAAGGAGTTATGAAGCTCTTTGTAGACAAATCCTGAGTTTCATTTTTGTGTTTGTTAGAGGATGATGGGAAATGTCACTCCTGTTTTAGTCTGTAGCCTGTTTGTGCTTATGTCAACAGTGACGCTGCTGAAAAAAAGCAGCTTTATGAACGTTCATCAGTTCTATATAACCTGACCCTTGCAACAGAGGATGCTGAACGAACGCTGGAGAATTAATGCCAGGCTTTATCTCTCTCCTCTTCCCCTCACAGGTTACGACAGGCCGGGCAGACCGCTTAATACTGAGTCGACAAAAACAATGGCCCCATCTGAGGTACCAACCAACGGTGTGACCTTGCAGTTCAGGCTATTTATCATCCACATCGGTGGTACATACCACAGGTCATTATGTTATAAATGATTTCATAACTCCTATGGAAATCGCATACAGGAGAAGAGGGTGTTTGTAAATCTCACCCGGCCGTTGCTGACGACAGCTCTCTGTCCTGCTTTCAGCTTCAGAACATCCTTGCAGAACTGATGCTGGCTGTGCAGAAAATCTACTTCCATTGTGTTGAACTTCTTCTCAAATGCATCCTGGTCCATACCCTACGGGAGATGAACATGTAGCTGGAGCACTATAAACATGCATTATAAAAACTACTGTAAAAAATGGGACCAGGTTTACATTAAATGCTTTGTTGTAAAACCACTCATATATGAAAGTCTGGTTGGTGCAAAAAATACAATAGGAACAAACTACTGGCTCATTAGCTTGTTTTTTGATTACACTGCAATGTGAAAAATCCAATCAATACGTTATTGATAACTAAAGGTGTACATGTGCAGAAGTGTGGTCTTTTCTGTATTTTGAGTACAACATTAAATTGGCTAGACCTATGAAAAATGTGTCGCCATAGGAAACTGTGCAGTGTTAATCAATCATTAAACATTTTCATTTATCAGACTTGTAATTAAAAATGGCTTCACTGTCGATAACAAATCTCGAGTGTATGTGCTTTGCAGAGTCAGATTTTTGTGTTTCCAACATTCGGTCTCTCTGAGAAAGGAAAAAGTGCTAATATCAGCACAACATGTTTCTTCGCCATCCAATAACAGAGCCATAACAGGGCTCAGGGAACCAAGCATCTTTATTTTTGCCTATCTTTAACTAACAATAAAACTTATGCAACCGCTGGGATGGATGGAAGTTTTTCCTCTTACTTTACGAGAAAATGAACAGAAAGCAGGAGGCAATAAATTAAGACAGAAAAAAACCTCTCCGGGTGCCTGACAGACCCATCAATCTTTCAGAGAATTGCAATACTCTGTCAATAGGACCCTAGTTTCAAGTTGTACGAGTTCAAGGTACAGGGCAGACATTTCCAGAGAAGTCTAACAAAATTACATGTGGTTGAGGGGGTTCAATTGAGCAGAGAGGCTATGATCTTGTATCAGGTTTCTGTGGTGATGCCAGAAAGTACCTATAAAAGTTGTGTCTCTAATATTGTAGTCTTTGGAGTACAGTAAGCCTCAAGATCACAGCAAAGCTCATTTAATAAAAAATTTTGGATCTGAAAGTTGTAGGTTCAATACATTTACAAGTGTGCGTATATTAAACATTTCAACAATATATTTAAACATGAATGATTCAATCAGAGGAAAATTAATGTTAAAATAACCCCCAATTTCCACCGACTGCGGAAAGGATGCGGATCTGCAGCGGAGTCAATCGGTTTCCATTCAAGTCTATGTGTGTATTTCCACTGACTGCGTTCCGAATCCGTCACAGCTGCGGCCATCCGCAGCCCTCTGGCACAAATACGCAGAGCTTCTATTTTGGCCGGATGCCGGACAGCTCCGCAGGGCGGAGTCATGACTTTATTGCGTGATGATCATACCTGAATTCGCGAGATCTCGTGTTGTGATCTGGGCTGGTAATATCCCAAAATGTCTTCTATTGAAACTACTGTTAACTTTTTTATTTTATATGCAAAATTCTTCATCCACAAACAAAAATGGCTTAAATCCCCTCTGTAATATGATCCATTGTCTCATCTCTAAGACGTATAAAAAACAAAAAATGTATGCTATTTTTGAAATGTTATGATAATTTATTTAAAGATGTGGCTTAAATTATGCACTTTTTCTTACCCATGTATAGAATTTACGACGGTATAGCTTAACCTCATTTATCTTTTATATTTTTGTATTGTTACTCGAATCGTCTGTAATTTAACAATGCTTTTCTTTCCCTGAATGTATTTGTACTCTTTATATTCGTTAATAAAAAAAATAATAATAAAAAACGTCATAATTTAGCGTCATAATGGGCGGAGACAGAACTAGATATCGTGCGATCATCAGGTGAATTTGCGAGACCTCATGGGTCCTCGTCACTTCAGCACGCAGCCGCTCTGCAACAAATACGGAACTGGTGGGTATTGGCGGAGGGCAGAGTGTGGAGCCGTAACGCAGCGGAGCCTATCTGCAGCCGCTCCGCAGTTGGTGGAAATCCGGGGTAAACATTAAGCATGGGAAGCTAAGGAGTTTTGAAGAGATTTTTCAGTCTTGTTACTCAAGACAAAGAATGACAGGTGAAGAGATGTTATGTATGTCTAGGGGCTTAAAATATTAAAAGATAACAGTAGGAGAATAAAAAATAGAAAAATGCAGGCATTAAAAGAACAGGTGGCTTAAAATAATTTCTTGTCTACAAGCAATTCCACATTTGTCAGACGCTTTATTTCACACTTCACTAACCTGTTTAAGCAAGTGCTTAATCTTGGTGCCCTGATTGAGCAGCTCAACATTCTCCTCTTTGAGGAGTTTTAAAGTGAAGTCGAGTGTGTTCTTGCTGCTTTGGGTGAGAAGTGATGCCCAGACGGCTCGATACAGACCGCTGTTGTCCTCTGTGGGCCTTCGGCTAGGGTTATTGATCACAGCCACTCGACAGTTGGAGCCACTGGATTTCTGCAAACAAACAATGGATCAGAAATAATCCAGAAAACCTGATAGAACAGCAGCACAGTCCATTTTGTTCATCATAATCATAGATAATGTAAAACATCTGCTTAATTTAAACCTAACCTTTGACAAAAAAACTGTAGTGCCAAATCATGAGCATTAAAATGACATCATCCGACTGAAAATGCTTTATACTGTACAGGCATGTATAATGTACTGTATGTACAGTACTGTGCAAAAGTCTACCATCACCAGCTTTGTTGTTTTAGTAAAGTTTTAATGTCCATCCATATTTATTTTTCACTCTTTTTTTAAGATACAAACAGAAAATACAGAAAATATGTACACAAAATTAAAAACAAAACAATAGGATTTAATTTCATTTAGGTTTAAGAGTTCTTGCAGCTGCCTGCTATTACTCAAGTGGAAGGGGAGTTTACCCTAAATACTTCACACTTCAGCTTATACTTTTATACTGTTTTTAATACTACATACACATTTCCTGTATTTTCTGGATGTATTCTATTAAAGAGACTGAGAAATAATTATATATGGTCACTATATAATAGCCTAAGACTTTTGCACAGTACTGTATGTGTGCCATAAGGAAGATTCTTATGGTATTAGTCAAGGTTACTTCTATGCTAAAGAAAAGTAACCTCAGCCATGAGGACATTAGTGAACGCTTATATTAATTTGATATAAACTATAAAAATATATTATGTTTCACCTCATTTGTTTGCAATCTTGTGGCAATCAACAGCACTTCACATAAAAGCATATCTATCAAAACATTGCATATCACTTTTCTGTTGTTTGCTCATTACCCAACACCACAAGAACCTTTTAAAGATTAATTGCCCTCAGATTAATTTCTACGATGCACGTGCCGCTCTGAAGATGAGTTTCCTGTGGATACAACTAATTGGAAATAAAAACTGCAGTAGTTTACCATATGTTTCAAGGCGTTACGCAGCAACAGCCTCCCGGAGGCCTGTTCAATATCCGTAATAATCCACATAGTCACTCCATACACCACCTCCTCTTCTAAGGAGAAGAATAAATGAAAATTTCGCATTTTACAAAATGTATCATAGAAAGTCACTAAAGTTTCTCATGTGGGTAATATTAACCATTACAGTACCCATATACCGTATCTGCACACAAAACCAAGACTTTAAGGATACTTATTTCTACGTACTACAATTTGGGACAAACCAATTCTAATTTTGAATACTTTGTAAGATGGTAGGATGCAAATTGGGACGCAGGGCCTGTCACTGTTTACTATGCTAACAGCAGGCACAGTGCATCAACAAACACTCCATCAGTGGCAGCTGCTTTACGAAATCAAGCAGTCTAGATAAAGATTAATGATATGAAATAGCAGTGCTTGCTAGGCAGTAAAAGAACAGTGTTAAAGTTTTAGCATCCCATGTGAATGGTTATGCATCTTCCGTGCTGACTTTGCAGCTGCTATAAATAAGTAAATAGATGCACAAGATTATGACCAATCACAATTTAACATGCAAACTGATGTAAGTTAGAATTTATATACAGGTTTAAAACACTGTCATCGATGTCGGTTAAAAGTTGAACTTTCTTTAAATGTGCAACAACCAAATGTTTAAAAGGTTTTTCTTAAAATCCACATGAAATCAAAATTAAACTTTTTTCCTTTCAGTACAAATACGTTAGGCTTAATTACATACATAAACTGGTATGGTTCAAAATTTGCATACAGAAGAAACAAGCATTTAAAACTTACTATAGCACTTGTGCTTAAAAAGTCAAGAATTTTTGTGACATCATCAAACACATCAAAAACTGTCCAATTAAATGTGCTCTAGATGCTGAAGCGTCTCGCCCCCTACATTGCCCGAAACAGAAATGGGTGATTCTTTCGCAAAATTAGACTTATGAGGTGTCATGAAAGATTTTGATAAAAAAATGTAATTCAAAGTAAGAGTATCAAAATAAGAAGCATACAGTTACAAACATCTCTTCATGTATTATTTGGCACATGATTCCAAATGACATCATACAAACCAATTATGTAGGTTTTTTTCACATTTAAGGAGGAAATTTTCAGTACCGCAACGTGTCCATGACTGGATTTGGGGTTTTTGACATGGAAATATTTATAATTAAAATAAATCTAAAAAAGTAAAATCTTCAGTGCATGTTATATTATAAACATTTACAGTAAAGAAACATGTTGTATTTGGTGATCATTGGTAAATGTAGAGAAAATAATAAGGGATATAAATGTGTCCAAGACCAATTTTCTCATCCTCCGCAACAATTTTCAATCATTGTTTAAGCCCTCAAGGAACTGACATTTAAAAAAAAAAAATAGTTGGAAGGAACATAATTGACTGTGAAACTCAAGATGGCTACCAGGTAAGCAGTTCTTATGTTTTCTCTCCAGATAAAAGTCAAAATTTTGTTGGTTATAGTAGACAACTTTTTAGTTCTCATTACCGAAACATGAGTTTGTAAATTCAGAGATTTAATGTAATATCATGTTGCGGTATTGATAATTGTTGAACATGATAATCTAAAAAATGTAAATAATTCTATAGGAAATATTTTTTAAATTCTCTAAAAATGATGGTTATAGTAAGTTCAGACTGTAATCTTATATGTGCACAAAAATATTGGCTTCTAGGGCTTTTTAAAAATTCAAAGTGCACTATGTAGGGGATAAAAATTATTCAAACAATGTAAATATGCTTTCCATTGGGATGTATGAAGTCTGATGTTGCGTCAGTGTAAAATGGCAAGCACTGTAATAACAGATATGTTTTAATGTAATGTATGTTTACATTATTGTATGCATGTTTAATTGCATAATTGTTTGAATTTTAAGCACTATTTTAACATCTTTACCTGAATCACTCACCATCTCTGAGGAAATACTTCAGTCTCTTTGAAGTAACTGCTGTTTTGTCCCTGGAGTCCATGTAGGAGAACATAGTGGGGTCATCCCAGTCATCAGCAACTATTTGTTTAACATTAACAGAAATAATCAAGAGATTAAATAGGAAAGGTCAAGAAGACGACAACAGTGATGTTATTATGGGGGTGTTGATTTATCAGTGATGGTGACTAAGATTAATCAAGATGGTTCGATCATTAAAGCGGCAGGTGATTATTAAAGCATTACCTGGTGAGGCAGTAAAATCCAGATATCTCCTCTCAGAGCTCAGAATCAGAGGGTTGATGCGGGGAACCACATTTGCCTGCTCCATTAGGAAGTCCACAACATCAACACCCTCAGTGATCTGACTCTGTATGTGACAAGAAATAACAGCCTGCTAAGTAACGTAATGTAAAAAATGAACTCTGAACATGGCTTCTGCAAATCTATAACAAACATTGAGTAAAAGTGAAGTAAACATTTATTCAAAACTGTTGCATATCGAAGTGCCATACCATGAAGACAGCTCTCTGGAAGAAGTTGGTAGTTTCCATGATGCGCTGCAGCAGAACTGTCTCCATCTCTTCAGGGTCCATCTCCTCACTACTGAGTGGGACACCATTAAACAGACCCACCGGTAGGGCACCTAAACCACTCTTCCTGTAAAAGAATCCTCCAGCCTGAAGAAACACATCATATGGAAAGATCATAAAGCTAGTATGTTTTCAAACAGAGTTGAGCATCGGTGACAATGAATACATGGATGCTTTCGTGATAAACACCTTTTGCATTATCAATTCATAAAAATGCAATACAAATCAAAATATCTGCATTAAAACCAACAATAGCTATTTAATATATTAACCATTAAACTACATATGAGGAGTTCAGATGCAAAACCCTCTAAGTGCATCTGACATGTTTCTTGTAAATGAGCTTTTTTTTAATCAGGCTCACATGTTTAGGTTCAGTAATTTGACTTTAATGGCATTGAAAAGGTTATTAGTCAGTAATTGTATATACCCTCGCATTGGGCCCCCAATTTGCTAAATCCTCAACTGTGGATAACATAATTATGCCGCAATATTTAGTCTGTCTGGAACTAAGCTGAGTTAAACCACATCACTGTGTGACACTTCAATACATATGAACGGCCGCTACGCTAATACGATTTTGTTTTTCTCTCCCTGTCTCGTCCTCGACCCGAGGACGAGACAAACAGACCCAGTCCCGGTAGATGTGAAAGTCGGCACACCTCTGATCTACTGGCTGTCCTTCAACGTTATGCCCAGCTGATACCTGACCAACGATCACCGGCAGAACCGCTTAATCTCTGCTAAATCTCCATTTCCGTTCTCCCAAGGGTTTTTCCCTCCTAGGACTTATTTTTCCTCGGATAAAAGCCCGGGGTTTTTTTTTCTCCTAGGGGGTTTTTCACCCCGGGGAGGCAGCCTTTTTGGGCTTTACCTAGCTTCCTCTTCTATACGTTGCTTTAGTAATAAGTGCAATTATAATATTGAGTCATAGCCGCAGCAAATTTAACTGCTCATGCTATCATGTATTCTGTTGTGCTATCTGTCGTTTTCTGTGCTTTTCACTGCTTCTATTTATGTAAAGCTGCTTTGAAACAATTGACTTTTGTGAAAAGCGCTATATAAATAAAATTGAATTGAATTGAATTGAATTGAATTAATTGAAATAAAGTATTTTCACAAAATGTCACTTTGTCATTTTTGTTGGTATTTAACTGTCTTTAACTGCAAAACCCATCATGCGCAGTAAAAGACACATTAAAACATTTGCAAAATCCCTAAAGATGCAACTAGAAACATTGCAAATTATTCAAGTCAGAATGTAAAAATGAAGAAACGCACATTAGGGTGTGCTGTGATCCATGTCAATACCACATTCGGGTTTGTATTGAGCCCCAAGTACTCACGAGGGACACAAGTTTGAATGTGATCCACGATCGTTTGGATCACACCATTCATTTTCCGTGCACTTAGAGGACTTTGCTGAAAAATTTGATTCTGATTCTGTCAACAAAGTGGTATTTCTGAATGACCTGAGGCTGGGATTAAACGGAATTGAAGCAGACATATATCAACATATAATACGTGCTGAGAGCATTTGGTTAATATCATTATCTAATTTTGATGGAAGTACAGCAGTTTTTGCATCTGAGCTCATTATATCCATACTCAAATGTGGAACACTAAAATGTGAGAATTTTTTAGTTTCAACTGGGATTACCTTTCTGTTGTCATCATAGCTTGAGTCGTCTCCAAGAATTCTGGCAGCATTTGCTTTGGGAAATTTCTTTTTTAGATATGCAGTGATTGTATCCACTGACAGAGTCTCACCCACTTCCACCCTGTTATATATCTGCATGTGGCAAAAAAAGAGCTTGCTAGAATATAATGTCCAAATCATTATAATACAGTCACAGAACACTGTCAAAGTACCTCACAGCCTCATGAGGAGTATAAAGTCTCTTATAAAGAGGAATAACGTCTCTGTGTTCAATATCCAATATGAACAGACAGAACATTACTTTTACTAAATATATCCATTATGTCACATAAAATCGGGTTCGTCGTTCGATGAATTCTATTAGCAGCCCTGAATAAATGTTATTTTAATATATATGTGCCCCTACGAATTAAGTCATTTTTGGAGTGAAAATATACTCACTGACACCATTGCTGTAAAAGCTTGCGTTTCATCATACTCCTCTGAAATGTAGTTTAATATTCTAAAGAGAGCAACACCTGCATCCAAATATCCATCTACTTTATCATCTGTACTGACAACCAGCACAAATCCAATCCTGAGAGAGACAGAAACACACAGTCTAATACAACTGAACAATCACAATCAAGTATTACAGACCATAATCTATTAAAAATGCTAAAGGCCTGAGTGAGAGAGAACATGAACACACCTCAGTGGAATATTATGTTTGTAAAAGATTTCTGCTAATTTCACCAACTCGATGCTCTCTTCCTGTGTCGGATCGAGAAACAAAACCTGCAAACCACAAACAACTCTTGAATTTTCAACTCACAGTCAGTCGCACACTCGCTCACTCACTCGCAGAGTCAGTCACACACTCGCTCACTCACTCGCACAGTCGCTCGCTCGCTCACTCACTCGCACAGTCGCTCGCTCGCTCACTCACTCGCACAGTCGCTCGCTCGCTCACTCACTCGCACAGTCGCTCGCTCGCTCACTCACTCGCACAGTCGCTCGCTCGCTCGCACAGTCGCTCGCTCGCTCACTCACTCGCACAGTCGCTCGCTCGCTCGCACAGTCGCTCGCTCACTCACTCGCACAGTCGCTCGCTCGCACAGTCGCACAGTCGCTCGCTCGCACAGTCGCACAGTCGCTCGCTCGCACAGTCGCACAGTCGCTCGCTCGCACAGTCGCACAGTCGCTCGCTCGCACAGTCGCTCGCTCGCACAGTCGCTCGCACAGTCGCACAGTCGCTCGCACAGTCGCTCGCACGCTCGCACAGTCGCACGCACGCTCGCTCGCAGTCGCACAGTCGCACGCACGCTCGCACAGTCGCACGCACGCTCGCTCGCTCGCTCGCACAGTCGCACGCACGCTCGCTCGCTCGCACAGTCGCACGCACGCTCGCTCGCTCGCACAGTCGCACAGTCGCACGCTCGCTCGCACAGTCGCACGCACGCTCGCACAGTCGCACGCACGCTCGCTCGCTCGCACAGTCGCACGCACGCTCGCACAGTCGCACGCTCGCACAGTCACTCGCACAGTCACTCGCACAGTCACTCGCACAGTCACTCGCACAGTCACTCGCTCAGTCACTCGCTCAGTCACTCGCTCAGTTACTCGCTCAGTCACTCGCTCAGTCACTCGCTCAGTCACTCGCTCAGTCACTCGCACAGTCACTCGCACAGTCACTCGCACAGTCACTCGCACAGTCACTCGCACAGTCACTCGCACAGTCACTCGCACAGTCACTCGCTCAGTCACTCGCACAGTCACTCGCACAGTCACTCGCACAGTCACTCGCACAGTCACTCGCACAGTCACTCGCACAGTCACTCGCACAGTCACTCGCTCAGTCACTCGCTCAGTCACTCGCTCAGTCACTCGCTCAGTCACTCGCTCAGTCACTCGCTCAGTCACTCGCACAGTCACTCGCACAGTCACTCGCACAGTCACTCGCACAGTCACTCGCTCACTCGCACAGTCACTCGCTCACTCGCACAGTCACTCGCTCACTCGCACAGTCACTCGCTCACTCTCACAGTCACTCGCTCACTCGCACAGTCACTCGCACAGTCACTCACTCACTCGCACAGTCACTCACTCTCACAGTCACTCACTCTCACAGTCACTCACTCTCACAGTCACTCACTCACTCTCACAGTCACTCACTCACTCACTCACTCACTCGTACAGTCACTCACGCACTCACTCACTCGCGCAGTCACTCACTCACTCACTCGTTTAAAAATAAACCAGACATCCAAAAATCGCAGGATGAGCTGACATTTCACAGAAACTGCACTGCATTAAAATGCATATTCAAATGCACTGCATATTTAAATTAGAATAAGCTAATGCACACAAACACGTCTATAGCAGGTCTGAAAGGATACTGCTGCTCGCAGAAGAAATATAGAGAACAAACAGCCAAAAACAAATCTGCACAAAGTTGGACTTCTCAGCTGGAAGTCACAGATAAGGAGACTTACCAAGTTAAAGAAGTTACGGCGTATTTGTCTGATAACACCAGGAAATGTTGCTCTGAGAAGCTCCTGGAGACTTGAGGGCCAGTGGCGATAAGTGGAGTCCTTCTCAATATCATTAACCCACTAGAAACCACATAAAAACAAGCATTTACAAAAGTGTCACAATATATCATCCCCAATTTCTAAAGCATTTCTTTAATCCAAACAGATTTCGATTGTGTTTAGGGCTTTCAACAAAACCAGTCAGCTCTGCAATGAGCATGAAGTAAACGCTAATAAATCATCTGAAAATTGTGCATTAGATTAGTGTTTTGGGGGGGTGGGGGTAAAAAGAAAAACTAAAAAAGACATCTTAGGATATTTTGACTTTGTTTTAACCATTTATTTTATCAAGTTGGGGTTTGGTTTCTCTATAATGCATTTCTAACCAGAAACACATGTGCTTAAAGGTCGGTCCTATTTCATACAGGTACATGTGTTTTTAAATGAAAGCTTAAATTATATTAAATTGAAACAAATAAATATGGAGACAAAAAACAAATGCTTTTTAATTTCTTTCAAAGCACACTTGGTATACCTCACCATTATGGCTGAGTGACGAATGTCTAGAGCGTAGCTGTCCTCCACAGTGTTAGCCGTTGGTAAAAACTGAAACTTACTGACACTGCTTCCTCTGATGCCAAGGTTATGAAGACCTTCAAGCATCTTAGCCTCTCCTCTGAGAATATCCAGGATGCTACAGGCCAGACAAGTACACAGTTATGTGATCAGCACACAAAACACATGCTGAAGTAGCTTTTACATGCTAGCAAAATATTGGCACCAGTGCCAGTAAACGAACATAAAGTAGCACTTCTTTATTTAAACATTAGTATGTGCACTAATATACAGATAAAAATTATGTACTGGGATTATACCTGAAAGGGTCATGAAGGTCCAGGTCAATGTGTATTCCATTAATAAAAAGACTGGAATCTCCAGGATGGATTCCAATTGAGTCACTCAGTTTCTGCAAATAAAGATCGGGTGACTTTAAATTTGAGGGTAAAATCTTAAATGCTTCCTGTAGTTCAGTTGACACTAAACACTAAACTGAGAACATGAGGTGTAAAATTGGTTGGAAATCCTGGTATGACACATTTGGGGCAGTTTCCATCCGGACAGAGCTTATCCTATTCCCCAACTAAAGTGGCATGTTTGAGCTGCCTTAATTTAAAAACTGCTGTTGTTTTGTCTCAAGATGCAAACCTGTAATGTTTTTTGCAATAAATCTAAAGATTCCCTGTCCTGAAAACTGCCCCTTGATGTATAAAAAAAACAAGCAGGTTGAAGTAAACTTGACTGTTAAAACTTTTGAAAGTGCTCATCGAGAAAGTTCATACAAACACACCTTTTGGTTCTCTTCTATTTCCTTCTTCATCTCTTGGTTTACGGCCACCTTCGTCAGTGATCTGTGGGAACAGTAAAACATGTACAGTCAGTACCAGCTCTCTCCAACATCCCAGACCAGTCATAAAAACTCATTTTAATCTCAGAAAACCTGTTCTGCCTTAGATGCCATATCAGCTATGCTGACAAACTGTAAAGCACAATAATGCTGACTCTGCAAACTCTCAACACCGCACATAAAGATGTCTGGAGCAGCAGTAGAGCAAAGTCACAGTCACACATTAAAAATGACCGAGACATTCTGTGTATACAGTCGGTCTGTGCTATTACATATATGTAGAAGGACATTTATTACAACAAATATTGCTACATATAGGTTGCCTGAGTACGATGAAGATAAATTATGAAGATATTATTAAAAATCATTTAATATAGCTCCCTTTCAGAAAGCAAACAACAGTTTAAATGCATCTGTGACTTCCACACAGGATTCCATCTGATACATCAAAAGGGAATTTTAGACTTTGCACCTGGCTCTGCTGGGGAAATTTTGGCTGAGGTCTTGCATCAGTTTGAGGGAATCAAACTTTGGTGCACTTATGATCCGAGATGCTGCCTGGAAACTGAGATCTGTCGGAAAGATAAAAAAGACATTTCGTATTTCAGAGAAGCCAATAAACTCATGCAGAATATCTATATGAAGTACATTAAACCATTTATAATAAAATGCGTAATATAAACCATTAAAAAAAATCTATTAAGTTAAGCAATTAACATTCTTTAAACACTTCTTAGACTGTAATTAGGAAATGTACATTCAATAATGGGAAACTGTGATTAACATGCATGCAGCATGACCCTAAAGCTATTCCAAATAGCTTGGAGTAAAATAAAATAAAAAATTTACTGGCTATTACAATTCAGCTCTACCCAAAGTCATTACAAAATCAACAGACCGTTTCAACAGCCATCATGGGGAGCTCTTAACTTCAAGGAAATTAAATTGCTTCATTTTTCTAACAGCACACATATTTAGCGATTTTTGCTTCAAATCTCACTGAGCAAAAATGCACTTGGCTGTGAACATGAGCATCTGTTCAAATGTTCGAACAGGAGCAGGACATATCGTTGCACCAAGCAAGGGGTACAAACTGCAACCTTCTCGCTGCATCCCAATTCATCAAGTGGACAGTTCTCCCCAGCCCATGAGGATTGGTTTAATCTTGCTGGACACCAGACAAACTGTAAGAGAGGACCATCAATAACTGCAGCCTGCCCACCTTGAAGCTCCCACACTTTAAGAGGAGTCATATCATTGGTGCCTTCCAAAAGATGCTTCCTCAGCTCACCAAGTTCTTCTTTAAGTTCCGGGTGAGACTTTCTGTAGGTGGAGAAGGACTTGAGACATCATTTTACATAATGATAGTTGGAAATAATCTGCTTGCTGCTTGAAGCTGGCCCTTATAACATTTTTGTAAAATAGAGCACACATTTCAATATTCATTTAAAAAGGATGGATAGTTACAAAAATAATAACTTAAACTGCTTACTTTAATTTACCAAACAGAAAACCTTGGACTTCAATTTCATCCTCTTCATCTGTGGTGGCTGATTTGGAATCTGTGAAAAAGAAGTAACCTCTTTTTGTTTGTTATAGCTAACACAACCAAATACACAGCTTTAGTGAAAAGAATAAATACCTTAAATAAGACCATTGTTGGGGAATATCTAACTAAAAGCAGCATTATTTCTAACTTTTTAGATGCCAATTTTCAACAGAAGAAAAACAAACTGCTAAACAAAAAGCAACTTTTGACATTGTGTGGTACCTTTAACCTGTGTGTCATCGATGGCTTTGTACTCAGTGTTTTTTATAGCCAGTTCAACACCATATCCAGACAACAGCATTCTTTGCTTTTTCGGCTCCTGTAAACAGAAATTGTTGTCTTTCGCAACTAATACTTAAAATTTTAAAGGGGACATATCATGAAAATCTGACATTTCCATGTTTAAGTGCTATAATTGGGTCCCCAGTGCTTCTATCAACCTAGAAAATGTGAAAAATATCAACCATTGGTAAATCATTTTCTGTAGGGTTGTGAAAAAATAGGTAATTTCGCTCCCCTTATGATGTCACAAGGGGATAATTCCTCCCCTTAATCTGGACTATCCAACCATGGCGCTGCCATGGTTGGATAGATCAGTTCATTTGCATCAAAGGACAAAAAATTTTGCTCACACATACAAAGTGGCATTTTAACACCTATAGGGGTATTTCGAGCTAAAACACATGTACTCTGGGGACACCAAATATTTATTTGCATCTTAAAAAAGTCTTGTGACATGTCCCCTTTAATATATTTCATATAATGGTAATTTAATGAATTTATATAAAATCTCTAGGATACATAAAGGTGAAACTGCAATGCTAATACTCACAGCCACAAAATGTCGCAACATGTAAATAAGTTTGCCTTCCTGTGCCCGCTCTGACAGCACCTTATGAAATGTGCTGAATTCTTTAGTGCCAATTTCAGCATAAAGAACAACTAAAGGCAGGTCAGTCCCATTAACTCCTGGGTACCGGTGATCAGACTTGTATAGATAAGGTCTTGGCCTGTGTAGAACACAGAAAATGTAAAAATTTAAAACAAGCATGCACTATAAAAATGCACTATTCCTTAGCTGATAATATGAACTTGAAATGAAACATAATGTTTTTAAAATCAAGTTGCACAGTACATTATTCCCAAATACCTATACAACGCACTGTAAGAGACAATTACCTGCCAGCAGCTGTCTTCAGGAGCTTCTTCATGTCCTTGGTGTTGCAGGCATGTTGACCATGGACAGCCACAAAAGTAGCACACCCATCTGGAGGAGGTTCATCACTTGCTATCTACAAGATGAGAAGAACGGATTAAGATAATTAGTTTTTAAAAAAATCAAACCACGTAGTATTGGCCATTGCAAATGGATCAAAACAAATTCAAAATTCCAGTGTAGAGTTTATTTTTTAGGAAAGCACAATCTGATCAAATGCATACCTTGAATCATCAAAAGGGTAAAAAAGCACTTCTGAACATTAGCATTAGATTCCCATTATTACATGAAACAAAGACGCACATATTTAAAAACATACTTGTTGGAAAGCATGTACAGCTGGTGAATAAGCCCTGAGAGACAGAGAGAGCTTCAAGAGGTTGACCTGGAGGTCTGTCAAAAACTGTCCAGCCTTCTTGATGATCAGGTTATAATATGACCGGACAGACTCTGAAACAGAATATAAATATTTACATAACTTTCCATGCACATTTAGTTCAGCAAAGCAAGAGACACCACACTGTTGCAGCTTATATTTCATATTCTTGCATTAATATTTGCTGATAGTTACACCAATTAATTAGAGCACCCCCACAACCATATCAATAATCAAGAATGCATGTACAAATGAAATATTATTGTATTAAACAAAACATCAGCAAGCAAGCAATGAGCTATTAAGAAAACCACTCAGTTGAATTATGAGTCATTGCAGACAAGAGGAAATTTCAACCAATGTCATTACCTCCACTTTTGTAAACAGTTAACTCCTTCACAGTATCGACAAACTGCCAGAACTTCTCATCATTGTCCTCTCTGATGAACTCACTGCCGAATAACAGATTTGCACAACAAAACAGATGCAAGACAATTGTGAGACGCACTGATGAATACAAGAGAGCACAAATAACAGAGGGATCAAAGTGGGTGTAAATCCAAAGTGTTGATCAAATTCAAAGGCACCGGAAGGTCTTGTCAATAGAAAATACAACTTATTTACTGTGTGCATTGTTTGGGGCAAAGTCTGAATGCACTCTCACGCAGGGGCGTTGTTTAATTAATTTGCGGATATTGTGATGTGTAAATAAATGCTTGCAGAACGTTAATCTGCATTTCTATACATATGAGAAATAACTTGTTTCCAATCCAGTGATAAACGTTCCTATCTTACTCTAAACATAGATCACATAGATAAATAACTAAAGGAATGAAGAGATTGGCACAAAAATTACCAATGACCAAAATTAACAAATTTCCCATTTGTCACGCCCCACTTGAAATGTTCCTATTCCCCACCAGTGGGGCCCACCCCACACTTTGAGAAACACTGATATAAACTAATATTTAAAAAGCTATGATACGTAGTGTGGATAGAGGCCCCTATACACTGTCTTTGCAAATGGCCCAAGACTGTGCTAAGTCACTGCTCTCACGACTGGCCTTTCTGTAAATAACAGTTGTTTTAAGCTTGAAACGTTATCTATCATTTACATTTTCCTTTATATATATATATTCACACACATTTAAGCCTGAAATCTTAACAGCAGTATAAATACACATAATTTTAACCAGCTAAAAATTAAGCACATTGAAATACTGCATTAAAGTAAGGAATTATGATCCCAGCCCACCTTGTTTCTAGCAGCAGAGGGGTCATAGCCCATTTGGCCTGAAGACTGGCGATTACTCCTTTAGATGCTGAGTGTGCATGCTGGACCCTCAGCAGCAAGACCAGCATAACAAAGACCACCCTCATGATCAGACAATGCTAAAAAATGCAAAGCATGCCACTTTATAATATAAATTAAATTGATTGCATTATTTGATTTAATAATGAAACACTAAAATTATTAGAAATTATGAAACGTTGATTTTATAATTTCAAACAATTAATAAGATTTAGGTTGCTATAACTAAACCTGTAAGGGTAAACTTGGACACTTATGTGTACATTTTACCACATATCATACAGGGTGCATACACGATGCTGTATGATCGACAGTTTTTTAAATTACTATACTCTTATTTAACCTGTGCAAGAATGTCTAAAAGCGTTTTTGTAGTTAAAAGCGAAGTATGTTTAACCAGCAACTGACTAGCAAAAATAAACTTACCGTGGGTAAAATTTACCAGTAAAACAATTGACAGTTGTCTTCCATTTTCTGGTGTGTGCGAATATTTAGCGTATTTAACGATTTATTCATAAACGTTATTCTAGAAAATACTTTAACTCAGTACCTCGGCAAGCAAGCGCCACGTATATACAACAAAAAGATACGATGTAGCAAACAGCTCTGCTATTAAAGTTAACTATTTTCATGTTAAAGCAGACGTCTGCCTCATTATCCGTTTTCTTTTAAAAATTATACAAATCGGGTGAAGGTTACTATTATTTTCATTGGCTTTTCTAATAAATTACTAAACAATACATGGAAAATAGCTTGTGGCGTACAGTTCAAGTCCTCCCAGATTTTCTTTCAATAGCAACATATAATTCAAAGAAGTGACAAATGAACCAGGCTCTTATGATACAGGCTGTAAAAATGAAAACATAACAGTTACATACATCAGACCGTGAGCCGCTGTATTACCCCGGTTTCACAGGACGCCGCCATTGAGGGGTCCTACATCTATAATGACCTCATCTACCGATGGAGAAATTAAACCTTCCTTCCACCTGTTTTACAAAAATACAAGGTAACATTTCAGCATACGGTAGTGTATTATATAAATGATAAAGTATCTTTAAACATAAACGCGTTTTGGAGGTTGTCTGTTGTATTGGGTTGTTCAGGCATCTTTGTGGACAACTAAATTGTAATTAATGTGGTAAAGTAACGGTAGAGCTTCTGGGCTGGTTGACTGTTATGTTTGAGACATGTGTAAGTAAACGATTTAAACAAATACTTGTACAAAAACAGTATGTATGTGAATCTCCACATTTAACCAATATACCAGTTTATCATTTAGGCCAGTGGGCTAATTTGTTGTGATACGAAACCAAGGCAATTTTTTCCTAGATTAGATAAGGCTTTAGATAAACACATTTGTATTTTTGTAAAGTTGTAAAGTACTGTAAAGTTGTACCTGGTCTGACTCTTTAAATTAAATGTAAATAATTAAATAAATAAATAGATAAATAAAATAACATTTCATACAGTGCAAGCAAATACTCTATGGGCTATTTTAAGATAGACATTTATTTTATAATAATTATAAAATGATAAAATAAACTGTAGGGTATACTGTAGGATACTTTAGTATTTAGCCTACATTTGTTAACTGTAGTAGCCTACATTGTAGTATATTGTAGTATTTGTAGATTTAAATATTATATAAAAGTATTTATCAATTCACTTGGTAAAGGGATAGTTCACACAAAAATGAAAATTCTGTCATCATTTAGGCTACTCACTCTCATGTTGTTACAAAACCTGAAGAACACAAAGGAATATATTTTGAGGAATGTTTGTAACTAAACCGATCAGAAGCCCCATTGACTTCCATAGTATTCTATTATCCTACTATGAAAGTGAATGGGGCCTCTGATTGGTTTGCGTACAAGCACTCCTCATAACATCTTCCTTTGTGTTATTCTGAACAAAGAAATTTATACAGGTTTGTAACAACATGAGAGTGAGTAAATGATGACAGAATTTTCATTTTTGGGTGAACTATCCCTTTAACTAATGAATTGAAAAACTATGGTAAATGATTATATAGTATACTTACTATTTAATATTTAATACTTACTATAGTAATATCTACTATGACAAGGTTCAAATTTGACTGGAATTTGTCATAATTTGGAAATTAATCTAATAATGCTGTAGTAGGTTTCAAAAAAATCTCATTATTGTCTGATCCCAAATGATGACATAACTATTTTTTATTTAAAAAATGACATATTTCTTAATAAAGACACGCAAAACCAGTGAGAAATGATGAAAGCCACAACGTGTTCTCTCGGTAAGGTTTATTGCTACCAGAGCTCTGGTCTGGGTACATGTGCGCGGGCAGGTGCAGATGAAGTGTGCGCGTGCTACAAAATAGCTGGTGGTACTGATGTTCCTGTCTCTTCATTGATCCGCTCGTTTCTCATTGACATCATTCGCATCATCCCGCTGATGCGCGCCGCGGGATGTATGGAGGACAGACTCTCAGCTCAAGTGCGCGAATAAAGCAGATTATGAATTAGCGAGACGCTTTAATTTACACAGATCGGACAGACGGTAGTATTTTTCAGTCTTTTACTTTATTGTATTAACATAAGAAGAATCGCTTCGTTTATTTCATTATGTTTTGTGGGGCTTAATCAGTGTTGCGCAACTTTGTCAAAGAGCAAGTTTGATGTGAAGACTTCACGGTGGACGTCACACTTTTGCGCATCTTTTTACCATATCAACATGTGGCATGGGGCTTTTGGTTTGGATAACACGTCCTGGAAGATCTGGAGAGGAGATGATGATTCAAACTAATTGCGTTAATATTTGCCTTGTGTTAAAATGAATGATAAACCTAATAAATGGATTTTTATCCCAGTTTTAGCCATCCTTTTTGTCACGATTGGGTATCAGTACATTTGCCCGGCAGGCAGTCAGTCTTGTCATTTCAAGACAGGAGACAAACTCGTTGGAATCGGTCTGTCCACTTCATACCCGACTACCGATGACATGTACCGGGACCAGGACCCGGAGGATGACAGCCCACTCAAATGCGTGTCTAAATTTAACTTCACAGAGCGAGATTTGACCCGCGATGTTGATTTCAACATTAAGGGAGATGATGTGATCGTTTTTCTGCACATTCAGAAAACAGGAGGCACCACGTTTGGCAGGCATCTGGTCAGGAATATTCGTTTGGAGCAACCGTGCGACTGCAAACCGGGACAGAAGAAATGCACCTGCCACCGGCCCGGTAAACAGGAGTCGTGGCTCTTTTCGAGGTTTTCAACTGGCTGGAGTTGCGGTTTGCACGCCGACTGGACGGAACTGACCAACTGTGTACCAGTGGTTATGGATAAAAAGAAAAATGCAAATCGAAAGAGGTACGCTCCTCACTGCAAGCTAAATACAACTCACCTGTCACTCTGCCTCTGTTCAAAAGTTGACAAAAAGTGCACGAACTGATCTTATTAATCTTATTCATTTCTTAATCCACTTTCTTATTCACATTTGTAGCACACGTCATTTTTCTCGAATCCTAAAACTTATTCTTAATATGACATTATACATTTATAATAAATTAAATAGGCTAATGCTTTTTGCTTGAGATTAGGGTTGAAATATTTTTTTTCTCAAGTATACTTTGTCTAGTTAACTTTTTTAATTTTATGATTGACTGATAACTTTACATGTCATACAGTCCCTGTCTAAGTGGGCGTTTCTTGGCTTGAAAAATCTGCAATGTAGACCACAACCTTTGGAGGTTTAGTCAAAGGTCTGGCAACATACCTTGTAGATATGATCTCTTACTCTGATCGACAAAATGATTTAACCTCCGAAAAAAATTAATTATATTTTAACTGCTGATGATAAGCCTATACTATGCTGAAGAATGCAGTGTCTCCAAATAAGATTGGTGGGTGAATTCTGTGGTGTCTTGCCTATGTCCCCTGTGAGTTAGTTTTCCAAACCCCAGCCATCTATTACGTCTTTATATTTTATTTAGTATATTCTTCTATACTCTATAATATATTTTTGATCCAACATTAGTCTTCTCTTCCGAGATGGATCTTCCCCACATTACCATATGATTTGAAATATTACGACCCTCTCAGAAAAGGCAGTGTAATTGAGTTTTTTATTGCCTGTGGCTCTGATGTGTGTGTAATATTATTAACCACATTCAAAATAGACTAAATCACTTATCACCCAACATGATTTATGGCAAAACATTGAAATGCAAAACAAAGAGATAACTAGTTTAGTGAAAATGACTGGAGGACAAGACCGTATTTTCAATCCGTGGCCACTTTTTTCCCAGAATTTCCTTTTACTCAGATTCCGTATTCTCATCTAAATGATGGAGAGCCTGTGCAATAATGAACTTTAAATGAGGTATCATAAACTTGAGCTTAGCCGAGCTGTCAAGCATTCCCATCTATAAATTTGACAGCGCCAGTCTGGACAAGCAAGCTATTAAAAAGTTATTTTAGCTGTTTGCTAAGTATAATTATGGCTTAATACGGTACAAACATGCAGACTTTCAGTTTTATAAGTGCCTGCGAATAAAAGACATATGTGGTTTGACTGCCTGTGAATGCTGTTGTTGTTGTAAATGGAATATAAAACTGTTTTCTTGTCATCCCCTGCTACTTGCTGTTTTAATGCATTAGTTCATGAATTACATTTGACACAACTGAATGCATCTGTATCTGTTCTGTTCTTAGGAAAAACTCGCCTTGTATTGTTTGCCAGCCATTTATTTAAACATTTGCCAAGCAAACGGCTCAAGTTAATTAGTTGCTTAGCCTGCAGCAATTCCTATATGGTTCAGTGTATTGTAATGAACGAAAATGTCGCCTCATTTCCTCTTAATGATCATAAGATGTGTTAAAAACAGATGGATAGGATGCGTGTTGGCTTTAAGGAAATTTCAGAGGTGCGTTTCTTTTCATTGAGGAGAAATCCAGTCACATTCACACCCCAAAAACAGTCCATAGCCACATGATTCATTTCTTCAGAGTCAGCTGACTTGCCCTGCCAGTTTGCTGCTTGTATGCGACAGACTTGATGTCCAAAATGTAACATAAAATCATCACTGTCTCTCACTGTGCTTTGCTTTCAGAATGCTGCTTCTCATTGCTTCTCTAAATATACACCCGGAGACACAAATAAATCTCTTTTGACATCACGCGCAGTTGCTTTCTGAACCGTGTATGCTAAGTGGTTACTATATGAAAATTTCATCGTGATACCCAGCTCAGATTATCACAATTCAGATGGATCACTAGGCGTCTTTTCATGGATATATAATTATCAAAATCAATTATCGAAATGCTGCTTACACAGTTGAAGTTGCTTTAATCTTTCAGTAGTATTGCATAATCTTAAACCCAAAAAGTGCAGTAGATTGTTATGCAGGGCTAATTGGTGTAAATGATGGGCCAGCAGTGTGGTGGCCTGGTTTCTCTGCCTTTCCAGCCCGGCACAGAGCGGCGTGAGTGCAACGCAGGACCTGTAAAGGTCAGCTATGTCAGAGTAGATCAAGAGACACACTTACAGTTGATAGAAATGGAGAGTTGCAGCCCGCCCATCTGGGAGAGAGAGTTCTCGTGTCTTTTTCTTAGACTTGCCTTCTCTTTTGGGCTTTCAAAAGCATGCTGTTAAGAAAGTGAAAGTTTGTCAGCACTAATGCTTCTGCTTAATGGCAAAGACATTTGAAGGTAACTCTAAGACCCCCTTGAGTACTGAGGTTTGTTACCACCCCGGTAATGAAAGAAGTGGCTTTAATGTGCCATTAAGTTAAAGATGTACACTTGGCCGGGCATTCATGCCTGTGTTTATTTACTACAGTACAGTAGCATTAAGTATGTTTAGTGGTACCTTTAAGCCATTCTAGTGAAAAAATGTACCCAATATAACCTGTAACCTGCCTTTGTGACAGTACTAGACAAATACATTAGACAGCAACAATGTATGAATGTGGACCGTGGTGAATTTTATTCTGCAACCATCAGACATCACATAACCATCATTGATTATGCTCTTTTCATCAGATCTATTTGAGATATGTTGTTGTAAATGAAATAAGATGGATGAAAACGCCTAACATGATATAAAAAAAGGACTTTCTTTTTTCACCTTTTTTTATTCTTTTACGGCTCTGCCTCTCTTCGGGACCTCTCTGTGGCTCATTTTATTTTAGCACTAATTAAATTTGCCATGTCCCTTGGCATTATAACCAAATGGAGTTTCTGGGTAGTCACGAATGTGCAATCTGCTGAAATGAGATGCAATTAACTAAGCCAACTGCACGCAGGCTCTGAAATAAAAAGGTGCCACAACGTTCTGCACATGTTTACGGAAACATTCTTAAAGTTTGCAGCTAAAAACAGAAACTCTATGACAGCTATTTCATAATTACGAGCACAAAGCATTAAAATGGTTTTATTTCTGCACAGTACTGATTTTGATTAGTGCACTTGCTAAAATAAGAATCAGTTTACACAGATGCTTTACACTGTTTTGCTGACTTTAACCAGATGATGGTGGGAGAGGGAATATTTTGTCATTTTATCCATCACCAAGAACTAGACTTTTCTCTATAAAATTGAAGTTTTTCACTTCAACACACCTTCTTGTTTGACTCTGTGGACCCTGTACCGGGTCCAGAATTATCTTATTTTCACCTAATATAAAATATTCCTTTAATTTTTAATGGTCTGTCATGGACCCAGTACCACATATGAGATACTGTTTGAAAGCTTAGACTCTCTACTTTCTGCAGATATGCATCACTTTGAGATATGTTTTACTGTAAGAAAGTTATTTACACTTAATTTACACTATCACCCCCCCACAATTTTTTATGATTTTATATTCACATATTTCATATTTTTCAAGTACAGTATGACAAACATGGGCAAGTCTTATATCAAATGAAAGCTCTCACTCTCAGGAATGATGCTACATCGTTATTTTTGTTCTGTTACCATCACATATCCAACAATTGTTGAATGAATAATGAGGTAAAAAAAATCGTCTTTTGTAAACATATGGGAAACTTGAGTGTGAACTGCCTCAGATAGAACAGATAGCAACAAATGCTACACCATCTTTTATCTTAGTTCCTACTCTAAACAATGAGTCCATTCACAGCATTTTCTTTGGTTGTGTGCATAATTAATCCCTTGCTATTTATTATATGTGCAAAACAAAAAAATAATATTTATATGAAAAATTTATTTTCACACCCTTCAGTAAAATAAGAATATCTTTTGAGTGCGACATGCTAAAGAGTTCATTCTTTTTTGGGTGTTTACTGTCTGCTAGGGCTGTCACTTTTGAGAAAAATCAAATTCGAACGGATTTCGAATATCATGCAATGTATCCGAATATATGCGAATATCTATTACCTTCATACATGCTAATTTCATAATGCGAACATTTTAACACGTATTTTTATTTTGCTTTAATATTTAACACTATAAACAATATGCCATTCTATATACAAACTATAATTATATCTTGACATGCACATTAGCTTCATTTTGGTCCCATTTGATTCCCTCTCGTGCGCACAGTTGCTGTCGTCGGTCTCACTCTCAGCCTCCTTCCTATTACGAGGTGTTTCTATAAAAAATGCGCCACACATGGCATTTTAAAAACCGGATGGTTTATTTATAGTTCGAATACGGATATTTCACGTCATGTTCGAATGCATATTCGAATATCGAATAAAAAGTGACAGCCCTACTGTCTGCTGCTGCTAACAACCAGAACTGTCTGCAGTCTGCTAGAGTACACAGAACCAGAGTTATTCACTTTCAAAAAACAGTGTTTACAACATAAAAAAAGACAATTTGGTGTTTCATCATATGAAAAACAACATAAATAACAATATTTGTCACAAACAGCAGCTTTTTATGTAAATTCAAAGGGTTTTCTGCAAAATGATATAAAGATATTGCATTTATTCCACTGTATGTGATAATGGGAGCAATTCAAATATTTTTAGGCGGAAATTAAATACAAAAAGGGTATTATTCCTCCCATCAGTTGGAGTAAAATAACTTTTGCATTTATTATGATAGAGAAAAAATTCCTTTTTTCTCTGTAAGCTGCAAACAAAACTATCTGCAGGTTTCCTTACCACTCAGGGCCAAAGTTATACACTTTTAAATACAGACTTTAGTTGTTTAAAAAAATGTTAAAAAAAAACATCAAAAAGCGCCTATTTATTTTTGTGTTTATTAGAGGACTGACAACACATACAACCATGTTGAGCACTTTTAACAGTGTTTTATGTCAAATGAAAGGGTTTCCTGTAAAATGATACTACACTTTTGTATGTGCACCTCTGCTTGTGGGTATGGGAAGCTTTTGAAATTGGGTAGGCCAAATCCCCAAAATAGCCTCAGAGTGTAAGAGGCAGTAGTTTGAGGCATAGATCAGGGGTAGGCAACCGGGACGTCGCCCCGTGAGTGCCGATGTCAAGCACACCTGAACAAGCTAATCCAGGTCTAAAAAGTCACCTGAAAACTACAGGTAGGCATGGTTTTATCAGGGTTGGAGCTAAAATCTGCAGGACATCGACACTCCAGATCCGACGTTGCCTATTCTTTGTATAGATATTTATGGATGCATAGACTCTGTGCTGAAATGACTGCAGCTCTTCTGCTTCGTTGATGCGAGCACAGGCTGCTCACATGTGCAGTGTGAATGCTCTAACCTGTTAACATCAGCGTTAACTGATGCAATTAGTGCAGCTACCATGCAACCCATGTATGCATTGTGAAACTGGACTTAGCATCAGTAGCATTAGCACATGTTTGAAACTGCCAAATGTAGCATCTATGTTCATATATATATATATCTATGGTCCAAGCTGTGCGATTAAGCAGAGGTGGGGACTCATTTGCATAATCCGTGTTTACTAAATGAGGAAAGGGTGTACAGTTAAAATTAAAGCATGAATTACTGTCACAGGAAAACTTTAAAATATGTTATTATGATGCTCAAAGAGTTGTGATAAAGTTATTAACTACAGAGGGACTTTAAAAAGATTTAAATTTATTCACCTATTCTACGCTTACACATCTAGAAAGTTCTTTCTGATCCTGAATGCTATACCCACTGTGTTAAGTTTTCAGGGTTTCTGAAGTATGATGTGCAGGCAGAAGCCCACACTAACGCAAAAAAATCTCCCATGGTTCTTAAGGAAGTACAAATATTCAGGGACCTGAGAACAGCCAAGGTCCTCCTCGCCCCCTCAACAATTAGAGCACAAATAGATTCACAAGCTCCTCATTTCCCAGACAATCACAGTAATGAGTAACCTGCAGCTGCGCTAATGGGCCATTATTACTCATGTGAAGAAAGTGATAACATCCTGACGGCACAATCACATTCTTTGCATGATATTTTATTCATTATGGTCAACACAGAGACGCAATTAATGTGAATGTCTGCATAGATCACTACTGAGATGCTATCAGACATCTTTTGCAAAGAAAATAAATTATTTCTTGTCACCTTTTAAAATTGTTCTTACAGTTCTTCTTTTGTTCCATATAGCACTGAGCTTTGACTGCTGTTATGATATTCTGGGCATGATCTTTTCAGCTGGGTCTACTAGCCCAGTTTTTCTGCTAGCATGCATGAGGAACTAAATTTGTGGGATTTATTGCCACAGGATCCTGACCGAGCCTCATGCGTCCTTACTGGTATATGATGTTTATTAGGTGCTGGGATATGCAGGCCCTTGTGGGTTAGACAGGGTCGGGTCTGAAGATTGCTTTCACATATCATTAATCCAGGTCGTTGTATGCTATATTAAAAAGTCTGTATAGTAGTTTCTGTCTGTCTGACTATCTTTTATAGAAAGCAGTGTTCTATATAATAAACTGTATACTTTGCTTTGGTTCATGTAGTATGCAGTATGCTGTAGTTAGTAGGTCATTTCACACTAGAGGATACAACATTTCTCAATTTAATTGACACAAATGGTTCAATTCATGTCATTGTCTTCTCATTTCTTGATTTAGTCTTTAAAATAGATTAGTTCTGTCACAAAGATTGTTCCCCGCTTAATTTTTTCCCCTAAAATAGTTAACCGAAACAGTGGTTTAGCATTTCACTACCTCTCAGATTTGACTGCAGTCTTCATGGAGAGGAAGTGTAGCTATATGTCCTCATGTTGATGAAATTCAGTATAAGTTTTGAGAGGTTGAGGCATACACCGTGAAAGCTACTCAGTGTAATGAGACAGGTCTTGCCAGAACAGATACTCAGCTCTTTTGACACTGCTGTCAGAAAATTTGCTGCTAAAGCATATATGACTCTCCAGTCGTCTAAACCAATCGTTTTTGCTGTTCTACTGGCTGCAGTCAGAGTTTGGGCTGCTTATTGCTGATGTATAGAGAGACTTCATTGCAATAATAATCTTGTACTTCATACATAAATCACCATTCCAAAATGCTTGCTTGTTTGAAAACTTAATACTGATATTATTTTTTTTTTGTAATATAGGCTTTTTTCAAACTGACAGAGCAAAAATGTAAAGAAATCGGGAACAATGTGATACCGTAGATGATCTTTTGATGAGAGAAAAGTCACAGACGGAGGTGAGGCCTGCTGGGAAATTACTCCTAAAAACTTTTTGACAGTTTACATAGATACAGTTACATACTGTGTGGCAGAATATGGGGGTCATTTCTGTGAGCTACAGTCATTGCTGTATGTAAGAAATCTGTATAGGCCTACTGTATATGTTTGCGATGTCTCTAGGCAGTTATTTAAGTCATGCAAGCCTTATCAACCTGAATGGAGAAAGACCGATATCTCTAAAATCACAATTAAACAGCATATTTCTCACAAACAATTAAACCTGATATCACCTGTACCATAACTTTTGTTTGGATGTGAATATATGCACATGGTCGAACGCATAGCCTTGCAAAGCATAATTTATTTGACTTGTACGTGTACACATATACGTTCCACGCATGCACATTGTGACTAATTGCAATGCATTACCTGAGCTATACATTCTCTGGTATGCACATAATATATGTTCTTGTACAGTGCGTGCGGTTACAAAACTTTGGCAGTGTGTGTACAGCAAAATAGGGTTTATTAATTAGTTTAAATTAGGTTTTATTACGTCAAAAGTCATGCAAAAGTTACAGTTTACTAGTTTTAAAAGACTGAATATAACTTTGCACAAAACAGAGCGCTTCCTTATCCTATCACAGTAGTTTTTTTTTAAACAGTTCTTATTTTTCTTGTCATGATTTCTTTTGGTGTGTAATTGTGTGTTAGTACATGTAAATGTAAACTGCCCGCTTATAAGTCACCTGTAAGTAGCCTTTTTCTATGAATGGTTTTATGTTTTAGTATCTAAAGCTGTGACAAATAATTGTGCAAATGTTCGTTTTCTCAATTAATTAATTTTAATTGATTACGGTGAAATGCCGCCACATCCAAAAGCCAGAGGGCGCTTTCATGCAGAAACGCACTTTGTGCCACAGAATATTCCAGGGGTGCGTTCCACTCCAGTTTTAGACACGCACTCACGAACTTCCCTAAACACTTCCCATCAGGGGAATCCCTGACACCATTTTGAAGTGCGTTCCACTTCGTCAAGTGGACGAGGGAAGTTTGTATGGACAGACCCTCGCTCCCTCGATTTTGACCGAGGGAGTCTACTTCATATGTACACTTCATGCAGCTCCATATCCCACAATGCAACACGATTGTGACGTCACTTCAGCAACTCGCGCTTTGCACAGTTCAAATGATGGAGGGGGCGGTCTCCACTTTCCATGTGATCAAGTGCTTAGGGTGATCTATTTGAACCTACTTCAAGTGTTCTAGCAGTAGTGGGCACTCGTACAACAATGACGTACCTCTGAGTGAACGAGACTGAGGGAAGTTATCAAGGGAAGGTCATAAAAAACGAACTGGAACGCAGGGCAGGAAATGTAGAGGCAGTGTCAGGCAGGGCCAGAGTGGGGCCACTTTTCAGCCCGGCAGTTTCAGGCCAAAGACCGGCCCACTTTTTCCATGGTGGAATTCCAAATTAATTCAATTCAGTTCAATTCAATTAAATTTTTGTTATATAGCGCTTTTCACAATTGGTGATTGTTTCAAAGCAGCTTTACATTAATAGAAGCAAAGAAAAGCACAGAAAATCGACAGATAGCACAACATAATACACGATAGCACTGCAGCTAAATTTGCTGCGGCAATGAATATGTGTGTGTGTGTGTGTGTGTGTGTGTGTGTGTGTGTGTGTGTGTGTGTGTGTGTGTGTGTGTGTGTGTGTGTGTGTGTACATGTATGTGTACATAATATATACAAATATACAGGGTGCGATTTGCCGGGGGGGATGCGTGGGATTTCCCCCTTTCTGGTCAATGTATCCCTGCCTCTGCTTAATTATTTTTATCCCCGGTGGGGATAAATTTATCCCCCCCTCAAAGTGATCAGTGCTACTACACTAGTGGCGAGACGGATCACAAAACATATCACTGATCCGTGGTTTGATTAAAGTCAATTTTGTTTTAAAATGCGCTGCTTTGGCTGGCTCTGATACAGCTGCCGCGCGCAGACTCTCTGTATTCACCACTCTGCAGACTTGCTCAATGTCCGGCCCACGGCGCTATCTGATTGGTTACAGACCCGGTTACACCTCACGAGTAGCCTATCAACACATGCGAGATGGTTATGGAGCTGTGTGTCGAAACGGTGGAAGGCAGCATATTCATCCGCATATTAATAAAGCGGGAATAAACATCACAATCTGATTATCTGTTTATGATGACAAGCAGAGTTAGTGTCCCAGTCACACCACTGAGAATGGCCGAAGTTACACGCAGATGAGGTGTTTAGCGAGGCGCGGGCGCGTCCAGTTTGCGCAAATGAGGCTAAGTGACTAACACATAATGCATCTGTCTTTTCTATCATTTCACTGTAGCTCCGCATTGCCGTGTAAAGTTAATATTATTACTTTAAAAGCAGCAGTAAAACTGTTTCTACTGTAATGGTTTAACTTTGCAATAAATACATTGTTCATATTTATGTTTAAGTTGACACTACATTGTGCCATACAGTTTTGCCATTCAAGATTTAATTCTTGCGTGTTTTTTCGTTGTGCATGATCACAGCTCATATGTGTGGGGAAAGATAAGCTATTAGAATAAAAATATTGCGTAAGGCTGCTTCATGAGTTAATAAGAAAAAAGATTTTACAATTCCTGCAAATGCAGTGATGAGTTCATGTTCTCATTATTTATTTTTATGAATTAAAATGTTTTGAAATGTGCTGTGGACAGAGACGCATTATGTCAAGAATGATAAAAAATCGTCAATAAGCTCATAATTTGGGCTAAAATAGTCTAAATGTTAAGTTTTAAAACCATTTTAAAAAGCTGGTTATATTTTGATGTTTCTGCGCAAGTTCAGCAGACAGTGAGGTTCGGGTTTGTTCCGATCAGAGCTCGTGAGCGGAGAGCGCATTTCTGAATATTAGAAATATTTTAATTAGAAATATATAAAAAATAATAATAATATTATAATGGATTTTTGTTAGGTCAGACAATAATTACCAAATTTCTCTCTCATATTGCTCTTCATAACCACTGAAAACAGTCAAAAAAGTAAAAACTAGTGGTGGGTACAAAATAACTCGACGCCTATGAAAACATCCCCCCCTCTGTTTTTTTCACAAATCGCACCCTGCAAATATATATACATACACACACACATATACACATGTACATATATACACAAACACACACATAGACACATACACACACATACATATACTGCACATATGGAAACGAGTAAGGAGAGATTAAATGTGTTCTGCTGGTGGTCGTTGGTCAGACATCAGCTGGGCATCACGTTGAAGGAAGGCTAGTAAATCAGGGATGGTCCGACCTTCACATTTACCAGAACTGGGTCTGTTTGTCTCAGTGTCCTCGGATCGAGGACGAGACAGGGAGAGAGAAACAAAATCCTATTAGCGTAGGAGCCATTCACATGTAGTGCAAGTGTCACACAGTGATGTGGTTTAAGTCAGCTCGGTTCCAGTGAGGCTAACTATTGCTGCTTAAGTGTTTAACCTATAGTTGAGGATTTTAGCAAATTTGTGTGCCCAGGGCGAGTCTATGTATGGGGCCAAAAATTAGACTCAATCGACTATTAATTCAAAGTTTCAACATATTTCTTAAGAATAATAATAAATGGGTACTTTTGCCAAATTGGATAAACGAAGCAACAGTTCAGCTCTTACTTTTGTGCAGTTTTTATTAATACCATGGTTCAACAAATAATGTAAAGGTTAAATAAGAATTAAATAATAATATACTTATTACAAAAAAAATTAGTAATTAAAATAAAATAATAATAAAAAGTTATTTTACTTTATACACAGATCAAGCTTGAGTTTTGTTATCAATATTAAACTGAATAATATTTGGAAAGTCTATGAATCACCATGTAATGGGTGATACACAAAAGGCCAATATTTTGATAAAATTTAATATTTTGCTTGTGAATAGGTTGACAACGGTATTAGTCGAATAATTTCTTTGCTAATGCTATCATTACTAGGCCTATCTCTCTTTACCTGTTGCCACTTGTTTTTGTCCTCTTGAGAAAACATCGGTAAGCTTGGCACATTTGGCAGCGTCCCCAATGCCCTTTTTTTCCTCAGCCTGGCTTTTAACCCACTGCTGGCCTCTTCCTCCCACCCATCCTCCCTGAAACACGTACCATTATGGTAGGGCTGGCCCAGCTATTGGTAGGCGCCAGCAGTAGCCTACCTGAGAAAAGTTTTTGAAAAGACGCGCTAAGGACCGAACCAACTCTATGGGAAGGGAGGGGAGAACTCCCTCACATGGTACAACCCTTTCCTTATCAATCTAAAATCATTATGAGTTTGAGTCGTTTATAAAATGCATTTAAAAAAGCAACACTTGTCAAACACAATCATTTAAAATATTCTCTATTATCATGAAAATACCTGAAACAATCTGAAGAACAGGGATATTAATATGCCTCTCGATCGGCCCAAAAGTGAAGCAGCCTACCGCGAATTCTCCACGATTACCCACTCCAGGCCTGTCTAGAATAAAGTATTTGGAAAATAATGTGTTTTTTTTACCCTATAAACAATGTATACATATCGCATTACACCAAATACACAAAATAATAATCTTTTAACAACTTCATAGGGGGTCTTTAACACAAACATTTAAAAATGTATAAAACAGCCACAAAATTAAATATTGATTTGCTCCACATGCTTTTTAATCAAGCGGATTACTAAAAACACAACTTTTTTACCAAACTTATTTCCCTTATCAAAATGATTAGGGCCCGAGCACTGAGGTGCGAGGACCATATTTTTCTTCAAGGAGTTATTATTATTATTTTCTGTGGTGTTGATAAAACTTCATTTGTTAAATTTAGGATATTCAGCTATTTCTCCGACCTTCAGAGTAGTATAGTACAGCATGTGAAGCAGAAAGTGCAACACTATCTCACAAGAAGTCGTATATATTTTACGAGTTGGCGAATTCGTATCAATTCATACGACCACATTCGTAAGATTTAGTACGATTTGTCTTGACCCCTGTGACTTTGGGGTTAGTTCCAGGTTTAGGGGTTCGGTTTCGTTGTTGTTTTTTCATGAGAATCGTACAATTTTGCATGATTAACTTCGTATGAATTGGTACGAATTAGCCAACTCGTAAAATATGTATGATTTATCGAAAGATCAGACTGGAAAGTTTGATGTGTCTTTTCTGAGATTGTGTATAAAACCAGCACACTGGTCAGAACTGAATGCAAAAGGAAACCTCTTGCACTACTACAAGCACAATGACAATACCTCATTCTGGAGTTGTATCCCAAGCTAAAGCGACCTTATTTTTCACATTTTGTATTTTGGATAGATTCCAGTGCAGTGCAAATTTAGTGTTGCAGATGTCAGTGTTGCTTCAAACAGGGATTTACTCCCCTCATGTTCCTTCACTGTAGCCCTATTTGTTTGACAGATTGACAGATCAAACAGTGACAGGGAAAATGCCAGCTCAGAGGCTTCCCACGTGTTATTTCTCAATCGTAATCAGTCAGACCTGACCAAAGGTATCTGTACAAAATAAGTCACTACAAGCATGATTCATCACTGCCACGCTGTGAAATGTCATATTTCCTTATTTGGCTTGGCCCTGCTGACAGGTGAATGATGTAGCGAGTGGGCTGCAGCAGGGATGGGGCCAGAACAGAGTCACCTTCATAACACCTAATTTGATCAGTGGACCTAAACCTAAGCGGGTCTGATTGCTGCGGTATTGCTCGGCTCCTGTGACAGTTTCGCTGTAGTTTACTCTCTGAAAATACTGCAGTCCCAAAATATGCTTTTGTTTAGTGGACACAGGTGAATTTAGAAAAACGTAGAGGAATATTTGAAAGGGAATAAGTTGACTTAAAGGTAAACTTAGCAAGTTTTTATGTTTGTCTATTTGTGATCTTACATAATATACCGACATATGCTGAAAAAATACACCTTTAATAAGAGGTTATTTTAGTACATCTACGGTGCATATACATGAGGTACCAAACACATACATTTTATCACCATTTTTGTGTCCATTTTTTTTCTGACAGCGTGTAGGCTGTGAGTTTTTTCCCTATAGTGCTGTGTTTGCTGGAGTGTAGCTGTGCTTTACACTGGTGACTGTGGCCATTATTGGTTTGTTTCAGGGGGGTTTGACCATTTCATTTCTCTGCTCATTCTGTGTGGACTGGTAGATTGCCCAGCTCAATTCACAATTAAATGAATGCAATAACAGTACGCTGTTAACTTGAGCTCTATACAGTAGTTATCTTTTAGTAGTTATAGTTGTTTTGATTTTTTAAAAGTAATTTTAATTGTATTTTGTTAATATCTTCCACAAGATAAAAACAAAAGATGTTTTCAGTAACATTTGCCTGACTTACTGCCTCTAAATTAGACTGTCGCCCTGAACTTCAGATTCCTGTCCCCAAAGACATGTAAGTAAACCCAAATGCTCAAAATGTCTGACAGGCAGAAGGCACCTGAAAATCTTCTGATTGGCAAAAAATATCATTACATGGTCAAATTATATTTTCTGAATTTGCAGCCTAGGGCTGCCAAAGAGGTGGGAAAGATTTCTCACAAAACCAGTTTCATTGATATCTGTCAAGTGGTGCTTACCGTCACTTAAACCACCTTTACATAGCAGCTTGTTTTTTAAGATTTTTTTCTTTTCTGAGAAACAGAAACAGATGATTTTAGCTGTGGTTTGTTTTTGTCTTTGTATCAAGTCTGATAGCTTTGTCAAATTTGAACATTGTGAATGTTGTCTTCTGTGTGTTTGGATAATTTGTTGATATGCTTTCAGCGGTTTTGAATGCTGAGAGCTTCGTGCTTGAGAACAGGGTATGATCTCGGTGAGCAGATTGCTGTCCAGATTGCGTCTTAAATTTGCATGTTTATAAATAGGCAACTAAGTGACATAGTTTACATTTGCACGATCATTTGATATCTCTGCTTAAACTGAAAACGGCTTTATCTTAATTACACGTCCTAGAATTCGGCAGTTTAACAATATGAGAAACTTTATTTCACATGTTTCATTTTAACAATTTTATTAAACTTATTAGGAGATATAATATTAGGAGAACTCTGCAATCTTTGCCTCTTAAAAAGAGGCCACCTTGCAAACAAAAGTAACACCAAGTAAAGCAAAAGCTTCAACTTGTCACAAAGAGACCTCAACAAATCTCAATAATGGTGACAGTAATCAAATCTTATGAAGTTAAAAGATGAGCTCTTAACCTTACCACAAAAATAATAACCAACAATGATAACAAAAACAGCTGCAGGCTACACAGTATGCCCTCTTTATGAAGCTTTAAAGGCTTGTTTGAAAGCTTTCAGTTTGCCTACAATGTAATATTTAATAATGCTTTGATAGGATCATTTTGGGAAACATTTGTGGCCAACTCTTAACCATCAATAGGACACACTTCTCATAATGGTAATATGCAATGTGATTTGATTCATGTCACTGGGCAAGAAAAGAGTTTCACACCCATTACAGTCTGGTTTGCTGGGTTTTGGGCAGGATGGATGGCATGAGTTCTGCCAAATGATGGAAACCTGTCTGGGTTACTGATCATTTCAAAGTGTCTGACTTTTAATGAACTGTCTGGCAGCTTATCATGGTCAAGAACTGCTCAGTATAGCATTTTTGTGACCTCAAGCAATGAAGTTGTTATCAGTTTGCATGCCACTTCACTCACAGAAGTAATATACTGTGGCAGCCAACCAATCAGATTAGAGCTTTCCAGTTTGAGAAAGCTCCTGTAGGTTTTGCATGCCGTGCCCATCAGATGGTGGATGAGCGGCGTGTGAGTGTGTTATCTTAAGCTGAGACACGGTTACTGGCACAGTGAATGACCTCGTGATGGATGGGACAGTGTAAAGCAGACAGTATGTGACATGGCAGAGTAATTGAGCTTGTGTCTGTGCATCCCGGTTGGGGAGTGTCAGCTTCTCAGAGGGAATTGCAGTGTAAACCACTTTCCTTCAGGGTGGTCCATCATGTAAAAGTTTTTTTTTGGGGGGGGTTTGTGTGTGTATGATGAATTTATTGTTTAGCTCTTTTAAATTGCAATAATGTGTGGTTAGTTTTACACACAGGTTAGGGCTGGGCGATATGGAGTGAAAATTATATCTCTGTATATTTTCTATATCTCGGTAGTCGATATATATATATCGATGACTTTGCGTGAAAAAATACCCTCCCCAAAAAACTACTGCAAAACAAATGTTGTTGTTATTACAAAGAAAACTACAGAACACGTGTGCTTGCACACCGCATCATAGGGAGAGAGAAAACGTGTGTGTGTGTGTGTGTGTGTGTGTGAAGCACTCCTGCTAACCTTTGTTTAGTCATGATAAACTAGATCAGTAGTCTTCTCTGTCAGTAACATCCGTGACTGATGACAGTTACGCGAAAAAGAAAGTATACGGAGAAACGGACATTAAAGCACTGCCACCTTTTCACTGTCACGAGAGAGAGACGCGCGCTGTCGAAGTGCTTCACGCAACGAGAGAGAGAGAGAGGGGTGCGCTGAGGGCTCGCAACAATGAATTTAAGCCGTTTTAAACAGTAAAATACAAATGGAAATGGAAATCATGGAAGATCTATTCGTGGTGGCCAGTGTTGATTCCGTGACGGGCGCCGCCATGTTAAATGAGACAACACGCGAGGAGGGGGAACGAAAGCAAAGAGGCGGGGGCGAGCACAGCACACAGAGAAGGCAAAGAAGCAAAGTGGCGAAATCAGGATTTAATATAAACATTTTATCTATATATATGATATGTCAAAATCCATTTCGAGTTCCAAAAAAAAAAAAAAAAAAAAAATCTATATAGTTTGAATATCGAGATATCGCCCACCCCTAACACAGGTACTTATGTATTTTATAGGCTTTTATTAAAAACTACAATCCACTTAGATGGGAAGCTGTGTATTTTAGACAAATCACTCTATTGTTTTTCTCACTTTTGTAATTTGCTTTGAATGAAAGTGTCTGATAAATGCCCACATATACATGTTAGTGTATTGGACATGCACCGGTTTTAAAGAACAGGTGCACAACAAACCTTTTCTTTTTTATATCAAATTTATAGTTATAGTTATGTTTAAATTCCATTTTGGTCTACTAAAATACTTCTAAAGAAATAAAAATAGATGCAAATGAGAAAAAAATGACTTAGGGGTGGTTTCCTGGACAGGATTTAGATGAATCCAAAACTAGGCCATAGTTATATTAGGGCATTATATTAGGATATTAAAAAAAAAACAATACTGGTGTGTGCATCATGAGACAAAACAATGGCACTGATATTTGTCTGTGCAAGATGTTTTTAACTCTTTCCCATGTATTTTTTTAATTGCCAGCCAGTGCCAGCATTTTTCATGATTTTCACAAAAGTTTAATGCCTTCCAGAAAATGTTCTTCTTAAAGTGTATAAACATACTATATATCAAATGAAAGAACAGACCCTCTGCTTTCAAAAAAAGTTTTCTTTTTGTCACCTCTTAAATATGAGTAGGTTTCTGCAAAAACACAAAATATTAAGCAAAAAGCTGCGGTAGTTAAATTTTTGTGAAGGACTTTTGATAGAGATCAGATGCAGAGCGATCCTCAAAACTTACACAGACAAACAGCTGTTTGCCCTAGAGCGAAACCTCCGGGTTTAATAAGTTGCGGAAGATAATAGTTGTATAGCGGAAAGCCAGAAATACTCATTATTGGCAGGGAAGCGTTTTCTCTTAATTGACAAGTAACCTCGACAATGGCAGGAAAGAGTTAAATTAAGGCAGCTCAAACATGCATTTTAGTCTGGGACTAGGATGAGCCCTGTCCTGGAAACCGCCCCATAGAGTAAAAGTATAGTATAAGCTTAATATAAAATGTATACAATATAATTTGTTTTAAAGGGATAGTTCACCCAAAAATGAAAATTTTGTCATAATTTACTCACTCTTGTGTTGTTACAAACCTATATAAATTTCTTTGTTCTGATGAGCACAAAGGAAGATATTTTGAGAAATGTTGGTAACAAAACCGTTCGTGGACCCCATGCACTTCCATAGTAGGAAAAAAGAATACTATGAAACTTTGGTTACAGACATTTCCCAAAATATTTTCCCTTGTGTTCATCAGAACAAAGAAATGTATGCGGGTTTGGAACAACATATAATTGAGAAAATGATGACACAATTTTAAGTTTTTGGGTGAACTATCCCTTTAAGACAAATTTAATATGATGATTAACATGGTTATCTCAGATTATTTGCAGACTTTCTATGCACAGTCTGGTGCAGTAGATGTTTCTCCAGGCTTTAGTGCTGCATCAGTCTGAGCTGTTTGTATATGATGGTGTGTGAAATGCTTTTTGTCCTCTGTATGGTCATGTGCAAGAATATAACAGCTTGACATTTAGGCTCGCATTGTATTGAGAAATGTAAAGGTGAAGTGTGTAAGTTCTGCACCACTAGCGGAACAAAACAGAATTGCAAATATAATGATTTCAGCACCCCCACCCAAACCATGCCGCTGGTGGAGCCAAATCAGTTTGGAAAGTGTTGAGTCTTTTGCACATTCAGCTATTGTATTTTAACAAAAAGAAATTCTTAACCTTTAAAAAGAATGGAACAGGCTCCTTCTTGCTCCTGTCGTTTGATTCTTTGCAGACATTTACTAATTTGTCCATCAGTGCTAACATGGCAACATGATTCCTGGGGCTTTTCATAAATTGCAAATGAACACGAACGCATAGTTGTTTATGCGTGACTTTGATAAATGGTTCTTGCTCCGCGTAAAGAAGACAAACAACATGCAGAGGAGGACAACGATATCGCTGGTTTTAATTACCGTGCCACACTTGCAATAACAGCAATAAACCTGTCTCCGCTGCTTTTAATGAAGGCAGATCAAAGTCAAAGCCGTCCAGTGAGGCCTCCGTTCTGTTTGCTCATGCAGGTTCATGTGGGTGTTGTTGGAAATATTTATTACCGTGTTCACTGTCATTTAGGACTTGAGGCATCTGCTCAGCCGGACTGAGATATTCTGAAGGTGCCCACACGACCAATGGCTTATCCCCATATTTGCATTCTTAATTAGGGATGCACCAATTAAACATTTCTGTGCCAATACTGATATTCAATGACAATGACATCTACTGATACTGATAGATACCGACCGTTTGGCTTTTTACTCCTTGTTTCAAATTATGTCATCCTGAAATCCTAGATGCGCAGAGCGTACAAACTGCACTTCTGTTGTCATTGTCACCCAATTCCAAATAATCACTTTTTCACTCCTTTTGATTGTGGTGGGGAAAATTGCTGATATATCGGTGCATCTTTTTTTATAACTGCTAGTTTTAGTTTGTTACGGTAAAAAATTTAATACAATGCAATTACCATAAAATGAAAAGCATGGAATAACCATGCACCTTTTTGATTAGCAATCGGTTTCACTCATATGTAAAAAATTGCTGCATTGGTATTGCCGAACACATTCGCCTGTGCTTAGTTGTTGTTGTTCACTGAGCTGTTGTATGAAGGGCAATGCTGAGTTCAAGCCCTGGCGAGAACAGTTTGATGAGACGGAGGGAAAAAATCGATACTCTCACTCTGGATGGTTTGTAACAGGGTCTCCATGAGTGGTGTCTGTCACACTGTGTTCTCTGAGGAAGTGCTGACCGCAGAGGTGTCAGACCATTGCAGACGGAGGCAGCACTTGCAGAAAACACTCACTTTAAGACGACGGACAGTGACATTTAAACTCCTTTTAAATATGTGTCCGGTGGTGTCTAAATGAGTCGGAGTGCACAGGGTGCAATGTAGAGCTACAAGCAAAAGAAGTGTAAAATTTTGTTTTTGGTCGGATTTGAGGTTTTCATAAAAATAAGTAAATTAAGCCACGATGTATGTCCATCGGAAGCAATTAAAGGGATGGTTAACCCAAAATGAGTTATGAGTTTCTTTATTCTGTTCAACACAGAAGAAGACATTTTGATAAATGATGGTAACCACACACCTTTCAGTACCCATTTACTTCCATCTTACTATGAAAGTCAATGGGTACCGTCAACTGTGTGGTTACCATCATCTATCAAAATATTTACTATTGTTTTCGAAAGAATAAAGAAAACAACATGAGGAAGAGTAAAGGATGAAAGATGATTTTTATTTTTGGGGAAACTATCCCTTTAAAATGCTTACACGCCTGGACAGAAATGAGAAAAAAGGAGATTAAAAGAGTTATACGAAATAAAAATTACCCTGTGATTTACTCACCCTGAAGCCACCAGAGTTACATATGTCCATCCTATTTTATGCGAACACATATTTAGATATTTTTGAAAATGTCCTATAGCTCTTCCAAGCTTTATAATAAATGAATGGGGTCCACTCCTTCAAGTCCAACGAATGTGCATCCATCATTTATAAAAGTAATCCACACGGCTCCAGGGAAAAAATAAAGGCCTTGTAAGGGTAATCGATGGGATTTTGTAAAACTTTACAAATGAAAATAACCAGCTTCCGATAACAACGCTATCTCACCGTAGGTTCACACCAGCCGTGTTTGAGGCATCAAATTCGCATCTACCATGTCTAGTTTGTCACTTGAACATTTTGAGTTTACTCACTTAATTCACACGTGAAAGCTGCACGTGAAAATCTAGTCAGAGACATTCACGCGGAAATTCGCATCATGGGAGAGACTTCTGCGACTCCGCTAGCCTCCTGTAATCACGTCACTACTAGAGCAAGTTCCTGATTGGTTAACGCGGCACGTTTTTCCACCAAAGTTCAAATGTTTCAACTTGCGCGTTTCCCGCGGCAACGCTCAATTCACACTATTCACGCAAACTAGACTTTAGACTTAACATTGAATTCAATGTTGAACTTTGCCGGAAAAACACGCTGCATTAACCAATTTGCCGCTTGAAGAAGTAGAAACTAGACGCGGTAGACTTGAATTTGACGCCTCAAACACGGCTGGTGTGAACCCACGGTAAGACTCCTCCACATTCAGCAGAGAGTATCAACATAGTGTACGCATTTTTTATATGCGGAGGCACAGAGCAGGGAGCAAAACAACGCTCTGCATTTGTCATACGTCACTACGAAAAGTACGTACACTGACTACAGTATCTTACTAGATTCTTAACCAGATGTGTTTCGAATTCCATTAATTGTACTAATTCGTTTTATCGGAGACTTGGTAGTACGACTGAGAGCTGCCGATGATAATGCAAGGCGCCGATATAAACGTTTCTGTCACTTTTGATAAAGTACAATGTCATGCTTAGAGTAATTGCCTTAATTAGCTATAAAGCAGGTTTCAGGGTTAATGGGACAACAGGTTGGTGGCGAATGTGATTTAGCGCAGGAAGTTAATGATTTTTCTCTCATCTTCCCTGAAATGATTTGATTAACAGTAGTGAGAAACAGATCTCCCTTGTTTGTTATTACAAAATCAATTTCATGGCTGGATGAACTTTTCTGACGCTGCTTTTGTTGAACGAAGGGCCGGTGAGCCAACAAACAAATCCTGCTGGGACAGGCGGAGTAAATCTGACTTCCTCTCGGGAAATTAATGTCTTTTACATTTAACCTACATTGCTGGTAACAATTGTCATCTGTCTGAATGCTAACATTTTATATAATCTCCTTTAATGCTGTGAAGATTGTCTTATTAAATGGATGGATGAGGTGAACCGTTTAAGGAACAGGACCTTAAGGATATTAGGAAGACAGTATGCTGTCAAGCACCAGTAAGGCAAATTTGAAATAGTACTAATGTGAATAAACAGATGGAAAATTAAAACAATGCTTCAGTTCGAGCCTACTGTATACTGTAAGTGGGACGCATTACAAAAATTTCTTAATAAATTACTTATTCTCTTTTAACTTCAAAGGCACAGTTCTGCTTTGTACTAAGCAAGAAAGAGGTAGAAAGAGAAATTGTGGCAATGTCTGTTTTTTATCTTAAATGATAGCTTACGCAAAAATGAAAAATCTTTCATAATTTACCTTCAGCTTTCATCACCTTCATGTCTTTCCAAACTTGCATGATATCTTTCTTTATAAGGACACAGAAGATATTTTGAATGTTGGTAACCAAACTGGCCCACATTGACTTCCACTATGAACACAAATCAACTGAGACATTTTTCAAAATATCTTTTTTTGTGGTCCACAGAAGAAAAAAATAATATACAGTACTGTGCAAAAGTTTTAGGCCACCATCACCAGCTTTGTTGTTTTAGCAAAGTTTTAATATCCATCCATATTTATTTTTCACTACTTTTACTAAGATACAGGAAATATGTACACACTTTCATTTTCAGAACTAAATGTCTTCTTCAGACATCAGTCAGTATTTAGTGTGACCTCTCTTGGCACGAAACACATCTTGAGCTTTTTTAAGGAGACTGAAGTCCTAAAGTCATTTGATTAGAATTAGAAATTAGCATTTAATTTCATTTAGGTTTAAGAGATCCTGCAGCTGCCTGCTATTGCTGAAGTGGAAGGGGAGTTTACCCTAAATACTTGACACTTCAGCTTATACTTTTATACTGTTTTTAATACTACATACATATTTCTTGTATTTTCTGGTTTTATTCTAATAATCATATTTTTTGAGGGAACTGTCTCTTTACGAATAGAAATCTTTTGTTTGTAAAGGCACATAAATTATGCATAACATATTATTATTAAATATTTAATGCATGTTGTTTATTAAAATGTTCCATCATATGTATCTTAGTAGTTGACATGAAATTATATGTCCTGCAGTGTGACATTTCATACAGTATACAGTATGTTAAACAGCATTTTGCTATTATTATAAATGCAGATTTTGTGAACTTTAAAAAAACAACAACAGGGACTCCTTGTACTTTTTGTTTGTCAATACATTGGCCATAACTAGGGTTGTAATAGTATGAGATTTTTATGGTATGATAACCACCTCAGAAAATATCACGTTTTCACTGATACGCTATTAAACAATCATAATATTTTAAAAACATCAACTACAATGACCCTTAAATAAATGAAAACAGATGGGTTTTTGGGTTTAAAGGTAGTTCACCCAAAAATGTAAATTCTGTCATCACAAACCTGTATACATTTCTTTGTTCTGATGAACACAAAGGAAGATATTTTGAGAAGTGTTTGTAACTAAACTGTTTGTTGACCCAATTCACTCCCATAGTAGGAAAAAATTATGCAATGGAAGTAAATGGGGTCCACGAATGGTTTGGTTAGAAACATTTCTCAAAATATCTTCCCTTGTGTTCATCAGAACAAAGAAACTTATACGGGTTTGTAACAACATAAGATTGAGTTAATGATGACAGAATTTTCATTTTTGGGTGAACTATCCCTTTAACATACATTTTGGGTTTATTATATCAAACTTTTTATGAAAAAAACCCCCTCTTTATATGAGTATAGGTCTTCATTTTAGAAAAAAATAAAGATAAAATAAAGCTGCACCTGCCATTTGAACAAAATAAGAAATAAGTTATTTCTCTTTAGATTAGACAAGCATAATATCCAAACTGTCCTTCCTCAAACAGCGTAAATGGGATAGCAAAACGCGCAGGGCCATTTTCGGATACTCAAAAAATACCCACACTGCAGATTTGAACTTTTTTCGACTGGGGTAGAGATTATAATTTGTAGCCTCTGTCTCTGACATTTTCTCATCTGTACAGTATGGTGATTATGTGGAATGAAGTTGCATATGCACAGGTGAGATCTGATTTTTTTTAGAAACTGTGTATAAGCACATGTTCACGGTACGATAATCGCACATGTCAATATCGTGGTAAACCGTCATGACGGTATACCGTTACAATCCTAGCCATAACACAGGACCATGTAAAATAAAAAGTTACAATGACTTTTTGATAAAATAATGCTTTCGATTATTTGATTGTGTATAACTTGGTACATGGTGTATATATTTAATTAAAGACATTTAAAAAAAAATCAGATTATTTGGTTTATAAGAAATGTATGTGTTAAATGCTACTATTGACCTATTTATATTAGACTGGGATCTTGCTTTCTCTGTCACATCTGATCATCAATATCTCAGTAGAGACCTGTCTAAGCTTTCACAAGCCAACATGACAAATTCCACTGTCAACGTCTAGTGCATTCGAGAAGTCTCTCCTCTCCACTTTAGTGTTTGATGAAGTTTTAATATGTCCTCTGTGACAACAGCCTCTTCATAAACAAAACTTATTTCTTAAGCTTATACGTCTGTCTCTTCCTGCCTTGGCTCTGAAAATATAAAAACCCTGCTGTATTTAAACAATTAAAACTATGTAAGTAATCTTAAGATAGAAAACCCTGAACCAGGATCTCAATCAAATACTAAACGGGTCATATCTAGAAAAATGTAATTTCAAGATTAATTTCAATGTAAACATCCTGTAATTGAGAATTCAGTTTATTGAAACTAAGATATAGAAATGACTCCGGCTCTGTTCTTCCACATTATTCTGTCATTTAGACAGATACATACATTATCACACGCCTGCCCACATGTTGACGACTTCATCTTAAAGCCGCCTTGGCAACCAGTGATGAATATCCTGCAGTGATGAGGACAGTAATTATGATGCTTCCCCTCAGCATATAGCAGCACATTTAATCATGATTAAGCACAAGTAACCGTCTGCATCAATGTATAAAAGGGACCGTTGGCATCAGTTCAGATTACACTTGTATGTACTGTCATGAAACGACAGCATACAGTAGAAAGCAGAACAGAAGGGTGATGTACGGATGACAGGAGATGAGCTGTAACACTGTCCTCACCATATGCACTGGGACAAGACTCAAGTGACGTGCAATTTCTCTGTCTGCAGCTGAAAGTAAAAGTTGAATATGCAACAAAATTACAACCAATCAGAACCATCCAGTGTGTGGATGAGGTCTTATCTCGAAGAGAATAAAACTTAAAACACCTAACTTGTATTTTTGGTGCTTTTTCTCCGAAAGACATTCGATTATAGGATTTAGTCATATAATAGTCATATAAAATGTTATTTTCATTTTGTCTCATCGTGCCTTGTTAAGTCATGGGGCCCTATTTTAACGATCTGAAACGCAAGTGCGAAGCGCAAAGCGCAAATGACTTTGTGGGCGGATCTTGGGCGCTGTTGCTATTTTCCCGGCGGGAGAAAAAACTCTTGCGCCAGGCGCAAATCAATAAGGGGTTGGTCTGAAGTAGGTTCATTATTCATAGGTGTGGTTGGGCATAACGTCAAATAAACCAATCAGAACGTCATCCAACATTCCCTTTAAACGCAAGTGCGCAAGTTCCATGGCGGGTTGCTATTATTATGAAGGATTTACCAGGCGCATGCCAGAAGCGGTTCACAGCCGAGGAGACCGACGTTCTTGTAAGAGCAGTCAAAGACAGAGAAGTTGTTTTGTATGGGGATAGGAGAAACCCGCCCAAATCAGCGTAGATAAAACAGGCGTGGGAGGAAATAGCCACAATTGTCTCATCAGCTGGCATCCCAGCATGAACAACGCGCAACGCGCCACTGACTTTAGACTAGTTTTTTCTGGTCAGTGGCGCAATTGTTTTTTGAAACTGCAAAATAGCATCAGGGATGGTTTGTGCCGGAACACGCCTCCTTTTTTGCTCTGAACCGCCCAGGGAGCGCAACTTCATTCCCTAGTTTGCCGACGTGCGTCTGTGGAGGGAAAAACCTGCTGTGCGCCGGTGCAAAATACGAATGATACATGCGTCACTGACAAAGTCAATTGCGCTGGGTGCAAGATAGGGCCCCATGGTGTCATATGGTAAGATGAGTGAAACAATAGGCGAGCTCTGATCTCTGATCAGGTGGAGCATTTTCCCTGTTTCAATCTAACCATTTCATCATCTGTTTTTCTGTGTTTGACTCTGTAACCTGAACCCTTGGGTGTGTGATATTGTCTTCTGATTATCAAACAACACTAATGAAAATCTTTACAAGTAGCACTAACTCAGCTTTTACAGGCCTGGATAGAGCAGTGATTTCCTCAGGTTTACGCATTCAATAGCATTTTGCAAGACATACTGTATAGTAGGAAGACTATACAGTTTAGAAGTAAGCGTGATGCTGTTGCTCCTTGGTGTTTGTGACAGCTGAAATGAACACGAAGTCCATCTTACAGTACTAGATGTGATAATAGCCAATAAGGAAGGTTGTCTGGTTCCTCCAATTTCTTGGGCCGTCATCTGCCTATGTACGTCAAATCTGTCAACTTGGACCAACCGAGTGACTAAATCTAGGATCTGGATACATGAGTGATCAGTGTGAGTAATGAACGACCTCAGTGTGACGTTTCGTCTGAAGCTCAATTGAGCAGATGCACCAAACGCTGCAGGATCCATCTGTGTCCATCTGGTGTGATGGTTTACACTTGGCAGGTTAATTTGGCTGAAGGAAAACTTCATATTTCAGTGAATTAGGACATACAAAACAAAGGGTTAGAAAGGGGTTTGTTTGTAAAATGGTCAAATGTGACACACTGACACAAGGAGAACATGCATACAGAAATACCCAGCCGAGGTTCAAGCACAGGAGCCACTGTGCCACCCTGGAACCTTTATGTTGAGATGATATCACTAGTTAGATATTACCAATATTATACATTTATCAATTCAGTGACTGATTACATAGTTGACCAGTTGATGCACTGGACGGTTCTGTTTTTCATTCACTCTTGGTCATTTGTGGTATAACCTCTATTGCAGCTGGAGGACTATTGATTGTAGTCTTGCTCAAGATGTTTTATAGATCATTAGATTAAATTCCTTTCTTATATTGATTATGGTTTTTGAGGGCAGCAGTGACACACAATTTCTGTGGAGCATTATCACGGGGAAGAGTCATGGATCGATTCAATGCAAGCTATTATGTTTCAAATCAATTACCGGAACATTTGAAGGGAAGTAATCAGATTAAACTATTAATGTCGACGAGAGCTCCCGTTTTAGGTTACATTGGTGTAAAAAGACACATATTTTCTATAATTAGCGAAAAATACAATCATGCCAAGCAGGGGCTGGAGAGTAAATGTCACTGCTGCAATAAAATGAGGATAATAAATAAATAAGAGAACGAGAGAAGCAAGTTACGGCCAAAAATAGGAGAATATATCAGTGGCGGTATTGTCCTGTTGCCTGTTAGCTGGGAGATGTTTTTGTGTAATGAGGTAAGGAGGAACCATCAGTGTTGGCTCTCTGCATCCCACACACACACAAATCTCTCTTATGAGAGTCACGCTGTGCCACCTCATGTGGATGCAATGGCAGATGTGCAGACAGAGGTGTCATATTCCCATTCAAATACAGAGTGCGATACTTCACCCTTACGTGATTTGTGAAGGATTGTGGGGATTTGAGAGGCTTTTTGCAAGTTTGTGTGATAAGTGTGCCTAGTTTGTATGTACAGTATAAACATGCATGGGATAAAACGTGTGTTGGTGTGTGGTTAGGCTGTAGTCCAGCTCTGCAGGGCTGTGGATTCATTCAGGTCTCCAACATGCAGGATTATCTGCATGAAAGCAGGAAAGGCGAGCAAGATTTAAAGAATCCACCTTAAAGGGACATTCCACTTTTTTGAAAATATGCTCATTTTCCAGCTCCCATAGAGTTAAACATTTGATTCTTACCATCTTGGAATCCATTCAGCTGATCTCTGGGTCTGGCGGTACCATTTTTAGCATAGCTTATAGCACAATCCATTGAATCTGATTAGACCATAAGCATCACGCCTAAAAAAATAACCATAAAGATTCGATATTTTTCATATTGAAAACTTGACTCTTCTGTAGTTACATCGTGTACTAAGACCTACGGAAAATTAAATGTTGTGATTTTCTAGGCAGATATGGCTATGAACTATACTCTCAAACTGGCGTAAAAATCAGTGACTTTGCTGATGTAACATGGCTGCAGCAGGCGTAGTGATATTACGCACTGCCCAAAAATAGTTCCCTCTTATTGAAAGTAACCAAAGGGACTTTTTTCGGGCAGTGTGTCTGCTGCAGCCATGTTACATCAGCAAAGTCACTGATTATTACGCCAATTTGAGAGTATAGTTCATAGCCATTTCTGCCTAGAAAATCGCAACTTTTATCCATATTTTCCATCGTTCTTTGTACACTATGTAACTACAGAAGAGTCAAGTTTTAAATAGGAAAAATATTGAAACTCTTTGGTTATTTTTTAGCGCAATGCTAATGGTCTAATCAGATTTAATGGATTATGCTAAGCTATGCTAAAAGTGGTAGCGCCAGACCCAGAGATCAGCTGAATGGTTCCAAAATGGTAAAAATCAAATGTTTAACTCCAGGGGAGCTGGAAAATGAGCATATTTTCAAAAAAAGTGGAATGTCCCTTTAAAAACAAACTATTCTCTGTCAATATGTGCAGAAATACAGTGATGATCAGCAAATTTTCAATATTTATATTATATTTTTATACATGATTCCAACAGATCAAGTGCATGACTGAAATGATCTGTTAACAGTGAATGAAGAATAAGTGATTGTTAGTCATTTTTATTTGTGTGTGTGCGCGTGTGTGATTTTACATGGGGACATTTGTCCCTGACCCTTACACACACCCTGGTCACCTGAGCTCTCCCTTTTATTTGCAGGCTGGAGAAAGTTCACGACCACAATAGGAAATCAAATATGAGTTCTAGATTTTTCCGTGAAATTGAGGAGGTAATCCAGTTTGTGCAACACAGAATGAAAGAATCGTTCAGCTGCAGTCTCATAATCCCCTGTAATAACAAGCTTATGTACTAAAGCTTACATAATTTAATCTGGGATCTTTTATACAGTGGCATTAAAATGATATCAAAGCTGGACCAGTAATTCGCAGCTGGCAAATCAATAGACAGATGAGCCACATTAATTCTTAAAATGTGTGAGTGCAGCATGGACTGAAACTGATGTGCATGGCTCAGGTTGGGTTTGGCAGGGGTAGCTGGTCTCGTCTGATACTCTTATTGCTTTACCTTAAGTTTTTTTACTAAATTTTCATGCATTAATTAACAAAAACATTGCTAGTACAAACCACCCATGAACAACATTTTTTATTTTTGTTTATTTAAGCATATAGATATTTTACAAAATACCCAGAACCAGCTTAATCCGTTGTCTTTAAAGACATTAAACAGGCTGTTTTTGCATAGGACAATTAGAGACTGATTAAACTGTACTGAAATTGTGTCAGGGACAATAAAATTCATTTGGGGTTACAAGAGTTGTAATTAGGTCTATTGAAGCTTTTCCACTATTAACATTTCTTAATTATAGTTAACAGCTGAATTGGGTATATCCATCCTACCTTCATGAGTGTTTTGTTTACTAAACAAGATTCGTCTCCGGAGCCTTAATAAAAACATTCTGGAATAATTAAACGTCCATTCGGTAATTTTTCCTCATTAAAAAGTTTTACACATAAAGAAGTAAACAGCTTTTGACAATATGATTAATATGGTCGGGTCGGTAAATAAACAGCGAATTGTAGCAGAGTACTAAACTAATTTCTCGCATCCCACAGCTGTACATATTAATGCATGCCAAACATGAACAAAACATACTGAGTGGCCCTTTAACAAATCATTTGTTGTGCTCATAATAGTCTACCTCAGTAGTGCTGCACTGAATCAGATACTGGCTCAAGGACAGAGCTGAACAGCAGAAACATCATTTCCTTCTGCAAACCCCCTCTTTAAAATTTTGCTTACTGAGAGAGGCTGGTGGGAAGGCACTTTTTGTTTGTTTGATGGCATGTACCTGGTATTGCAAGTTTGAAACAGATTATGTGTGGTGTCTGACTGATATGGGGTTTTAGGGATTTAATTAGAAAAGCTGTTTGGGTGAAATGGAATAACTTAGATGCTGGGAACATTTTTAACAGTTCCATTTTTTGGGCCACTTTCAGAAGAGTTCTGAGTCATCATAAAAGGCAATGTGAAATTGAAGTTTTGTGGCCTTTAGTCCATGTCTGATATAGTAACTTTAACAAAACACACATTAATGAAGATTTTAAATGTACAGTCTTTCTGACCAATTACAACTCATTTTGCTTGTAGAGGAAATTTGCATTAAAGTACAATCTCAGAAATAAAGGTACTGGGGCAGAAAATGAGTAGCTTAAAAACATAATGTAAGTCATAATGTGGTTAGTCTTTGTGTCTTTGAAGTAACAGAATGTTTTCAGACCATCAGTCTGATCATCAGTGTTTTCATCCGTCCTCAGATAGAGATGAGACTAAAGCACATCAGTTATTTAAATGTGATTTTATGAGACAGGATTGTGTCATGTAAGCCTGGGCAAATTTCCCTTGGTTGTCCTGTCAGTGGGAATTAAAATGCTGTCCTGATGTTCACACTCAAGATGGCATAATGTTCTTTGCTGAAATCAAAGGATAATTTTGTACAAATTCAAAACTTTTTCAAGGTTTATTCACAGCACTTCTTTAATGTCAGAAAACCCAAAGAAAAATGTACTGCTGAGCAGTTGCTCAGGAGAATTAACAGGCTTTAGTTATGTATTGACTTTTCACACTTGAAATTGTATGAGAATAATAATAACAACAAACAGAATCAAATTAATTGTTAACATCTTACCTAGTATTGATCTATGGAATTAAAGTGGATAGTGTAATTTTGATCATGATGTTGGAGTTCATACTGAAGTGTCTGATCACAGTATGATCTTTTCTTAGAGAAGATTTTGAGAGGCAAAACATTTGAACAAAAGTCTAATTTATTAATTTATTCCAGTTTTTGACTAAATAAATAAATAAATTGCGATTTTAAACAGACTGCAATATTTTTAATTTGCCACAGGAAGCTTCAAAAATGACGAAAATCCAAGATCTACTCCCAAAATCAGTAACTCTTTATAATAAAATTTATTTATCAGTGATATCATTCAATGTTTAGATAAAAATATATTTTAGGCTGCATGAATGAATAACAATTGAAGATGCAAAAGCCTCTAACCATGGGTTCACACCAGCCGCGTTTAAAGGCGTCAAATTCGTGTCTACCGCGTCTAGTTTGCCGCTTGAACATTTTGAGTTTAGTCACGTCATCGAGGGTTTCATGCGGAAATTCGCGTCATGGCAGGGGCTTCTGCGATTCCGCTCGCTCTCTGTAATCATGTTACTACTAGAGCAAGTGTTTTTCGCCAAAGTTTAAATTTTTCAACTCCTGCGTTTGCTGCGGCAACACTCAATTCGTGCCATTCGCGTGATCTAGACGCGCGAATGAGGCAGAATCGCGTCTACAGCACCACACTAAACGCCTCATTCGCGCCACAAGACGCGTCTTCAAATTGACTTAACATTGAAATCACTTGCGCTTGACGCCTCTACCACAGTTGGTCTGAAAGCAGCATAAGTGTGTCTGTTTTCTTGTAAATTAGCTTTTTTATCAGGCTCTTATGTTTCGGTTCAATAATTTTACTTTAATGTCAATGAAAAAGGCTATTGGTCAGTAATTCTAAGGCCTTATTTTCACATATGTCACTTTAGTCATTGGCATTTAACAAATTTAACTGTCCTTCACTGCAAAACCCTCTAAAAGCATTTTGGACAAGGCTTAACTAAGTAAATAGTTGCAAAATCACTAAAAATGCAACTAGAAACATTACAAATGATAGTCAGAATGTAAAAATTAAGAAACTGAACTGCACACTAAATGGCACTGTGATCGATGTGACTGCAACTTTTGGATTTTTTCAGGTCCAAGTCCTCACAAGAGACACAAGTTTGAATGTGATCCTCGGTTGTTTTGCATGCCTTCGTTCATCCTATTCATATTTCGTGCACTTAGAGGACTTTGCTTAAAAACTGTAGTGGCGTTTAATGGATTCTGCCAACAAAGCAGTATTTCTGAATGACCTAAGACTGGGATTAAGCAGATTTGAAGCAAAGGTATTTGATGAACATTTAATACGTTCAGTCAATATGATCATTATCTTATTTTTGATGGAGGTGGTGTTTAGCGGCTCCTCAGTTATTCTCTTAAAGCAACACTAAAGAGTTTTTGCTCTTTGCTCCCCCTACAGGTTAGAAGCGTAATTGTCCATTACCCACTGTCGTAAATACTGCAGCATAGCTGGCTCTGATTGGATTGTAGGTCTGTCGTAAAGCAAGATTTTGTAGTTTTCACTCGAACTACAGGACCGCGACCCGACGGTTGGAAACTTCTTTAGTGCGGTTTTTGGCTGCAAAGCGAATGTGAAAGTGTCGTTCACCCTGTTTCGAGTGGATGAACGACTGAAACTGTTTTGGAAGCGTTATTTTAAGGTAAAAAAAGTCTTCGGTGTTGCTTTAAAAGTTTTTACAAACGATCATTGCATACAATGCTCCCTTATAATGTAACATTATACAGTCATTTAAAGTTATAGCGGAGCAGCTACCAAACAATTAAATTTAAATGTGCTGTGCCGTGCCATTTAAAAAGTCATTTCCTCATTTGAATTCAGCCAAGAAGATACACATCTTAATTCATTGAGCATACGACAGGGGCCGCAACCTGAGCCCTCATCAGAGGGTTTCAAAGGGATTGTCAGCAAGCACCTTGAAACCAGATTCATTTGTCAGAATCAAATTCTTGGTCCCGCTACTTTTTGTGTATTCTGTGCAGGCAAATCAACAAGCTCATAGGGACAAATCGTTTATCCCTGAAACCCAACAGCTTTGCACAGCATCAATAACCAGTGTTTAACATAGACCCGTGTTCTTGTTTGTTAATGAGTGTTCCTGTTGCTCAGGTATCATTGTGTTAGCAGCACAAAGGCTGTGAGTTATGATGATATGCAGGGAATACACACTGATATAATATAGTTTAGCCTCAGTTCACTGTAAGTCACTTTGAATAAAATCTGCAAATGCATAAATGTGAAATGTCAGTGACTTCAGATTCCTTTAGAATTGGTCTTTGCTGTGACAAAGGCTTTTTCTGACGTGCAGACAAAGATTTATCCAAGTAAGGTCTATTTAATTTTGTGGTCTGAATAATGAAAATGCATGAACTTTAGTTTTATGCATGACCTTTACAAATTTTATTAAAGGATGTCTGCATATCTGTTTCAGTCTGAATGGTCAGATGTTTTAACCAATATTATACACAACATGCAGTAGTGCTTACACAGCTTTGCCTTAAAGAGATAGTTCACCCAAAAATGAAACATTTGAGGTCATTTACTTGCCCTCATATTGTTTTGAACCTGTATGATTTTTTATTCTGTTGAACACAAAAGAAGATATTTCTATAAAGGATGGTATGCAAACAGTTGACGGCACCCATTATTTACATAGTAAGAAAAAGAAATATATTAAAGAAAATTTCTGTTCTCACTACCAGCTATCTCAATGTGTCCTTTCATTGTTGTGAGCTTAAAGCGTCATGAAACTCCGCTGTTTCAGCTCCAGTCTACCTCACTATCATTTTGAAAAATGCAACTTAAAGAGTAACTAAACCCCTGGGCAGAGCCTGACTCCACCCACTGAAATATTTGAAAAATGCAAGAAAAGTGGGCAGATCCCAACGGAGATAGAGGGGACGAACTAAGTGTGTGGTGAGATCGTAACAAGGGCGTGGTGAGCTTGAACCTGCTTACGTCACGAGTTATTTCTTGGACCCAACATCCAATAGGAAAATTCAACTGCAGTAGCCACCGTTCAACCTGAAGAGGGCAGCACTCAGACGTTTTTACACCATATATTGTAGTATTGAAACACTTTATATCCAAATGTCAAAAAACTTACTAAAATCAATGAACAGCACTAATAAAGCATCATTCTTACAGATCATTCACTAAAAAAAGTTGGTTTAGGGTTTAGTTACTCTTTAAATGGGCGTGAACGCTGTGAGAAGAACGGCAAGGAGTGGGCGGGGCAACTAATATAAGCAAATATTTACTAATAGCAGTATTACAGAAATAATTGAACTGAATATAATATTTTATTTAAACAAATGTAAAGTAAAACTGTTAAAGTTGAAATAATAGCGTGTTTGAAGATAATAAAAAGTCCTCAGGACATGGTACCTCAGAAAAGTCCACCTGTCCCCCGTATCTTTCCCGAGCAAATTCAGTTGATGGTGAGTCTAGCCCTGAAAGCATCACTGGGAAAATCATCCAATGTATTTACAGAGTGTGCGTAATGGCGCACTCACATTTACTTTACTAAGAAAACACTATCTTCATAATAATGAGACACCGATGGTCATAATCTACTACAGTGATTTGCCACGTCACAGCCCTTGACGTTTACACGATATGGATTTTAAACCCCGGAAGACAAAAATATCACAAAAAAGCTGAAAATTAACTAGTTTTCTCCTAATGTTAAAATTAACAGATACTATCATTTTCTTCTATGATGTGCAACATTACTAACTCTGTTAACATCTAAAAAAGTGTTGATAGTGTTTTATGACGCTTTAAATTATTATTATGGCAATAGATATGAAGTATCTGTACTGTTTGTATCTGTATGCACTGTCTGAACAAAGAGATCTTAAAAATGACAGTGTGGCAGTAAAATCAAAATAACAAATTTGAGAAACAAATCTGAATTGTGTGCCCTGAACAAAGCCAGTGGTTCTTTCAACTGAAATAATTACATGAAGTTCTCTATGCAGGTATGGTGCTGTAAATTTATTTTTCCTGTAATTTTACTGTATGAGTATGTGGTCAGAACAGACAATGTTGTTTTAAGCTGTGAAATGCCTTAAAAGCTTTCTAAAAACCCCTCTCAGATAGCTCTATTAGGGTGGGGGATTTTAAACAAGTGGTTTTGCACCTATTTGGCTCCCCCTACTGGCTTAACTTGCAATCTCTTTGCTGATTGGCTGACTTTGCTGCCACTCAAAAAATGTAGCCAATTATTTTAAAGTGGAGGGGCAGTTAGATGCCTGTGATGTCATAAGCATCAGTTTTTCAGATTGGGCCGTTTTCTGGCTGACATTTCTAAAAGAGGAATTTCTATGAGACTAAGATGTTTAGCATGTCTAGCACTTTTTGTATGTTTGTAAATGCGGGTAGACTACGATTATTCAACAAAGACAAGGTAAAAATGGTTTTTCATTCTCTGTCCCCTTTAACATCTAAGGGCATGGTCTAAAGCAGTGGTTCTTAACGTTATTCCTGGAGGCCCACTGCCCTGCATGTTTTGTATGTCTCTTTTATCTGGCAGACTCAGTTCAGTTCATTGAGATCTCTTCTAATGAGCTGATGATTTGAATCAGGTGTGTTAAATAAGGGAGACATACAAAATGTGCAGGGCAGTGGGCCTCGAGGAATAACGTTAAGAACCACTGGTCTAAAGTGCATGGCACACAGTCTAAAAAGGCCATGTCCGAATCCACTTGTTTTTTTTTGACCCTTTAAAAGCCAGTTGCGCTCGCGCCATGATGTTTCCCTATTTAGATGGCACTCACACCATTCCGATTCCTTATTTAGATGGTGGAATTTGTTAACGGAAAAACTAAGCTGAGGAAGAAGACCACCAGTTTAAGATTGATGTTAAAATTGTGTTGTTTTTATTTGTATTAAAATTGTTATTCAATATAATTGTTATAATTGTTTTCTTTTAGTCATGGAAGTAAAATTAGCAGGCTTTTAATTGCTGTAACTTTATGGATAGCCTACATTATCAGTGTAATCTCAAAGAATAATTTACAAATATGCAAGGGAAGGTTTGTACTCTAATACTTTATTTGTAACAAACAGGAGAATTCAAGATTACAAGAATTTACAAACGTGTGTAGAGCCGAAACGTTTCAGCACTTGAACAGCGCCGTGAGTGTTTTGAAAAGCATTACTTAAAAAAGGTTCTCATCTTACCATATCCAGAGCTACAAAGTCATCATATACAAAAAAAACAAAATGAATGCAATATTTGCATTTGTTTATAGCAAAACATTCAATTACTTACCAGGCTACATGTGAAACAGCTCTTTACACCTTCTAACGTCTCGTAATCTGTCCTCATTTATGTCCAAGAGACTCAATAATAATCTTTTACATATTAGTCCTTTAATTTTTCTTTATTCAAAAACATTTGCTGCGCATCCATGTGTTTGATAAGCAAACGCGCGTTGTTGTCCCGTTTATAGGCATATATTACTAACTCGCTCTTTAAATATCAAAAACAATATTGCGCCATTGACTTGTCTATTTAAGTTGGCTCAAAATAGCAACGCGCCAACAATGCGCCCTAACACACCTTGTTTTCAGACCAGAACACACATGGGCACCAAAATGGACGCAAATGTATTTACTATTTAAACAACATGGCGCTGAACATGAAAATGACAACTGTGCTGGGCTAAAACTAGCAAAAAACACTTGCGTCACGCTAAACTAGCTAAAACTAGCAAAAAACACTTGCGCTCCGCACTGCATTGCGCGGGGTCTTTGTGGCACATCCGCATTTAAATGTCTATTTCTTATATTCCCCTGTTGTTAAATAGTTTTCATACATCAGTTGTGTTATCCTCCGTTGATCCAAGTCAAGCACTCTTCCTTTTTTTGCTCTCTTAAAGGGGTCATAGTGTAAATTTGACTTGTTCCATGTTTAAGAAAATGTTTAAAAAAAAAAATGTAATCTAAAAATTTTGAAAAAGAACAACCCAGTAACTTTATTTTGGTAAACCATTTTCTGCAAGCATGTGAAAAATTAGGTTGTTCCGACTTCTCCTGTTTTGTTGAGGTAGGTAGCAAAGCCAATTACAACGCCCCTTAATCTGCACTATCCAACTATGGCACTGCCATTTTGTGCAGAGAGAGAAAATAATTGACAGCACAATTGACTTTCAATTTCAACAAACCATCTTCATTGCGATCAGTGTTTGCATTTCATCAGCTCATTTCCATTTTAAAGGACACACACAAAAAACTTTTAGCATGCTGCAATAAATCTGTGAGGTATTTTAAGCTAAAACTTCACATACACACTCTGGTGACACCAAAGACTTATTTTATCTTAAAAAAATCTCACAATATGACCCCTTTTAAACCAATGCATAAAGCAGTTGCATCTGTCGAACACTCTGTATGGTTAAACAGATGTTTTAAAGAGTGGTTAATGAGCTGGATGTCTCTGTTTAGTCTGCCGTTTGTCTGTTTTAATGGCAAAATAAATGACAACCCAGATGTTTATATTACATGATGGCTTGTCAGGCTGATGGGTAATAAAACTCTGGCAGGTGTGCTTTACAGAATGGGTCGATTTAAATAGCACAAATTAGAAAACACAGGAATAAGGTTATATATTGTAATCAAGGTGAAATAATAAACAACTTTAGGTAGTTGCAAGAGACTGAAAGAACTATTCACTTTGAATTGTGCTGTTAGGGACATTTATTTTGATGAACCTGCTTTGGTTTGGACAGACGCATGAATACATTTCCACTTGAATTGATAATTTTGTGTCCCCTGAAGGAGGCTATGTTGATGTTGGCAATCTTTTACGTGCATCCGTTTGATATTTTAATAATTCTTTATTGCCATCAGTTTCTTGGGTCATGTCAAGAACAGTCATGAAAAACTACATTTTGGCTGTTTTGGGCCAGTTTAATCAAATGCACTGTGAAAAATAAAATGCTAGATTTTATTGCTATTGCCTGAGGCTTTGCTTTAGGAAGGGTTTGTTTTGAAAACGCACAATGCAACATTTTTGTGAAGAATATAAATACAGAATATGAGCTGTTTATTGCCTCAGAGACATTTGCTGAAAGTGAATCTGTGTCAGCGAAGGGCCATATGAATTATAAATGTGGATATCAGATCAGTTGTAAAAAGGAATCACTTGTATCACCTCCAGCACTACGGACCATATCCAATGAATAAAGTGTATTAAAATGAAATAAGAGATCTTGAAATCGATCTCTTAACAGAGCAGAATAACATGTATTTCAGTTCAGCTGACATATTGTACAGAGTATATCAGTGCCTATATGGATTTCATTCTGTACATAGATTTGTCATTCATACTGTAGATTGACGTGCTTACAAAACTCTTGTTTATCCCATTGGCAATGTCAATGGAACAATCAGTGGTATGAGTTTGGGGTGGGACTACCTGATTGTCCAAACAATGGCAGATGGAGGGTTAAAGAGGTGATAGGAGTGCTTTTGGAAGCCTGTTTGAAAATCATTATTTTTGCAATTTCTTTTAGCGTCACCACACCGTAAAATGTTGGATCAATTACAAAATTACTTCATGCCTAAAAATGTAAGCCAAGTGAGAATACAAGTACTTGAGCTTTAGCACTGTTCTGGATTAGTTACTACGACCAAGTTATCGATTTTCTTAGCAGACGTGTCACAGATGCAAGTAATCTCTCTCCCTTTTTTCTCTCTCTCTTTCTTCTTCTCTCTCTCTCTCTCTCTCTCTCTCTCTTATTCTTTCTCTCTTTCTTTGCACACTTACACACACCCATATACACATACACACTCATCTCTATTGGCAGGGTGAAGATTAGCTCCATCCGAGCTCTCTGCTGTTCAAGTGATTTGCCAGGAAACAGTCTCTGGCTGAGCCACAGATCTCAGATTAAACCTCTTTATATCCTTCAATACGCTCTCTCTGTCTCACTTTCTGTCTACGGGTCTGGACAGGTGGTTTGATAACACATAATACGTAGTGTAATCAAATGTATTGATTCTCATGCTGACAGAGTGGTTCTAATACAGTGGATAGAAATGCTCTGCGGTGATGCCGAGTGAAGCTAAACACAATCAAAGTAAGTGCCCGCTGCTGTGTGAGATGTGCCACATTCATTCTCCTGCCCTGACCTCGCTGAGCCTAAATGACCAATGAAGTAATTGCATTCACATTACTGCACAACAAATAATGGCTTAGAGGCATCCTTGAAATTAAAATAGGATTTGTGAGGCGTTTAATTTACGTCTGTTAGTTTTGAGGAAATCTGTATGCAAGTACAGTCATAAAATGTGAATAATTTTTTTTCAGAACGTATATGCATTTTCAGATTTGCACATATAGAATATTCATTATTTCTGTGGAAGGAAAGACAAAAAAATTAGCAATAGAAAATAGCAGATCATAGTTCACAGCTGTGATGTAATGAAGGTTATAGGCTAATAAAAAAGGATAAAGCATAAAATATGTCCCATCCGACCTATAATAACATTTACTGGAAGAGAAACTGATTGTCAAAATGGCCATAGATATTCGTCTGCATGTTATAATGTTTAAGTCCTAGAGAACCACAGTACTGCACATTTTGTTATCGTGCTCATATATCAGTATATTGTGCACACTGTATAACTTTGGGCACTAACATTAAAAATCCCTACCTGTTAGTAGCTTTTGATTAAGGAGTTTCTACCAAATGCATTAACATGATTAGGCTACATAAAGTCTAAGTTGTTTTTTAAAGGCCTCATGTGTGTCACTGTGTTTATTGGGTTTGTTTGTGTGATTTCAAGGCTTCCAAAAATGTTACACAAGGGAACATAGTGAGCACTAATTCTTCCTGAACCAAACTGGTATAACTCAAAAAATGGCCTAAATCAGCTTAAAGGGACACTCCACTTTTTTGAAAATATTCTCATTTTCCAGCTCCCCTAGAGTTAACATTTGATTTTTACCGTTTTGGAATCCATTCAGCTGATCTCTGGGTCTGGTGGTACCACTTTTAGCATAGCTTAGCATAATCCATTGAATCTGATTAGACCATAAGCACTAGGGAAGCTGGAAAATTTGCATATATTTTTAAAAAGTGGAGTGTCCTTTTAAGACGATTTCCGAATTATTACCTAAACTGGTCTCCCAGCCTGACTGGTGTTCAGCTGGTCAGTTAGTCTCTTAGCCCGAGCAGCAAACAAATGCCTAGCTCAGCCAGACTACTGTAGCTGAGACCACAAACCAGCTTTCCCTCATATAAGTTGTTTTAAAGCTGGGAAAGAATACAACATTCACCTTTATTTGACTGATACTGCTGTTGCAGCTCACCAGGGTCAAAGGGCAGGCTTCACTCGCAGCATTGTATTGCCATTTTCAGTATGCACACCATGTCAAGTACTCCTAATGCCAGCTTCCTGACAAGAAAATGAAGGCCCCCTCATTCCTCTTGTTTCTTCCCAGGTGACACGATGTCCCCATTCCGTCACTATTAAAGATACAGGAGATTCAGAGAGTCTGGAAAACGGTCCATTATGGCCTGCCGGAGGGAGTACAGGCACCATTAGGGGGTGATATCCGTTACAAATAATGCATGTCGCTCCATTCTGTCAAGAGCAACGAGAGAAGATTGCAAAGGGGCAAAAATGAGACACACATTACTGTTTTAAAGTGCTAAAGAAAGATATCTATAAGTGTATATGGGTTTCCTTTGTGTCATAATGCATTCGATCTATGTGTCGACTTAGTTTTAATGCTGTGAGTTTAGATAAAGGTATTTACAAATGACTAATTCAAAGTGGCATTTTATTTTAAAAAAAATCTGTTGAAATATTTATTAAGTTATGTTTTTAATGGTAAATGACAGATGGATTTAAAATATTAAACTTACAGTTCTTATCGCTTTAACTGTGCATAATCTGTTTATGGGTGCAGTGACATCAGTATTTCAAGTATTACTTTGCACAATTGCCTTATTTTCAACTGGTTTGTGGAAGTCAGTGGATGGATGGCTCTTGAACTCATTTTCCTTTTCTTCTTATCTGCTAAAAAGTAAATGTAAAAAGAAATACACCCTGTGATCTTGAAGTTTTTTTTATGTGACTTTCGCTTGAATCATTCTCTTTTTCAAGAAACTGATTAGAATTTAATGGACATGCTAAATTGCTTTCAGATAAAATCGTTTGGTGTAATGGACAATTTCCTAGTAACTGGGGAAAGAAAATACAAAATAAGTATTCGACCACAAACCAAGTGTAATTAATAACTATGCCACATATAGTCACAGTAAATTGAAATGAATTTGAGAATATATATCATTAATCATTCGTAAATAAAGTTAAAGATTTGACAACTGGAGCCTTGACAACAAACCATACAATGCCAGCATGGTTTCCAGTTCACAATAACATAAAGGTAAAACTTACAAAGTGCTAAAGTCTCAAATGTGCACATAACCAGAAAGCCTGACATAGTCATATTAAGGTTGAGATATTTATTGAGCTGTAGAGACAACTTTTCAAATTCAAAATAAGTGTTCAGAGTGGCATGTGTGTTGCTCTTCATTTCGAAATATGTGTTTGTTGCATCATGTGAACCATGTGCATAATGCATTTTTATGATTTATGATAAAAGAGACGTTCACGAAATACTCACAAGACACTTACTTAACACTAAACTCTGAATACACATAAGATTAAGCGAGTATCTGGGAAACACAAGCGTTTATTTTATCATTTACCCCTTAAAAGCGTCTGCATCAGGCTTGTATTTTGACATCACGCAAGATGCACATAAGTTTACGTGACGCGGCGAACACATATTTTGAAATTATGAGACATACACATGACGAGCTACATACATGTTGTGATAAGCTTCGCATCGTGCGCCCTGTGGATAAATTGTGATATTTTAGGCTTTGTTTATTTCTGCGAGGATGACGTTTAAAGGAGCTATTAACATCATTTTTGATGCATGTGATATGTGACATTTCCAGACTGATTTCCCATAAACAAGCGGGAGCTTTTAAATATTCATTCTCCTACACAATCCCAAGACATACACAGTCACTATTGTCTTTAATAAAGAACAACTAGACAGAGAGGATGATTTTCATTTATCCTGAAGACATTTGTTTGTTGGTTTGCATTGATAAACATTAAAAGGAGACATCTTGCACAACACAGAAATGTAAACCGGAAACATTTAGGGATTCTATATAAATTTTACACTAGGTACAGTGAACATGACTAAAGCAAAGTACTTTCAAATGGCTATTGATTTACCAAGATATATATGATCTCTACAGTAATCATAGACCGAGGCTGATTCAAATGCACTTTAAGGTAAAACATTTACATTTAGGTATTTAGCAGACAGTTTAATCAAAAGCAACTTAGTGTGGAAAACAACAAAGCAAATCATCCTAATGGAGTAATAACATGAGAAGTGTTAACATACACTGTTTCAACATTTATTACAGACAAACCTGCTGAAAAGTGAGAAAGATGTAAAAAAGCTTTTTACTCTTTTTCATTTGCTGTGATTTCTCTCCAACATCGAAAGGAAACGGGTTATTGGAGCTGTTAGCAGACAATTAATATATCTTTATTGTGCAATAATGGAGACCCTGACAGTTGTCCTATGTGTCGGCATTACAGACACATTAATGATATCGAAAATGTGAATCATAAATTTGCCCTTAAGGGAAGATGTCTGTTATAATGTCACTGTTCAGTGTGAAAAATGAAGGGGATTGGTCTCATTAATATTTGTTAGATTTGCCTTTCTTTATCCATTTCAAATCAGTCTCATAGCAATTCATACATATTTAACAGGTGGCTAATTCGTATTAATTCATAGAGGTATGACCACACTCGTATGTTTTTGAATGATTTGCTTTCGTCCCTGTGATGTTGGGTTAAGGGTGGTGGTAGGATTATGGGTTTTCACAATTGTGTTTTTATGATAATTGTACTTTAAAGTGCCATCTTATGACTGCTTTTCCACAAGTTAAATAGGTGTATGAGTTCCATAAAACATGTTTCAAAAGTTGTTTACTCGAAATAGCTTGTAGGAAAAGATTCTTACCCATCTCTAGTAGCCTCTGTTTCAGTGTATTTCAGATTGTGCCGTTTTGAGGTGGTCATTACATATTTATGAGCTGCTGCTCCTTTGGCCACGCCCCACTACGCCTGAAGTCATGTGCGCATGCGCAATGGTATCGCGAGCAGTACAGACTGTATTATTATTATTAAATATTATTATTAACGGTTTATGTATTGCCAACAGACAAATCAAGCAAAAAAGTATCACTAATAAGTACATTCCAGGAGAAGAAACTCATGACACATAATGATTCGAGAGTAAATTGTGATGTGATGTAGCATTCTCAACAATTCACTCGTTTTGCCCTGGACAATGCTAACATATTCCCGTTATAAAACATTTTCAAACGCATTATTTTCGTAAATTACAGAAATTTAGACCCGGCGGGGAATGTATACTGCTTGTGGACAGCATGCTAATTGCTAGAAGCTAGCGGGAGGTCCGCCGTATCTTGAGAACGTAATAGAGACTCGGGCAGGGGCGTCAGTTTGTGTTGAAAAGTGGTGGGGACAAAAAATCAGATGAAAAAACATTACAGCAGGATGGGAAAAATATTGAATAACAGCGCATCAAAAATGGGCATAGTGTAAGCCGGTCAACAACACAAAAATACTCAGCATAAAGAAAAAATTTTCTTTGTATTTTTGCCTTGTTTTCAGTAAAAATATCTAAAAATTCTTAAATTAAGATGCTTTTTCTTGAAAAATAAGAAAATAAGTCTAGTTTTTAGACGAAAAATACCAAATTTAAGTGATTTTGTGCATAAAACAAGCAAAAAAATCTGCCAATGAGGTAAGCACAAAAATTTGAGAATTTTTCTTAAACACTAAATTCGCAGATATTGGCAGATATTTTTGCTTGTTTTAAGCACAAATTCACTTAAATTGTATATTTTTTTTCTAAAAACTATACTTATTTTCTTAGGTCATTTTGCTCATCAAGAAAAGCATCTTGATTTAAGAATTTTTAGATATTTTTACAGAAAACAAGACAAAAATACTAAGTAAGAAAGTCATTTTTGCAGTGTAAGTCGCAAGGGTATTGTTTGATTTTTCAGAAAATTTTAACCAAATGCTTTCAAAAAGTGGTGGGGACATGTCCCCAGTGTAAATGAGACCTATGGACTCGGGGGTACGTTAGGCTTGTCGGAAAAGCCGGGTCGGTAAGGCCCAGTCTTGGTTAGTTTGGCAAAACACTATTACTTAGTTAGTTCATGTAGAATTGTAAAATAAAGCAGTTAAATATTTCTTTTAACTTTCGAAAAGTACGGTAGCTGGTCACTGGCTTTGCAGGAGAAACCACGCTGCAAGCTAACTAGCATAGCGGTTAGCCACCACATCGTTCTCAATGGCAAATGACAACTAAAACACACACACACAATTCACCCCCTCGATGTGCACCAATTCATGGGCCGGATGATGTCAGTTTTTTAACGGTGCTAACAATATCTACAGGTATATAGCATACTGTCTACAAACATTAATAATATTAACATTACTATAAATCGTTCAAACGGTATAACTAACGGATTTATCATCAGTGTATGGTATCTGTTTTGAGAGACAGATGCTCTAGCATCATAAATGTTGTATTTTGTGACAGAAGTCCAGATAACAACATGCAGAATATAAACATGACTTCTTACCTTTGTGTTGATATAACGATCGTCAATCAAATCCAGTCATTTCAGATGTGTGAATAATCCATGAAAATTGTCCAATAAAATACATCCAATGACCATTTTTGTCCACAAATGCGTATAATCTGTGAAATATAGATATATATTCTGCTGTTTACATCAGAATTCGTATGAACTTTGTGTAATAGAATATAATATAGCCTACAATCTGAGGACTATTTACATCGTAACACACTGTATATGAGATTACACTTTCGGTTCCGGTAAACACATACAAACACGCGTTAAAACTTTGTTTTTAATAGTAGGTGAGAGTATAATAATTTCCAAATAGCGCTGTTATTTCCGTGAGACATGATAACAATATGTAAGATATCAACGATGACAACAGTATGGAGCGTATCAGCAAAGTGACTGCTCTCCAGCTACCTGGTGGGTGGAGACCTGGATTGTGGGGTGCTCGGCAGGAAAATTCAAGTGAATTTGCCATCTTTTTGTATTTATTTGTCATACTTTGCGCTGTCAGACACTATTCTGGATTTTGTATGGTGGCTAATATTTGCTCTCCCTGCTTATTTTTGGCTGAAGTTACCAAGCCCACTTACAGTATCTTTTAACTTCTCTTTTCCGACCACATGTCATAACGTTTTTCAGGAAAAATCTTCTGGGACTTTATGAGATTATATTTCTGTTACATAACAACATGCATCAGATTTTCTGTTGACTTTCATTTGTCTGTCCTTGTCTGCCTTGTGTCATGTTTTCTGCATACCCCTTTAATATTAAGTGTGTAGATGGCAAAGTAGTTTCTAGCCTAAGGAATGAAGTGCTTTGGACCTGCATTGGGATTATAGCTGTTGTTTGGCCTGGGGATCCACCAGAGGCAAGCTTAGATCCACAGAATAAAAACCTTTTGACTGTTGTAACTTTACATTTGTTCTTAACACCACATTTAGATGGGAAATAAAACCCAGTATCCCTAAACTATTTGACCAACTACACACAGCACAACGATTTTTTAGGGCCAAAAGATGGACGCTTCAGCCAGGTTTCTGATTTTTTTTTAGATTTAACTTTAAGTAGATTTTCACATGATCTATTCATATGCATGTTTATTAGGATTATGTAGATCATACTTTACAAAGTATTTATTTAAATGATTTGTATGTTTTGAGCTTTTTAATTGTTGGATGCATAGACTTGAAATGAATGACAAGCGTTTTAAGAGAAGAAGAGAAGACCATGCACAAGTATCTTAAACTTTCTTTTCAATGCAACTTTTAGTTTAACCTCTGATTTAAGTCCTCCGCACACAGTGCTAAAATATCCTCCTTATCTTCAGGCTTCTCTCTCAGTATTATTCTGGCTAAATGTAATTTCACAGAGAATATTCTTGTACTGAGACAAAATGTCATATCTGATACCAATTATTAAAATGAACAACACGAGACGAAATAAGCGATGATTGGATACAGAGCAAAAGAGACAAGATTTTTTATTCAAATTTTGTGTTATTCATTCGAATCAGAGGTTTGATTAATCCAGCAACCTTTTGAGCAAAGGTCTGAGGTCCCGCAGAAGAACTGATGGCTGCGAGATGCGATGAGGAAACTGAATCAAAAAAGGGCAGAAGCCAATGGAGGTGCCGAGTGCCTTCTCAGTCTCGATCACAATGTCCTTATGGCATCAGGTTTCCAAAAATCTCAACACCGTAATTGCAGTGGATGTGCCTATGTGAGCAGAAAATGGACTGACAAATCTTTGTGGATGTGCTTATGTTTTGCAATATCCCTAAACCTAAAAGACCAAGACACTGTAGGCTGCATAAAGGGTCTTTAAGCAGAGATGCATAACATACGGACGACCTTATACACTTTCAGAATGTTCAAAAGCTGTCACTAGGGTGGTACTCCCCCATACCATTTCGAAACGTACACCTTTGTACTTAAAATTATACATTAGTACCTCAAAGGTACACATTGGTACCAAATGTGTACATATTCTAAATGGTAAATGTTAGGACCTTTTTTAAAGGTATCATCCAAGTGACAGCTGTTGCATTTTTACATTTCTTTGTAGTGTATTACCATTACTTTATCAGCATGGCCCTGAACAGGTTTATTTTGGAAGCTAATAATGGGTACAGTTGTTTGCAAGTCTCCAACGATGATAAATATTTTATATTTAATAGCTTTAAATTATAGTACTATTTAGGTATAGATATGTACCTTTGAGGTACCTATATGCACCCTTTAGGTACAAAGGTGTACTTTTAAAAGGGTACCACCCTAGTCACCGCGTTTGTACCTTATTTCTAAGAGTGTAGATACTGAAATGAGGGTTTTTTTTGTGTGCATATGTCATATGGTGTTCACATTTGTGTGATAGCTGTGATGTGATACAGTCAGATTAGACATGAATAGATTAAGGCTGAGTCTCCCGTGTGCAGATTCTTCTGCATATTCATGCTATCGAAACAGGTGCTCTGCAAATACACAGTAATGAATCACAGGACACGATGTTAAATCAAATTGAATGCCTTTCTGTATGGATTACAAAAAATGTTTACTGTAGCTTTTTTCTTATTCACCACTCAACAAGTCACGTCAAGCACCACACTACACCACACCGCAACACAAAACATTTCCCCAATCAGTAAGCTTCTGTCAAGACATACAGTATATAGGGCTATAGCGGAAAGCTTGGTATAGCATGTAATTTGATAAACAACAGCATGTGCTTGATCATGGCATTGTGTTTAATTACAGACCATTAAAACACAGGGCTGAAACGGACCCAGCTGAAGAATAGAGAGCTTTGTATGGCTTTTGTGCTTTTCTGTTTCTTTGCTGGCTGTTTTGTGAATTTATGTGAACCTTTTTGTCATTGCTTTGGAACAGACTAGTTTTTTCAATTTTGATTTCAGGGGATTCAGGGACTTTAAGCAAACTTATAAGCTGCTCCCTATCTCCCTTAATCTCGTTGTCTAGGAGAAACAATCGAGATAAAGACATTAAAGATATCACTTTTGTGATTTTGGGGTAAGAGTAACAGCATTAGCATACCAATTTAAAACCAGAAATCCTAGAAAAGTCCAGTGGTGGTGTCTTGTGTGAGCAATATACTCTCTATCTAACTAAGTGGAACTATCTAAGTGTCACTCATTAATGCTCTGTTACATTTCATCTCCTCAATCACACCTGTTTTCATTTGATCTGCAGTTACTTTGTGATACAGTATCTCTCGTGCTGCGCTGTACTGCCTCTGGTTGTTGACAGCTGAGTGTTATTGAGACACATTGCTTCACTTCACTATTATTCTCCCTGGATTTGAAGAGCTTCACTGGAATCCTGTTTTCAGACATTTGGTAAACCTCGAGTAATCTTTAAACACATTTGCCTTTCTTCACTTTAGATGAACAGCTGAGCTATATTTGCAGAAATTTCTCATCTGAAAACGAACACTCTGTCATCATTCACTGACTGTGATGTTATTCCTCTGTGACTTTCTCCTGAAAGCACCATAAAACTTAGGAAACTTTAAAATCCTTGTGCTGTATTCCAAGTCTGCTAAAGTTTTACAATAGATTTGTGTGAGGTACAGACAGAAATGCATATATTGATGGCAAATTTGACATCATGACAATAAAGAGCTTTGGCTGTAGTGTGCTTCGTAATAGAACGCAGTTCAAGTATGATAAAATTAAATATATATATACATATTTTTTTTCACCAATCTATTTTTGGGCACGCTTTTTGTATATTTTGAAATATATTTTAAAAGTAAAGCATTTATATTCATGTCACATATAAAGAAAAACTTATGTTAAACATGACAGGTTTGAAAATGTCAGAATATATTTTCAATTGCAAAAAATACTTCGAAATGTATATTTGATACAGATGTATACATTTTATACTTCATACATTTTATACAAACTTTTATATTTTGTCCTGACTTTTTTATTTTTGCCTTATGGGATGTAAAATTAGAAATGTATTTGTTGTCCCTGAAATACATTTTGAAATATAAGCTACACTACAAAATATATTTTCTTACTTTTACATATTTTTGTCTTTTTTTCAGTATAAATATCAAAAAAGTCTTAAAGGTGACATAGAATGATTGAACGGGGTATTTACACTTGTTCTGTGATGTGACATGTAGACAATTTTTTTTTGTTTGGGTCTGTAATGCCTTAGAAGCTTCCTAAAAACCTCTCTCAGATAGCTCTATTAGGGTGGGAGATTTTAAACAAATGGTTTTGCACCTATTTGGCTCCCCCTACTGGCTTAACTTGCAATCTCATTACTGATTGGCTGACTTTGCTCCCACTCAAAAAATTTAGCCAATTATTTTAAAGTAGAGGGGCAGTTAGATGCCTGTGATGTCATAAGCATCAGTTTTTCAGACTGAGCCGTTTTCTGGCTGACATTTCTAAAAGAGGAATTTCTATGAGACTGAGATGTTTAGCATGTCTAGCACTTTTTGTTTGTGAATGCGGGTAGACTGCATAATTCAACAAAGACAAGGTAAAAATGGTTTTTCATTCTCTGTCCCCTTTAAATCACAATGTATTATCTTGATGAGCAAAATCACCTAAGAAAATAAGTCTAGTTTTTAGACAAAAACTATACAATTTAAGTGAATTTAAGCTTAAAACAAGCAAAAATATCTGCTAATGTGGTGAGAAAATTTTGCTTGAATTAAGCGTTTAAGAAAAAAGAAAACTTATTTCAAGATTGTTTTTCTCACCCCATTGGCAGATATTTTTGCTTGTTTTAAGTACAAATTCACTTAAATTGTATAGTTTTTGTCTAAATACTAGACTTGTTTTCTTAGGTCATTTTTCTTATCATGAAAAAGCATTTTAATTTAAGAATGTTTAGATATTTATACTGGAAAAAAAATACTCAGTAAGAAAGTCATTTTTTGCAGTGTAATTTATGAAGGTTAAAACAAAATATATTTTCAAATTCAAAAATATATTTAATTAAGTTTTATTTTCTGCAAAATGTATTTAGCATATATTTAAAAAAAGTATTTTGAGCGAGAGAAGTACTTTTTGCCATATGGGAACCCTAATCACAAAACCATGTTGGCCAAAGAAGTTTGTCCATATTTAAAACCACGCAGGATTTTTTATTTGTACATTCCAAGACATTTCCTAAGTTGTTTTTTGGCATGTTTGTGGGCTAGAACTCAACTCTTTGAGGGTAATATACTGCGACACTGATGGTATTCGCCCTGACCTTTCTGCATTTGGCTTGTTCTGACACTACTTTCCGCATGTGTTTGTATCGCTGGGACAGACTAATGAGAGAGAGTCTGCACTCCGCCCACTCTGCAAGACGAGCCGGATACAGCTGCTGCTGCCGGCAGGGATCTAATCACACCCTACAGAATATCACCCATCTATATGTGTGTAACGCCTCTCCGACCACCCACACTACATGTACAGTACATAATCATCATGTAATGCTATCTACTGATTTCCCATTGAGACAGTCTCAATGAGACAAATAAAGAGAATGTCATATTTTTATTAATTCTTTCTCGCGAGTCTTAACAGTAGCCTATCTTTTATTTTCCCCTTAGCAATTTGATGATGTATGTACTGTAATATTTTATGTTAAATTACTTGTTCTTGTCACCCAGTTTAACATTGCAGAAACAACTATAAGTAAGCAATATGAAAAATGAATTTCCAGAAAACGTGGTGCTTCCTAATGTTGTTCTGTTTAGGTGGCACAACAAGCAATGAAAAAACTGACAACCATTACCTCTTTGATAACAACCTCTTTGGTTATGACGTTGGTTTAATGTTGGCTTTTGACGTCAATCCAACGTTTGGTTATGATGTCGGTCCAACAATGGGTAATGATGTTAATCTGACATGGGTTATGACGTTGAGTCAATGTTGGCTTTTGACGTCAATCCGAAGTTGGTATTTAATGTCGGTTTAACTTTGGATATTTGACGTTGGGTTATGACATTAATCTGACATAGCGGTATGACGTTGGTTCGACATTGGCTTTTGACGATTGTCAATCCAACATTTGACGTTGGTTCAACATTGGGTTATGTTTGGTTGATGTTGGAATTTGACGTCAATCTGATATTGGGTAATGACCTTAATCCGACGTTGGGTTTTGACGTCGGTTCAACGTTGGGTTTTGACATCAATTCAACATTGGGTTCTGCCATTGGTTCAACATTAGGTTATGACGTTGGTTCAACACTGGGTTGTGATGTTGGTTCAACGTTGGGTTTTGATGTCAATCCGACGTTAGGTTTTGACGTCAATCTTTGGGTTGGGTTTTGATTTTAATCTGACAATGGGTTATGACGTCGGTTTGATGTTTGGTCATGACGTCAATCCAACGTTGGGTTATGGCGATAATCCAATGTAGGGTTTTGATGTTGGTTTGATGTTGGATTTTATTGTCAACCCAAAAGTGGGTTATGACAATGGTTTGATGTTGGGTTTTTACGTCAATCCAACGTTAGGTTTTGACTAGGGATGTCAATTTATGCAATTTCCCATATTCGATGATTGTTTAAATTACCGATCAATCAATCGAATAATCGTTAACTGTCTACTGTGGCATATAATGACATAAAAGTGTGCGTAAAAACGCCACCTTCCTCACGTGAATTAACCTCTTCAACCCTGAGGACCCTGTCCCGGGTCCAGAATTTCGTATTTTGACTTAATATAAAACATTCTTTTAATCTTTGATGCTCCGTCATGGACCCCAGTAACACATATGAGATACTGTTTGAAAGCTTAGAGTCTCTACTTTCTGCAGATATGCATCACTTTGACACATCTTTTACAGTAAGAAAGTTATTTACACTTAATTTACACTATCACCCCCCCAATATTTTATTATATCATTTAATATTTACATATTTCATATTTTTCAAAAATGACAAACATGGGCAAGTCATATATTAAATGAAAGCTCTCACTCTCAGGAATAAGGCTACAGTGTTATTTTTGTTCTAATATCAACACATATCCAACAATCATCGAATGAATAATAAGGTAAAAAATGGTCTTTTGTAAACATATGGGAAACTTGAGTGTGGACTGCCTCAGATAGCACATATAGCCACAAATGATACATCATCTTTTATCTTAGGTCCTACTCTAAACAATGAGTCCATTCACAGCATTTTCTTTGGTTGTGTGCATATATAATCCCTGGCTATTTATTATATGTGCAAAACAAAAAATTAATATTTATATGAAAAATGTATTTTCGCACCCTTCAGTAAAATAAGAATATCTTTTGAATGCGACATGCTAAAGAGTTCATTCTTTTTTTGGGTGTTTACTGTCTGCTGCTGCTAACAACCAGAACTGTCTGCAGTCTGCTAGAGCACTCAGAACCAGAGTTATACACTATCAAAGACAGTATTTACAACATAAAAAAGAAAATTTGGTGTTTCATCATATGAAAAACAACATAAATAACAATATTTGTCACAAACAGCAGCTTTTTATGTAACTTCAAAGGGTTTTCTTTAAAATGATATAAAGAAATTGCATTTATTCCACTGTATGTGGTTATGGGGACACTTCAAATGTTCTTAGGCAGAAATTGTATACAAAAAGGGTATTATTCCTCCCTTCAGTTGGAGTAAAATAACTTTTGCATACATTATGATAGAGAAAAAATTCCTTTTTCCTCTGTAAGCTGACAATTGCTGGAATCAAACAAAACTGTCTGCAGGGACCTGAGATACCCAGGGCCAGAGTTATATACTTTCAAATAAAAACTTTAGAAAAAAAACATCAAAAAGCGCCTATTTATTTTTGTGTTTATTAGAGGACTGATATCACATACAACCATGTTGAGCACTTTTAACAGTGTTTTATGTAATTTCAAAGGGTTACCTGTAAAATGATACCAAACTTTTGTATGTAAACCTCTGCATGTGGGTATGGGATGCTTTTGAAATTGGGTAGGCCAAATCCAGGCGAAAATCCCCAAAATAGCTTCAGGGTGTAAGAAGTTAAAAGATTTTATTTAGACTAAATGACATTCTAGTGGGATTGTAAAATGAGAAAATGTTTAAATTGTGTCGTAATGAAATATAATGACTTATAGACACAGTGTATAAATCCGCCTTACATGCGCACTCTTCAACAGTCGCATATCCATGCGTCCATGACATTCCGAAATAAAAGTTTCATTATCATCAAGTGTGATTTCTTTAGTTGTTCACCTCTCTTTCCGAGTCGTTGAAATACCGTTTGTTGTAATTACATCCAAGTAGCACACAAAGAGCACTTTTTCTGTCGTCACCTTACCTGCCGCGTACTTTCAGCATAGATGCTTATGTTATGGAGATGGCAACCTTCCATTAGAAAACACTGTCAATTTGGCTAGCGTGCAGCACCCCAGCCAGTCAATAATGATCACTGATACAGATGTGGCCTTTAAAAACGCGCGTTTCTGAGAGCAGAATGCCGCGGAGACTTCCGAAATTCTGCGAGATCCCGCAGAAGGGGAGTTCGGTGGGGGACGCAGGAAATATAAAAACCTGTAGAGGGCAGGCGTGTTTCATGTAGGCCATACTGACGACAATGTGTGTGCTCGACTTCATGCTTAGCGTATACTGTATGATATTGAAGTAACATGACACGGATTATCAATGTTTAGGCGATAGACTTTGATGTCATACAAATGCATGCTTTTTGGCAAACATTTTGTTGGCGAAGTTTTCTTTTGCCAGTTACATAAACAGTCACATATTCTTCATAAAAATCCGACTCTAACGCGCATCATTTGTCTTATTTTTTCCGTGTACTTACAGTAGAAGAGACGTGATGTATGATAATCGAGTCTTATGACAAAATAATTCGCGAAGACCTTTGAAGAGACCGAGCGCATTTACGCAATATCATTAACTAGTTTATCTAATTTTACATTTAGTTCATTTTTGCATCTGAACGTTTTAATAGCTTTAACATGGTTGTGTTGCACCTTTCTGCATTACTGAACAGTAGGCTACTTTTTATATTATCATGTTTCCCTTTACATGGTATGAAACACGATAAAAAGTATGCAATGGTGTTTAATACATTTCACTGAGAATTTGTATAATATGTTATACTTTTGTACTAAGGAAATAAAATCATATTGTGAGTGTAAATATTCATAAATTGGAGGAGTTTCTGAGGTGTTTGTCATCGGCAAAATGTGCAGTTTCTTTGTTGCTGATTAAAAACCGTTGGCTATGTGATTGTTTAAAATTGACATTTTTTCTACTTATTATTAATTTATTTTTTGCCTACATTTACTCAAATAATATCAATGTGAAAATATAAATAATTCATACTTCAAGTTAGGCGTAAAACTTACACATTTTTGATGTCAAATAGAAATAATAATAATTTGAAATATGCAATTATTACAGTTTAAAAAACTTAAATATATTACTCTGACCTTTTTAAATATATTGACTAAAATAATCTGTAAATGTAATACTTATATTATTAAGGCGTATACATCAAATAATATATGTACATTTTACACAAAATATCTGTTCTATTTTAAGTAATTTATTTTCCAACTAAAAAAATCGCATAACTGCATTAAGAGATTTTATTAAGTTACTTTAATCATTTATTTTAGAGATATTTACAAAGCCACTGAATCATTTTTAACAGTGTGTACATTATGACCTTACGGTAGACTATTATTAAATGCATATAAATAAAAATATGTAAAACTAAATAAAAAATATATCATACACGGACTGTATGTAAGCATACGTTTTCTTGTTCGGTGCACGCGGGTTTAAATGCCGTTTTTCTAAAGAAGAATTTTAAAACTTTATTGGTGGTAGTTGAGAAGAATTCCTTTTTCCATTTCTAAATCATTTTGAGCGCAATATAAATATATCATATTTTTATTCTTATTATATAAGAATACGCAATTTTTACAACATTTTTAACATATGGAAAATATACGTTAAGCATGTTGTGTGAATTTCCTAATTACAAGCTTTTGATGAAATTGCACCAAAACTAAACGTGCATAAAAACATAAAAAAGTAATTTAAATAAGCGAAAAATCTTTTTTATGAGCTCAAAAAGTTGAATATAATGTGCATGCTGAAAATTGCCCATCTCTAAAGGAGAATATTCATCTTTAAAGTTGAAGAAACAAAAAAGTACTGACAAGCATTCTCAAATATAGCCTATATATTCTGCAAGCACTCAGTTGAGAAGAATTCCTTTTTCCATTTCTAAATCATTTTGAGCGCAATATAAATGTATCATATTGTTATTCTTATTATATAAGAATACGCAATTTTAACAACATTTTTAACATATAGAAAATATACGTTAAGCGTGTTGTGTGTATTTCCTAATTATAAGCTTTTGATGAAATTGCACCAAAACTAAACGTGCATAAAAACATAAAAAAAAATCATTTAAATAAGCGAAAAATCTTTTTTATGAGCTCAAAATGTTGAATATAATGTGCTATTGCTGAAAATTGCCCATCTCTAAAGAAGAATATTCATCTTTAAAGTTAAAGAAACAAAAAAGTACTGATAAGCATTCTCAAATATGTATATTCTGCAAGCACTCATTTATCCATAATGATGTAATTTATTTTTTAATAACATATTGTCGCTGTCGGGCAAAGATACTCTCTGGACACCAAGACCATGTCTATGGGTTCAAGAATAACAAAATATTGGCCATTTGAAACTCGAAAGTCATCACTTTATTTTGTCCCATTGTTTTCCATTTTGCGGGTGATAAAACTCCTGTGCACGTCGTTCAAATTCATTGAAATTTTGTTCACTTGTAGTTTAGCAAGTATGTATAATACGCAAGTATGTGTATTTTTACACTGCACATCGTCTGAGGAAATCCGAAGTTGCGTCGAGGGGAACCAAGCTGACAGCCGCGACAGCAGAGATTGTCACGTAGTACCTACAAAAGGGTACCTGCAGCGATATCATTCTGGCTTGGTGGGATGTCAGCCAGCGAGAGTCCTCTGATTCTGGCCTTGTTCTTTTACTCCTCAGAGTCTAAAACCAGGAGGGCATATTAAGTATTCATTGTATTTTCATTTTAACAGAGCAGCAATGGTTGCGCGTTTCACACACCTCTCCAAACCACGTTGTTAACACTATGCTTGTTCGACTTCATGCGGCGCCACAAGAACCGACAGCCGGATGACGTCAGAGTACCGCGAGAATGATTCAAGAAATCATATTTCGCCTCGCTCTCGCGATACTGTGACGTCTTCCGGCTGTCGATTCTCGGGGCGCCGCATGAAGTCGAACAAGCCTATTGACAGCAGCAAAAGCTACGCATGCGCTTTTAACTTGTAAAACTCAAAGGTGTATGGGTAATGTAGTCTCTGCTCTCGGTGGGACGAATTAGGTAGCTTGCATTGTGAAGGGCGCTTTGAAAAGCGGCAGCGCAGCCAAAGGATTAAATTAAGCCTCTGATTTAAACAGATGTGCAAATGAGCGTTCTGGTACGCTAGAAGTACGTTCTGGGCGCAGGGAGAGGTGGTGGTACGCAAGAGCTATATTTGGAAGTGGCGGTACTGAGTACTGGCGCCTACCGGCCCACATTAAAGCACTGGCGGTAGCAAAGGTAGACGGCCCTTTGAAAAGCAAAAGAAAGCTGATAAAAATGAGAAACCCACACTGAAATAAATTGGAGTAGGATTTAGGCTACTTAACAAAATCTAAACATTTTTCACTCAGAAAAGGCTAGTAAATATAAACAAAATTATCAGCAGCTTTAACTTTATTACTTTTTTAATTTTAATTCACTCTTTGTTTCAGCGATGTTTATAAATATACTATATTTTTGCATTTTGATTACAAACTGTTCTACACTGAAAAGAAACTAATGTAATCTTCATGATTTAATCACGTAAAACACAAGTCTAAACACAAGCACCACTTTTCTGAATGATGATAATCACAAACATCCCAGAGTTTGAAAAAACCAATTGTTTGTAAACATATTTAATGCTAACTACTTAAAAATTCAGAAAATATTTTTTACAGTGTATAAATAAAAAGACATGAAGGAAGTTAATTCCAAAATGTAATTAATTGTACATGGTTTAGCTGCTTGTTTTAGCAGCTACCAGTGACACAGAGTCAAGAAATTAAAAACCACCCACCCCTAGGTCTGCCAATTCTTTGCCAACCCCCAATGCTAATCGATCACCTCATCATCAGGGAATCAAAAGAAAACCGGTTTATCCAGTTTTCACCATCGCGTTGGTTTTAATTTCAACCCTTGCAGTTTCTTTGTTAAAATGCAATTTAAGCAAATAGGCCTAATACATACGCTGTATGTTATTTTAAATGAATGTTTATAACTTATAAAATTAAGTGGATATCAGGTAACTTAATTTGACATATGTTGATATAACCTAGGCTCTTTTTGTTATGAAACATGTTCAATGGTTACAGTGCCTCATGGTGGGGTTGAACCCCTGGTTCAGTTTACCCCATCTGGTTCACTTTGCCCCACAGCCACCGTTTTGGAAAACTGCCTAGCTTAGTAATTCAGGCTAATCTTTAGCTAAATCATTCACATGGTTTTATACATTAGCCTATCACCAATATGTATGGTATAAATATTTAGACCTGGATAAATCTACTTTGACATAACAGCCATTATACCTGGTATGTATACATTTTACTTTGATAGGATAAAAACTGTTTTTTTTTTTTTTTTTTAAATCATACTTTAATCATAACTCTTTAATTTGTCCTTCTCTTTAACATAGCCAAATATAAATTATGGTTGCTACCTGTATTTGTGGTCACACGGCTACAAATCTGTATGGTTGCCTAGATAAAGGGGGTGGGTCAACTTACCCACTGGCTCACTTTGCCCCACTCTCCCCTACTTGGTATTGAGAAACGGGCATTGTTTATCGAAGCCGGAGCGCGAGCTACAAACTACAGAGCGAGTGCGCGGGTGCACAATGGTGAAAGAGCAACACACGATGTAAATAACTAAACCAGTGCTCGCAGTACAGACACTTTATATTTTAGCGTACTGCGTACCTTCACTTTCTTTTGCGTGCCACCACTTCTCATGTTGCTGGTACTTTGCCTTAAAGAGTCAAAGGGCGTTTCTATGTGGCGCTGCGCAGACAGTTCGGCAACTAAGACATCAAAGTACCGCGAGAGCAAGTCGAAATGTTACAAATGGTCCGACTTTACCTTTGCTCTCGCGGTACTCTGATGTCATACGCCGACCAGTCAGCGCCGCACCATTTAAAGTCGAACACACAAAGCGTCAAGGCAGGGCCGCTGGAAGTCATTTTGAACAGGGGGTGCTGTGAATTTTTTTAACCAAAAAACCTATGAGCCTATAGGCCTATTTAAAATACATTTTAAAAATAAATACATTGAGATTTACTACTTTATTGTCATATACACTTCAGGGCACACAGCCAGGGTCTGAAACACAGAAATCATCAGTTCTCAGATGAATATGCGCTATTAATCAGAAGCAAAAATACTTATCCCAGGGGGAATTACTTTCGTTACAATTTACATACAACATATAATATTATAACAACATATAATATTAATTAAACTTCACAGTTTTCAATGTCCATGCGGACGAACATATTTTACTTTCGTTTTTAAGTTAAGATCACACGTCGATTAACAGATGTAAAATATTCTCACATTAACATACCTAGTATATTTTTATATAGATCTTTTTTTACTAAATAGTACTATTACTGTCTTTTTTAAACATATAAATAATTCATAATTTGAACAAAAATAATAATGGGTTTAGTTCTGATATTGTATACTTTTATAAAGAAAAACATGGTGTATAATTACATTTTTAGAATAGGCTTTATATAAGGTTTGTACTGTAAAAATACTTTATTTGTTACAAACAAAAGATAAAGAATTTACAAACGTGTGGAGAGCCATTTCAGCACTTGGACAGCGAAATGTTTTTTTTTAAAGCATTACTTAAAATGTTTTCTCATCTCACCATATCTACAGGTGCAGAGTCATTATATACAATAAATCCGTTGGGTAGCATTTAAAAAAAAACATTTAAAAGTAGATGCATTTGTTTAAAGCAAAGCATTTATTTACTTAGCTACAGATGAAGCAGCTCTTTGCGCCTTCTAACGTCTCATAATTGGTCATCATTTATGTCCAAGAGACTCAATAATAATCTGTTACATTTTAATCCTTTAATTTTTCATATTAAAAAGCGTTTTTGTGCTGCTGCGCATCCATGTAATAAACAAACCCGCGTTGTCATTCCGTTAATACGCATATTATCAACGCGCTCTTTACTCGAACAGAAAAAACTCGCCTCGCGAATTGCGCCGGTTGTATAATAGAGATTCCAAAGTCTCTCATGAGCTAGAGGACTAATATCCAGGGAGTTCAGTATTTCTGTGTGGGCATGCATCAGGGAAAGGTGTGTGAGTCTTTTCTGGGTCATGGTGCTGCATACCAATGTCTTCAAAAGATGCAAGGCGGAGAAAGTGCGCTCGGATGAGGCCACGGATAGGCACAGTAATGAAATTAAAATCCAAAATACACGTAATAACCTACGTGTGTCAAAAATAATTTCCTAAAATATTCATAAGTAATATATCAATTGTGCAAAGTATTTTAACCTAAAAAAATATATATTTCTCGCCTTCCCGCGACCATGCGTCAAGGTCTGGAGGAAAATGATACCTGCCCGGATCCCACGCACGCATCTGCAGTTATATAGCTACATTTTACAAAACCAGTATTCATTAGATTTTAAGAACTTTTTTGCCACTTTTAAAACTAAATAAAAAAGATATCATATGCCGAATAATAAGCATGTAAGCATATGTTTTCTTGTTCGCTCCACGCAACACGGGTTTAAACGCCGTTTTTTTCTAAAGAATAATGTTTAAACTTTATTGGTGGTGGTTGAGAATAATTGATATTGCAGAATAATGTATATTGCATTTTAGCGCAATATAAATGTATCATATTGTTATTCTTAAATTAAAGAATACTAATATATTTTTTACAACATTTTTAACTTTAAAACATACATATAAATATGCTTTGTACAATAGCGTTGCTTCTGACAACAATTTTCTGTAATAAATCAGTAAATGAATCACAAAATGTGTTGAAAGTGGCGAATAAATAAATGCTTGTCAATTCAAACAAAGGTGTATAAAACCGCTTTAATTAACAATAACTAAACTGTGCTCTTTTGCATACCTCTACTTTTCTCATGTCTTTCTTTATACCACCTTTATCTTTTTAAAATCTTGCCACTTTTAGAAATAATTTGTTTGCATTTTTTGTATACTGCACACTTTATTTGAATCAACTATACCCATAATAACATTTTCTACGTTTTTCTTTCAATAAGGAAATCTGTTTATTGTTATGAATAACGGCTGAAAGGATTAAAAAAAATCATAACACTGACTGCCTATATGCGCAAGAAAGGTATTATTAAAGTTTTAAATATGTAAAACTAAATAAAGATATCATATGCCCACTGTACAGTATGTAAGCATAGGCCCATGTTTTCTTGTTCGCTCTGCGTGGGTTTAAACGCTATTTTTCTAAAGAATATTTTTTTAACTTTATTGGTGGTGGTTGAGAAGAATTCCTCTGTCCATATGTATATCATTTTAGCGCAATATACATGTGTCATATTATTGTTCTTAATATATTAAGAACAATAATACTAATATATTTTTACAACATTTTTAACTTTAAAACATGTATTTTTATACCACATGAATCTCTTTAAAATATTAATACTTTTAGAAAAACGGACATAATTATTAATATTATAAACAAACAATGAAACGGTGTCAAAATTCGACAACACAAATAATTAAGATATTCATTGTAAATAGAGTTAAGGGTATTAGGCTCACACTAAATTCTTTGTTGCACTTAGTATAAATGCCCATTGCACGTACAGTCATCTTAATATATGTATGCGCTGTTATGCTGGCAAGAAGGGGTTGACGTCACTTTGCTGTTTTAATAGAAATATTAAATATTCAGCAATGCCCTTATTAACTTCTGGAAACAACCGCAATGACAACGCATATAAAAATGTAGTTTTTTATGCGCCACCTGGTGGATTTTCTGTGAAGCGAAACACATTAAGGGAAAAGGGAAAGTAGCCCCCCCGAAAACACTTGCAGAATTCTGCGTGACTCCGCGAGACGATTTGGCGAATGCCGCGGGAGAAAACGCGCGTTTTTAAAGGCCACATCTGTATATGTTGCGGGAATTCAGAGAATAACGACAGTCAGTTACAGTTTACATTTTACAGTTTCTTGCCGGAATTTAAGATTATATTTTAATCTGTTCATTAAAACGGCTTCTGTTCTCCTTCCCCGTTGTATAGCAGCGTTGCTATGCTAATCTTGCAGGCTTCCCTGAAGATGGTCTTTGCTTTCAGTATGCTAACCAGTATGCATTTTCTGTATCGGACCTTCTCAGATCCACTGCGGATGCCATTTCGTTGCGTTGGCAGCCAGCCTCGTCTCGCATGACGTTAAAAAGCCCAGGTGTGTGTTTGGCATCGAGCATCATTGTGATCATGGCTAGTTTAACTTCTGCACTTGTTTAATTTTTTCAGCGGTTGTATGTGTTTTGCGCAGGCGCCACACACACGTGCGTTCGACAATCGTTAGGCTTTATCGATTTAATTCTTATTGACAATTAATCAATTAATTGTTAACATACCTAGTTTTGACGTCAGTTCAACGTTGGGTTTTAACGTCAATCCAACATTGGGTTATGACGTCGGGTTTTGATGTAAATCTGACGTTGTGTTATTACTTCGATTCAGTTGGGTTTTGACGTCAGTCCAAAGTTAGGTTTTTACATTGGTTTGACTTTAAGTTTTGACGTCAATCCGCCTTTGGGTTTTGATGTTAATCCAATGTTGGGTTATGACGTTGGTTTGACGTTAAGTTGACTAACAGACAAACTGACATAGACTTGTAGAAATAACCTAACAGTACATTAATGGCAAAGTACACTATGATTAGAGAGCGAGAAAGAGAGAGTCAGCTCTGGGTATTCTGGGTTCTTATTCTTAGTTGCCGGTCCTCTTGGGGAGAACATCATAGCTGCCTCATTCACTCCCCAGCTCCAAGGCAATCACCACCTGCCTCCATCTCTTTCTCTGGGCTCACTCTGACAGACTGTGACTGGTTCTCCTATCTTCATTAATGTATCAGCCTGCTGCTAAAAACACTTTGGTGGCATCTGCTCTCTCTTGTGTTTTCCAACAGAAAGCAACTGATCAGGTCAAGCATGAAGGATGTTTAAATTTGTTAAATACAAATGAAATTACTAAAGTAAAAATAAGGCAATTTGGATTTTTCATTGCCAATAACTTTTTATGGCCAAATAAAATTGCCAATAAAATAAAATTACTGAACGTAAACATAAGAGCCTGTTAAAAAAGATGTCAAATGTACTTAGAGGTTTTTGCATCTGAGCTCAATGCTTTCATATATATAATCAATAAAATGATCATTTCCTGCAGACCACTCTGTCTAGTGTCACATTGGATGTTCAGTCTTGAATTTCTTCAATATGTACTATTTAACCTACAGATGTCCTCCACTGTGCGCTACTAAGGATGAATGATTTGCAATATATTTCATGTGGCTGTCCTCAGGCCTACAAGGATTGAGAAGATGGTCTTTCTCTGTAAGAAAGGCAGTGATGTGTGTAAAAAGAATATGTTCCTTTTTGCCGTCGCGCTGTCCTGAAAGTGCTGGTGGATTACACTGTATGACTGAAGGGTTGAGCTTGAACCCTGTTGACAGATAGGGTCATCACGGGCATCACTGATTTTTATGAGAAATATTCTGCCTAAAGCTCTGCTGAATTGCAACCAATATGGACAAATGAGTTCTATTTCCTTAATCAAATATTCATTTGATTAAACTGTTCTTTCAGAAAAGTGCGGTATTCCCTATCTTTGCTAAATACATTTACAGTACTACCCCAGTTTCTCAGACAAAGCTTAAGGCTAGTTCAGACTAAAACACATGTTTGAGCTGTCTCAACTAAAAACAACTTGCACTGACAGCTCTTAAATATGCCATTGATTTGTCTCAGGATACACACAAGTAACGTCTTTTGTAGGGCATGTTTATGAAAGATGCTTAAACATCTCAACTTCTCATTCAACCCATAAGACGTTTTGGTTGTTTGCATCAAAATACTAAATTCTGTATAACAGGAACCTGTTGTACACAAACGTGGACAATTACACGGCTTCATGTAAAAAAAAAAAAGACAAACCAAAGCTTGGGTTTTAGGAGGTTAAACCACCAGGATTAATTGTATTTTACACATTACACTACTCAGGCATTTAGGGCAAATAACGACATAGCGACAATACATTATCTTTGATTGGAAAGTAGCATTACTTCGTATGTCTCATGTCCAATTGCATCATTAAGTGCATTGTATCTAAGCGCTATTGTCCTCATACACACCAGTTAAAGTAGTTACTGTCCAAAATTACAATTTACGAACAGGAAACAATAAAAAATGTACATTTAAAGGGGTAGTTCGGCCAAAAATGATTTTAAACCCACGATTTACTCACCCCCAAGCTGTCGAGATGCCCATAATTTTTCAGATGAACACATTTTCAGTTAATTTAGAAAATGTTTTAGATCTTTCAGTTAATTAAATGTAAAGTTATGGGGTCCACCTCCTTCAAGTCCAAAAAATGTGCATCCAACCTTCACAAAATAAATCCAAATGGCTCCACGATGATAAACAAAGGCCTTCTGAGGGTATCCAAATGTAAAACTTTATAAATGAAAATAACTTACTTCCGGTAACACCCCATCTTAGTAGCGTCTGCATTCAAGATGAGAGCGTATGCAGTTTATGGAGGTTTCTCTGCTGCTGCTCTGTGCCTCCGCCCTCCGAATTTGTCATACGTTTCTAAGAAAAGTGTGTACACTACACTGATACTCTCTCCTGAATACAGAGGAGTCTAAGATGGCGGCGCTACTGGAAGGTAGTTATTTCCGTTTTAAAGTTTAAAATTTGTGTATTTCTACAACAAACGGCGCGGATTACCCTCAGAAGACCTTTATTTATCATCATGGAGCAGTTCTGATTTATTTTGTGAAGGATGGATGCACATTTTTTGGATTTGAAAGACGTGGACCCCGTAACTTTACATTTGATTAACTGAAAGATCTAAAACATTTTCTAAAATAACTGAAAATGTGTTTGTCTGAAAAATGATGGTTATATGCATCTCGGACAGCTTGGGGGTGAATAAATCGTGGGTTTAATATCATTTGGCCGAACTATCCCTTTAAGTTTTTATGTTAAGTTTTGAATAAATTAACCTTTTTTCTTTTTCATTACAGGAATTTCTATTACATCACCATGTTGCGAGACCCTGTGTCACGGTACCTGAGCGAATGGAAGCACGTGCAGCGTGGCGCTACCTGGAAGACTTCCCTTCATATGTGTGACGGGCGCTCACCTACCCAGGACGAGCTGCCCACCTGCTACACCGGAGACGACTGGTCAGGGGTCACATTGCACGAGTTCATGGACTGTCCTTCCAACCTAGCCAACAACCGGCAAGTACGTATGCTGGCAGATCTCAGTCTGGTGGGCTGCTACAACCTCTCCACCATGAACAAGAGCGAGCGCAACCATATTCTTCTGGCCAGTGCCATGAGCAACCTAAAGAACATGGCTTTCTACGGCCTTACGGAGTTCCAGCGCAAAACACAGTACTTGTTCGAGCGCACCTTCCGCCTGAGATTTATTTCGGCATTTACGCAATTCAACAGTACGCGCGCGGCCAACGTGGAGCTGCGTGATGACATGCGCCACCGCATAGAGCAACTGAATTTCCTGGATATGCAGTTGTATGAGTTTGCAAAAGACCTTTTTTTGCAGAGATATCAGTTTAGCCGCCAACGTGAGCGGCAGGAAGAGAGATTGAAGAGGCGCGAGGAGAGACGCTGGTTTAGGGAATGGAGAATCAACCAGAGTAAGCAACCCAATGAGGATAACCAACCTCAGGTCACCACAACTGAGGATTACGCCAGCCAAGTGGTCCATTGGTGATGCATCTTGGAAACATACGCTTGGACACTGAAAAACATTACAGGCAGATACTTATTTAGTTTTAATTAAGCAAATTTATGTTTATAGGGAAAAAAAACAACTATCTGCCAATATTGAGGATGTTTTTACTGAGAAATAAGATGATGTATGGAAATATTAAGACAATTATTTTTATTTATTTTTGCTGTGTGGTTTTGCAGGATTTTTGCTGATACTTTGCAATGAAATCCTGCTGACATTAACAGAACTAAAGTTGTGGCTTTGTGCCCATTCCCTAAACAACCTCCAGCACCTCTGTAAAGAAACAAGAAATCCTCCACTGCGAGTTATATGGAGATATGTCAGTGACAGTGTATTGGGCATTCATCCGGATGTGTGACCAGATGCCATGACCAGAGTATTCGTTTATCAGTAAAAATGCAGAATGATTGTGAGAATGTGTCCTTAAGTGTGTGTTACGTAGTTTAAGAAAGACTGAATGAATAGACGAGCATTTCTTTCATCATCCACTGCTGCCACCTGTGTTTCACACATTGCTGTTGAATTACAACTTTTACTGGCTGGGAGATTTCTAATGCCAGAGCCTGACCAGATTACAAGGAATGAAGCGGTTGTGGTTTTTACATCGGTTTTTTTGGTAGAAAAAGAAGCCTTGTAGCACTTTTTCAATAACAAGATCCTCAGAGATCTGGCGTATAAATGAATAAATGATACAACTCTGCTGATACAATTAAGCCTTGAAAAAAAGCAAATAAACTGTATTGCTCTTTGTGGTTATGGAGAACTTGAAAATGTGCCATTTAATACAATATATTTGGAATGCAGTACCAGAAAAATATTATTTTAGACCAAAAAAAAAGACTATCAAAGTTTATTGTTTTGCTTTTTTTGTTCATTGTTGTTGTTCTATGTTTCTACTTTGAATCTGTGCTGCTATTTTGTGTTTTCTCGATTACTTTCTTACTGTGAGGCTAAAAACATAAGGATGTGTGCCATTGCAAGTTTGGGTTTTCTGAAATGATTGTAATGTATTTCAATTGCTTGGTTTATTTAAGTGCAATGCAATATAAAAAAACACCCCTTAAGGGAAAAACAGATGTTTTGTGGAATACTGTATGTACAGAGATTTTACTGTTTTTGCTTGTTAATAAGCATTGATTTATTAAATAAATATGAAATATCCACATGTAAAATAAATGACTATTTAAATACACTAAAATGGACAATTTTCATAAGCGATAATTTTGTTAAAGGAAAACACCACCGTTTTTCAATATTTTACAATGTTCTTACCTCAACTTAGACTAATTATTACATACCTATCTTTTAATCTTTGTACAGTGCATTGTGAATGTGTTAGCATTTAGCCTAGCGCCATTCATTCATATGGCTCCAAACAGGGATGAATTTAGAAGCCACCAAACACTTCCATGTTTTCCCTATTTAAAGACTGTTACATGAGTAGTTACACGAGTAAGTATGGTGGCACAAAATAAAACGGGAATAAATGGGGCTAGTCTAAATGTGAACACATTCAAAAAGCGCTGTACAAAGATTAAAAGTGCACGCATTGAAAACGATAGGTATAATTAATCTAAGTTGAGGTAAAAACATAGTAAAATATTGAAAAACGGCTGTGTGTTCCTTTAATACTTCATTTCTGTGTTTTAATTATATACAGTGGCCTCAAAATAAGTTTGGCACATACTGTAAACACTGTAATAAGAATGTCATTGCATTTATTTCACAGTATTTCAATATATTCATTTTTTGTTTTTAATAATAAAACTATATTGTTCAAACAGAAGACAAAACACGTGTAAAACAGTTTCTAGTTTAAGTTAGGGGGACATATAAAGGGGACATATCATGAAAATGTGACTTATTATATGTTTAAGTGCTATAATGTGGTCCCCAGTGCTTGTATTAACATACAAAATGTGAAAAAGATCAACCCAGTAACTTAGTTTTGGTAAACCATTCTCTGCAAGCATGTGAAAGAATAGGTCATTGAAATTTGGTTCCCCTTGTGATGTCAGAAGGGGATAATACCGCCCCTTAATCTGCACTGTCCAACCACGACATTGCCATTTAGTGCAGAGATCAGCTCATTTGCATTTTCACAACACATCCAAAAATTGCAAGTTTGCTCACACCTACAGAGTGGCAATTTTAACATGCTATAATAAATTATATGTGTGGTATTTTGAGCTAAAACTTCACATACATACTCTGGGGACACCAAAGATTTATTTGACATCTTAAAAACGTCTTCTGAAATGTCCCTTTAAAAAGACATCCATTTTCTAAAACAACTATTTTAGTAAAACCAGTAAACCAGTTACACAAACAAATCTATCTTTAAAAAGGTCCACTATTATTTGTTTGATGTTTTAATATCGAATGCAGTGACATTCAATCATTTTTTTAAGTAAGTATGGCTTGAATATCAAACTACTGTCTGAGGCCAATGTGAAAAAATGTCAAAGGTGCTGTATTATTGTTTCAACCACTAGAGGTCAGTGATGCTCCATAAATGTTTCGTGTTTTTCATGTTCTGTGATCTTCGGTGTCTTGGCACAAATAAGAGTTCTCAGAATCCTTTACAACACACTCGAAATGACCACAACACAAGTTTCTGCAAGAACACAACAGAATATTTATGAATTTAATAAACTTCAACAAACGTGTCATCATTTGAACTTTCATATTTCTAATTTGTGTGTATAAGTTCAATTCCTGCAATAGAAAATGCTGTTATTTTGTGGAGTTTGCATGTTCACACTGTGTCAGTGTGTGGGTTTACCCCGGGCACTCCAGTTTCCTCCCACAGGCCAAAAACATACAGGTTAGATCAGTAGTTCTCAAACTTTTTCCCTTGTGTACGGTGCATTCCCCCCCCCCCCCAAGAAAATGTATGACAAAAACGGTTCTAAAATTTAACATTTCAATTAAACAAAACATATTAAGTTATACAAAGTAGTGCTTGCGGGTTAGTAGCCTTTTTTTTTAGGTTTAATTACACAAAATTCATCATAAATGAATGTATTTAATAAAATGTCATAAAACTGGGGCCCCCCTGGCACCATCTCACAGCCCCCCTGGGGGCCCCGGACCCCAGTTTGAGATCCACTGGGTTAGATGAATCGGAGATGCCAGATTGTCTCTCCCCCCAATTGAGATAGGAATACCAGTATTTTCGTGACCTTGTGGGGACATTTTGAGGCCCCATGAGGAAACAAGCTTATAAATCAAACAGGATGATGTTTCTTGAAAATCTAAGGTAGCAGAAAGATTTTCGTGATGGTTGTGGTTAGGGTTTGGGGAAGGGAATAGAATATACAGTTTGTATGGTATAAAATGCATTATGTCTATGGAATGTCCCCACAAAACATGGAAACCAGAATGTGTGTGTGTGTGTGTACCTGGTAATTATCACGTTGTGGGGACCAATTGTCCCCACAAAGATAGGAATACCAGTGTTTTTGTGACCTTGTGGGGACATTTTGATGTCCCCATGAGGAAAGAAGCTTATAAATCAAACAGAATGATGTTTCTTGAAAATGTGAAGTAGCAGAAAGGTTTCTGTGATGGTTGGGGTTAGGGAATGGGGTAGGTAAGGGGAATAGAATATACAGTTTATACAGTATAAAATGCATTACGCCTATGGAATGTCCCCACAAAACATGGAAACCAGAATGTGTGTGTGTGTGTGTGTGTGTGTGTGTGTGTGTGCATGTTAACTTGTGTTTGGATTAACCAGTTCTCACCATGAATATAGCAATAAATGCTGAAATGGTTTTAATAAATAAATAAATAAACAAACAAACACCACAATGAGATCACATGACCAGTTGAATCCTACTCACCTTCATCTTAGGAACCCTCTTATTATTAGACATTACTACAGTGTAATGAGGGAATCATGGATAATAAATTGATTTTCCATGATGCTAGTATCTGTCAAAATAAAATTCAAGTACACTATTGTACTAGACAGCAAAGCATACAAACACAAAGCACTATAAGAAAAACATGTGCTTACAGACCAGTCATGCTTTCATTAAGAAGTGACAATTTAGCAAGATAACAAGATGTCAGGTTAGACTTGCTACGCACATAAAAGATCACTTTTGTATCTAAGTGTTTGTTGTAGGTGCAGAGATTAGTTTAATTTGTTTGCGTTACCTTGTGGTCACAGAACATGGCTGATAATTTTGTTTGGTAGACCTTCTGTATAACGTCAATTATTAACTACAATATTGACAGAGCTTTATACTGTACTTGCCATAATCACATCTAAGTGTCCAAAGTAACATACCCAACCTTGACCTTTACAGTAAAAAAGCTTAAAATATAAGCAATAATACAATAATTGTGTTTAAAATAAAGATTCCAGTGATACCACTGGAATCTTTATTTTAAACACATTTGAAAAAGTACACTTTCCCTTAAGAGGTAAACTTTTTACAGTAAGAGAAGAGAAGTAACAAAGTAATACCTTTAAAAGTCATTTTACAGCAGATCACCTTTAGTACATTAAAATGTTTGATTTAGGTTGAAAACTCAATTGTTCTTTTTTATATGTTATAAAGTCTTTCTCCTCTATGATGTTGTAACTGTCTGTTCTCTGATGGTGTCTACTGTAATTGGTTTGGGAAGGAAAAGGAGTCTCAATTGACACAGTCTTGACAGTACTTTCCCACAAACAGCATGATGGAGGAGCACAGAGTAATCTTTGATTCATTGTTCAAAACAGAAAGTCCCGGAAACCTGGCTGAAGGAATGAAGGTTTACTTACGGTAACGTTTCCTTAAAGTAATTTAATACTTAACAACTACTTTAGTGCTGCTGTGATTACAATGCCTGCCATACAGTACGCTTCTGTAGAAATGCTCAGTCATCCATGTGATCAAAGAATGTCTTGTTTTGTATTAGCACTCGTCTAATGTAGAACGATGGAAATTTCCCAACATTAAGGGATGATGTCACATGCATTAAGCAAACATCTTAAAGGAAAACACCACCGTTTTTCAATATTTTATTATGTTCTTACTGTACCTTAACTTAGACAAATTAATACATTCCTATCTTTTCTCACTGTGTGCCCTTAAAGGGACACTCCACTTTTTTTGAAAATATGCTCCTTTTCCAGCTCCCCTAGAGTTAAACATTTGATTCTTACCGTTTTTGAATCCATTCAGCTGATCTCTGGCTCTGGTGCTACCACTTTTAGCATAGCTTAGCATAATCCATTGAATCTGATTAGACCATTAGCATTGCGCTAAAAATATTTGTCCTATTTAAAACTTGACTCTTCTGTAGTTACATCGTGTACTAAGACAGACGGAAAATTTTAAGTTGCGATTTTCTAGGCAATATGGCTAGGAACTATACTCTCATTCTGGTGAAATAATCAAGGACAAAAAGCTATGCTAAAAGTGGTACAGCCAGACCCGGAGATCAGCTAAATTGATTCCAAAACGGTGAAAATCAAATGTTTAAAAAAAATGGAGTGTCCCTTTAATGGTTGTACAGCGTGTCGTAAATATGTTAGCATTTAGCCTAGCCCCATTTATTCCTTAGGATCCACACAGGGATGAATTTAGAAACCACCAATCACTTCCATGTTTTCCCTATTTAAAGACTGTTACATTACATGAGTAAGTATGGTGGCACAAAACAAAATGTGACTATTTTTAAAGCGAATTAAAAATGAGAACTATATTGTATGGCGGAAGAGCACTTAGTTTGCAGCACTTTTACCTGCACAGTAACATCATCACACCTGATTACTTCCCCTCTCTCTCAAACTTTCGTCAATATTACTGCACCCGATGTCGAAGTACTGCTAATTCAGTTTTAATGTTGTGGTTTAACCTTTTTAAGCCATAAAATATCACAAATACACTCATAAAAAAGCTGTGTGTGTGTATATATGTCACCCTGGACCACAAAACCAGTCATAATTTGCACAGGTACATTTGTAGCAGTAGCCAACAACACATTGTATGGGTCAAAATTATTGATTTTATATCATAAATCATTAGGATATTTAGTAATGATTATTTAGATGTTTTTGCACCTTCAGATTACAGATTTTCACACAGTTGTCCTATCCTAAAACCATACATCAACGAAAAGCTTATTTATTCTGCTTTCACATAATGTATACATTTTTATTTAAAAAATTGACTGGTTCTGTGGTCCATAGTCATATATATTGTATATATTTTCTACTCATTGTAATGTAAAGTGTACTCATCAACATAAAATGGAGCCACTGTATTAATTATATACATATTTATTACCATTATTTTTGTACAGTGTAGAGTGTACCAAAAGGGTTGTGTGTTTAATATATGTTGGACATAACAAAAGTAAAATATAAAATACCTTAATAATAAAATAAAGGCCATTATAGCATGAAATGCCACATAAACATTTACATATATACATATATATTTTCCCTGGGATTAAGCTCTACCACCGAGCTACAAGAACACCGTCCAAACACTTCGTTTTCATGTTAGGAAGCGGGCAAATGACATATTCAGATCCTCCGGAGGTTTGACAGGGTGTTTGGTGTATGGATCACAGCTATGTTGCTGTTTCTGTGTCGCCTGCGCACCAAACTCCAGAGAGCCTGCTGAAACTTGTCTCCCGCCAATGTATAAAGTGCTAAATTGAAGAAGGTGTTGACACCCGTCAGCGGTCTGGACAGAATGTAGGCCATATTGATTCCTCTCCTGAATGTGCATGACACGTCACTTCGGCGCAGGCTATCAACTCTTAGCACGCGCATGATGTGATAAGGCAAGAAACATACCACGAACACAACCAAAATCAGAATGGCGAGCATGCGAGCTCGGGAACGACTCTGGTTATGTCTGGATATGCTGTTACCCAGAGTGCCCGCAATGCGGACGTAACTCCAGCACACTGCCACCAACGGCATCGCGTATCCGAAGGTGGTGAGTATCCAACTGTACCACCACACCACCTGTGGATCATTACTGGCAAAGTCAACACACTGTGTCATATTGTCCTTCCATGTCACTGTTATCATTCCCAGCATTGGGCCGATCTCCAGCAAGGAAACGGTCCAAACGACCAGGCAGGCCAAGACGCCCCATCTTTTTCTGCCGATCTGAGCGGCTTTCAGTGGATGCACCACCACAACATAACGGAAGATGCTGAGGCAGGTGAGGAAAAGGATGCTACCGTAGAGATTGTAATGGAAGCAGAAGCGAATTAAACGGCACATGAACTCCCCCAGGGTCCAGTTTTTGGTAATGTAAAACTGGACTAGCACAGGTAAACTCAGTGCATAGAGAAGATCAGCCACTGCCAGGTTTACCATGATAATACTGCTGCTTTTCCAGGGTCGGAGTTTTGTCAGGTATATGAAGAGTGCGGTGAGGTTACCTGTGAGTCCAACTACACAGATGATGGTGTACATCGCAGGGAGATAATACCTCATTGTGAACTCATCGACAGGAAAACAGTCACTTGCATTATTTTCCAGATCTGACAGACATGCAGTGTGTAGCACCTAAAGTAGTACTGAATGATTATCATAATCACATGCCATATTTACAAAGCATACAGTAATTTTATATATGGTATATGTAAAAACATCATACACACATCCATTGTATTATTTCACAGCCATATTAACCATTTTGGCACCATTACAATAGTAGTGTCCTATGTTAAAAAAAAACAATATGGTAATACAGTACAGGAATATGGTCTCACCATAACTATTCCTCCACTGTGTTGATGGCTCAGGGGAATCTCAATACATGTGTTATGCGTCCGTTGTCTATCCGATCATTCTTTGTTGTTATCTGGTGTTACTCCCCCTAACACATGCTACTGAAATGAGTCATGAAGTTCTCCTCCAGAGAAGTCAGGATTTGCACTTTAAGTTACTGTTTAACATTCACATCAACTTCCTAATGAAATCACATTTCCGGAAACATGCTGAGAAAATCTAAGGCTTTATAACCCCCCGACACTGGGAGTCTCTGTGGTGAGTCATCTGATTAAATTACAGTTCTTCTCATTGTCTCATTCACACCCACAAAGTTTATATTTGAGCATATACTGTACGTATTTATGGATACATGCTAAATACAAAATCACACAGAAATGTTTAGCTTTCATTCGGAATATTTGACTCTGCCTGTGAAATCCAGGCTGAAGTCTCATAATCTAATTATGAGATTAAGAGCATCAAAGTTTGATTTCACTTTAATTTCAATCTTTGACATGGCCTTACTCAAGCAGTATTAAATATATCAAGGTTATATTTTTACAGAATGTTCTTTACATTATGTAGGATGAGTTTATGTAGAAAAACAGTAAAAAAATTGACGGGTTAGCTGAGTTTTCAATTGTAATTAATTAATAGGCTACAAATAATATGGATGATAAGAATAATTAGTCCAATGTTAAGTTTTTTTATATATATTAAAGAGTATAATATTTTTAAATTTTTTCCTTTTACATCTTTTTGTATTTAGATTAACTTCTGCAGTCAATAAAGTAAATAAGAATCCATACAGTCATATGCAAAGGTTTGGACACCCCTGACAATTTCCAATCAAGAGAGACACCGTTTATTTTGATATACTAATATTTCAGTAGTGAAATGTGGTTTATTGGATTAACAGAAAATGTGCAATATGCATCAAAACGAAATTGGGCACCCTTGTGATTTTGTTGATTTGAATACTTGTAACAACTTATCACTGATTAAATTGAACACACAATTGGTTTGGTGAGCTCATTAAGCCTTAAACTTCATAAACAGGTGCATCCAATCATGAGAAAAGGTATTTAAGGTGGCCAATTGCAAGTTGTTGTTCTCTTTGACTCTTCTCTGAAAAGTGGCAACATGGAGGCCTCAAAAAACTCTCATATGACCTGATAAACAAAAAGTTGGTCAACATTAAGGTTTAGGGCAAGGCTACAAAAAGTTTTGGCGAGATATAAGCTATCAGTGTCCCCTGTGAGGAACATAGTGAAGAAATGGAAGACCACAGGCACAGTTCTTGTAAAATATTGGAGAGGCAAAAGCGAAGGATGGTGAGAACAGTCAAAAACAGCCCACAGACTACCCCCAAATACCTACAACATCAGCTTGCAGCAGATATTGTCACTGTGCATCTTTCAACAATTCAGCGCACTTTGCATTTTAATGCGAAAGAAGCCTTTTCTGCACACACATCGCTTGAGGTATACAAACGCACATTTGGGCCAGCATAACTGTGGACTGATAAAACAAAGATTTAGTTATTTGGTCATAACAGGGGATGTTATGTATGGCAGCAAAAGAACACATCGTTCCGAGGAAAACACTTGCTACCCACCGTAAAATTAGTTGGATGTTCCGTCATGCTGTGGGCCTGTGTGGCCATGCAGTGCCAGTACTGCAGAATCTGGTTAGAGTTGCATGATTTCCACTCAATATCAGCAGATTCTTGAGAATAATTTTGAGAAATCAGTCACAAAATTGAAGTTACGCTGCATGGGGCTGGATATTTCAACAAGACAATGACCCAAAACACTGCTCAAAATCTACTCAGGCATTTATGCAGAGGAACAAGTACATTTTGATATATTCTGGAATGGCCAGTCCCCAGACCTAAATATAATTGAACAGCTGTAGGGTGATTTGAAGCGGGCTGTCCATACTCGGCAACCATCAAACCTAACTTAACTAGTGATGTTCTGTAAGGAGGAATGGTCCAAAATACATTCATCCAGAATCCAGACACTCATTACAGGCTATAGGAAGCGTCTAGAGGCTGTTATTTCTGCTAAAGGAGGCTCTACTTAATATTGATGTGATTTTTCTGTTGGGGTGCCCACATTTATGCGCTTGACTAATTTCGTTTTGATGCATATTGCACATTTTCTGTTAATCCAATACACCTCATTTCACTACTGAAATATACTGTGACCTTTTGTTATTGGATAGATCAAAATGAAATTGCTGATCCAAACACCCAAATATTTATTAATGAAAATCATGGAAATGGTTAGGGGTGCCCAAACTTTTGCATATATGACTGTATTCATGCTATTAGTAAGGTGTCTTTTCCAGGAAATATTTATTTTTCCTGCAGCTTTGCTGTCCTCTAGTGGACCTTAAGACCTTAAGACTCTATATGCTCTCATGTAGGCTCCTTCTACACTGAAAAAACGAACTTTTTGGTGTAGTAATATTTATTGATTAACTCTCATAATTTCTATATAATAATATTAACATTTATTGAGAACTAGATTTTCCTAAGTAAATTGATGATAAATACACAATTAATTCATGTAAAAAATGAACTGTGTGGGAATAGTAAGTCTAATTAGATATTTTCTTGTATTATTTAAGTGTTTTATAGTCACTGCACATAGTCCTAAAATAATTAAGTAAATTTTAACCAAAAACTTTAGCAGATTCACGTAAAAAATCTTAGTAAAATGTACTTACATTTATTTGCACATGTTGTAAGGAATACCCACAATTCTTTGCGCCTGAATATTTTTATTTTTTAAGCTTTATCACAGAATAAGAACTGATAAGAACTTTAACTACTTAAATATTTGTTAGCAAAATGTCATAAAGGTTTAAGCCCTTATATTATTGATGTTGTTTTGTTGTAAATAATAATTTTGTGAAGTCACCGTTCAGGTGATCAGTGTTTCTTTACATGAACCCTGTTCAGAACATTGTATTGTAATTCTCTCCATAGTGCTGATAATGCATGTCAGAAACACAGTTTGTGTGCGTTTCTGTTCAGAATCAAGTTTATTCAATGACTGACTTGTTGTCAGTCATGAATTTTGTGTTATAATGCCATTTATAACACTAAAAATAACTACGTCCATAGAAATATGTAAAGAAAAAAACAAACAGATAATACGATTTATTTAATATTATTAGGACAGCAATGCTTCAATTTTCAAAAAAACCTAATAGACTTTACCTAAACGATTAAAATTAATTTAACTTCTAAATAAAATAATTAAGTAACATTTAATTAATTATTTAACATATGTTTTATCATGCAATTTTAAGTACATTTTATTTGATTTTAGTAGGTTAGTTTTACTTATAAAAAAGCAGTAAATTTTACTTAAAAAAAGTTTGTGCAAATTGTTACGAGGATTTTTTAAAGTAAATTTTACAAGTTGTTTTTTTCAGTGTATGTCCAGCTAATTTTTTTGAGTGAAAATTCATATCGTCAAGATACAGGGCACATTTTAATAAATTATAGTGATACTAATGGAAAGTCTGATATCATATTACCTTATAATTTTATGGTGAACCTGACTGAAAACTGATAGGTAAAATTACAGCATACAGTACATTAATAATAAAATCGTGCTCATAATGTGTCTCCTTTCTAGTTTTTTCCAGTGTTCCAACAAACTTAACTTTCTGCACTTCCACAAGAGTAGATTATTTCTTATAATAAGCAAAACATAACAAGCAAATTACCTTAGTTCAAATGATAGCTAAAGCGTATCAACCATTACATTGATCTATAACGTTACTGTGCAAAATTAATGTGTATACAAATTTAAAGGGACACTCCACTTTTTTTGGAAAATATGCTCATTTTCCAGATCCCCTAGAGTTAAACATTTGATTTTTACAGTTTTGGAATCCATTCAGCTGATCTCTGGGTCTGGCGCTACCACTTTTATCACAGCTTAGCATAATCCATTGAATCTGATTAGACCATTGGCATTGCACCTAAAAAATTACCAAAGAGTTTTGACATTTTTCCTATTTAAAACTTGACTCTTCTGTAGTTACATTGTGTATTAAGACTGATGGAAAATATATTTTAAGATATGACAGAGCAAGTTTTTTCTGTCAAGACAACACTAACATTTACATTAGTCTTGGACTAGGCTTAGGCCCTGTCTGGGAAACTGTCCCATAGTTTTTTAAATCATGCCTGGCTGCCAAATCCGCAGAGCATCGATCCATTCTCACTGTCTCCCCTTGGCTTTTGGAAACAGAAACATTTTTCTTTTGAACAAGGTATTTGTTCCAGAGCTCAGTTTAGTCGCTACTATAGACCGATAAACAAACACAGACCGGGTGTTAACTTTGGCCCACAGCAACGTGCTTCAGATGAAACCGTCTATAGGCGATTTTACGGTTGCACAGTGATGCAATTAATTTTCCCAGTGAAAACCTTGTGAGTGAGTCGTAGCATGAACATGTACAGCTACATGGAAAATATTACAGGTAAAATTGATTGTCTCCAAGTCTCTATTAAATAATTATAAGATGCATTGAACCATGGTGTCATTGTTTTTGATTTGACCAGTATCCTGTGAAATTGTCTGTGCCTTGCTTTAAGTTTAAAAGTAATTTGCATTCAAGGTAGTGACACAATTTTTTAAGTAGCCAACCTCTTTATTGCTTTACAGGCACAGGATGGTACAGTAATTTTCAAGCTCATTTTCAGGTTCAAATTCATTTATTGCACATTTAACAACAGTGGCTGACCATTTTATGTAGGCTAATGCATCAGAAATTAAAATATTCTACATGTGTTCTACAACTGAATGTTAAGCACTTTACATGCACCCTCACATTTAACCATGATCAATACAAACAGCTTCACAAGAGGTAGATTATGGCCATTATGAAGCACCTACTCAAGTTCACTTCAATGCTGACCTCCAATAATGCAAATTTGGTGGTGTGAAATATTGCCCTCATTTTTCAGGGACTTTGTAGAGTTGAATTTAATTCAGATTTGTTTAACTTTTTTTACAATGTCGCACTGTCACAAAGCAGCTTTACATAATAATTGAAGCTTTGGACGCATTTATTAGCATACCAACATTATTCAGTGTATATTCATCTAGCTATTCTCATGGGTTTAAACATATAATAAAATCTTTATAATTAGCAAACTCCAGTAATGTAAAAACGGTACCATACATTAGCTAAAACTACAGTATTTATTACACCATGCTTTAAAGGGGACAGAGAATGAAAAACCATTTTTACCTTGTCTTTGTTGAATAATGGTAGTCTACCCACATTCACAAACACACAAAAAGTGCTACACATGCTTAACATCTCAGTCTCATAGAAATTCCTCTTTTAGAAATGTCAGCCAGAAAACGGCCCAATCTGAAAAACTGATGCTTATGACATCACCGGCATCTAACTGCCCCTCCACTTTAAAATAATTGGCTACATTTTTTGAGTGGCAGCAAAGTCAGCCAATCAGTAATGAGATTTCAAGTTAAGCCAGTAGGGGGAGCCAAATAGGTGCAAAACCACTTGTTTGTCCCCACCCTAGAGCTATCTGAGAGAGGTTTTTAGGAAGCTTCTAAGGTATTACAGACCCAAACAAAAAATTTTAGTCTACATGTCACATCACAGAACAAGGATAAATACCCTATTCAATCATTCTATGTCACCTTAATATAATTTAAACGGAGTTACAAAAAATTCACTCCCCTCACAGTTGTCATAAAGGGCAAAATAAGCTATATAGACCAAAAACTATTTTGGTACCAGGCTTTAAAGATCGCCATTTTAACATGGGGGGTATATGGGAATTGACTCCCTTTTGAAGCCAGTCGATGAATTGCAGTTTAAATCACTTCCGTATTGACTTCATCAGAGACATCGGAAGGTTGCCTCTCGGTCCAGGGGTCTCATTTATAAAACTGTGCGTAGGATTCTTACTAAAAGTCGACGTACGCACAAAATGTCAAAAATTTCAAACAAAGCAATGTTCCCTTTATAAATCACAGATCACCTGCAAGTGTGCCTACATTAATCATCCTTAGATCCCACCCTTCAAGCCCATTCTCCCATAATGTTTGTTTTTTATAGTTCACAATCTTTGCGTGGGAACGTGCGTACATACGTTTTCAAACCCGTTTTGTGCGTACACACACTTTATAAATGAGACCCCACACGAGTAACCATGACGATGCTTGTAATTGCGACAATGTGCGTAATGCAGAGATTAGTTGCAACTCTGCTCTAACTACTTAAGTAGTTTAAATTATTAGTTGTCTGGTCCTGTCACTGTGTTACTCACAACATATGTGAGTTTCTTTGATAAACTGCATTTGTCAAAAACTGTGGTCTTTACATTTATGGTTGTTTCCTATACATTTTGTGTCTTATATGTGCAATTTCTTTTTAGTTGACAACGTGTCTTCGTTGTCAATGTTAGACAAAAGGTGCAGTTATTGCTCAATTGAAGATGAAACTATTGACCTTTTTCCATTCTGCATTCTGAAAGCATAGATGTAACTCCATATAGACTCATTTGTGCACAAGCATAGTCTCAAGAACAGTACCCAGCATGCATAGTTCTTGATTAATCATGAATGACTACCTTGACAAGCTTGTACTCAGAAATGGCCGGGGTTCACTAGGGAGATTTTAATTAGGAACATATTTTATATTTTTAAACCTTAGACACAGAACCCCAGCCCCCCCATATAATTATGTATGGAATTTGCATAGTGCTTGGAGGCTACGCAGACTAAAGATGAATATCCTCTTTAATTTTTGAAATGGAACTTCGTCCCCCTTGAGATTCAATCCCTGGGCTCAGTCCCCAAGTCCCTTCCCATTTCAGCCCTGGTTGCATGATTTCTCCTGTAATTCTTCAGTCATGTAACATAAATCAAATGCACAGTTGCTTCAATGTCTGCATTCTTTTATATGCTTATCAGCAGAATAGTTATAGCATACTGTAACAGCAAAACTTCTTTTTGAAAACCAGATTTTTCTTTTAAGAATTTGATTACAGGTAACAGGAAACAGCTTTAGCAAGGTTTTGGAGAGACAGACAATCCCTCAAACAGGGACGGACTATGGCGATGATGTGCCCTGGGCACGGATGTCTCAAAGGCCCCCTTTACCAATTTTTGGGGCAACAGCGTTGCACGTGTATGCACAGGGCTCAAGTGTTGGTTCGCCTCTGCCTGTATGCCCCATTTTACAGGATTAACAATGGCACTAATACACGGGGAGAGAATGCACACAATATTCTGTACTTTCACACCACAAATTGGTTTATTTATATCTTACCAGTATCTGTCAACATACATACTGTACAACATACTCAATCAAAAAGATTCTGACCTCTCCAAATCATATCACAGGAGAAAATTCCATAAATATTTTACATTTCTACATTTAGCAGACATTTCATTACATTTCACAGTCGTTCACCACAGGCATTTAGGGGCTGGAAACACCAAAACTTTTTTTCAGCCGAGCGCTTTGGTAGCTGTAAGCCGGTTGGTTGCTGTGGTAATGTCCCGCCCCTCCTCCACTTGAATTGGACGGCCGTGTGAGAACTGACATTGACGAGCGGAGATTTCACTCAAAGTTGAATATTTTTGAACTCTCAGCGCTGAGTGCGGAAAAAACCCAGAGCGCCGGTTTTCAGCGCGGAAAAAACTCGCTAGCTGCTTACTTATTTGAAAAACGCAGAGTTTCCATTGGAATCAATTGAAAACATGCGCTGGCCGCGGGCGTAAAAGCTTTGTGTGTCCAGCCCCTAAAGACAGTGAATTTATACGTCCTTGACACATTTTGCTTCTTAGTTCGTTTTTTACTTGCCATTAGAGAAAATGAACGTTCTCCTTCACAGTTGCTGACTGGCAGGGTGAGGAAAAGCTGTCATTTTGTGCTTTCTTATCATTGATCCACTTGGTTGTGGTTTTAAACTCATTTTTGTTTTGGTTTTTGAGTAACCATCTTCTGCGCGTGACTTTTATATTACGCAATGCTTTTCACTCGCCTCTAGATGTCTCTCTCAACAGCGCAGCAATAGATTAAAATTATTTATTTGATTTATTTACTAGTTAATACTTTGCAACTGCAAAAAAACTACATTATTCTTCAATATTTAACACAACTTTACTGAACATAAAATTAAAATTAAAATATTTATTTGAAAATAATAGACACAGTAAATTTGACAGGGCCCCCTGCTGGCCCAGTGCCCTGGGCAAGTGCCCAGTAGGCCCGTGCGTTAATCCGTGCCTGCCCTCAAAGTCAAGATTTTCTATTATTTTGTATTAAAGCTCTGTTCCTTTGATACCATAAAGCTTTTAAAGCTGTATTGTGCATTTTTTATTGTAGAGACTTATTAATTTTATTTGACAATGTTTCAGAGACCTGCAGTCACAGTGACAATGCTTATTGATAAAAAACGTATCAGTCTTTCTTCAGCAGAGATTTGTAACTTTACTGCCGATATTAGGCTTTAGTATTAGATTATAAAATTTACTGTTTTGCTCTTAAACTTGTTTGTCAGGTAGTGTACCATCTGCTACAGTTTTTGAAGGTTAGATTAATCTTATTTACCTTATTTTGCTCTTCTGAAACTTTTTCAGAAGAGAAAAATACAAGAACCAGGAGGCATAAACCAACGTCTGTTTTTATTCTTCATCTCTTTGCTGTCTTGAGAAACAATTGAATTGTTTTGATTTTAAATCAAAAGATGCTGGAAAGAACCAGTTTCATTTCAACTAGAAGTGATTTCATTCCAAAACACCATAAGTATTAGCAGGTACTTCTTTGATCTGGTCTCTATCAGAAAATCTTGTAGCCATGGATTTAGTACACTTTCAATACACTTTCATCGACCGTGCTGGTGCCAGGATTTTCTGAAAGGACAGACACTTCATTACTGTGAGTTGCTATGTGGTTGACATGATGACAGATTAGCTTTTTTTTTTTGTTGAGCTGGTGCTTTTGGTGCCAAAAGTATTTCTCAAATGACCTAAGTAACAAAAATATGTTTTCTTTTGTGTGATACTGAATCCGTGCCGAACCATTGTTGTAATATATAATAGACAGGAAGGATAATTGCGTTAAGCTTTACATGTCAGTTTCTTTAAAACCTGCTAGCAATACAAGTTTCAAGCTTTTATGTACTAGCTTTTTTCACGTAAATCCCACTTTTTCAAGTGTATGGGTTGAAACAACCCAGCATTTTTAAGGTGTGTATGAAAGTTCCCGATCCAATTTAATTTTAATTCACGTTTTAAAATTTCTTTGGTATGTAAGCGTATTAGTACATGTTAACGAGGTTAAAAAGGTTAAAACCCCAAAATAAACGATGACGCGAGGTATCATCTCCAACGTTAATCTCTTTTCTTGGACTACAACAAAAACACGGATTGTAGGGAACAGTTTTTAGTTTTTGGGATTGGTGATGTAGACAAGATCGACATTATCATAATTCCTCCTGCTTCTGACTCACAGTAAGTAAACTCTTGTTAGGAACCAAATCTTTCAAACATGGTAAGGAGCGTCACATTTCCATTGACGTCAGAGGTATTAATGCAAATCTCAACGTATAGATTAGCTGGCAGCTGAAACCTGATCTCACAAATTTCCGTGAAATAGTCACATATTATTTTGCTATTTTTTTGGCATTGTCACGTATTTCCACAATTTTACGTGCCCATGCCACGCATTTCTTTTCCGTGTCAGTTTCACGTATTGGTTGCTCAACTGTTTTTCCTATTTGTGAAACTGACACGGAAAAGAAATGCACATAAAATTCATGGGCACATAAAATGGTGGAAATACATGATAATGCCACAAAAAAACTGAGCAAAATAATGCGTAACTATTTCACGGAAATCTGGATCTATCCAAAATCTGGAGCTACAAAAATGTACAGTATGCGGAAAATAATGTGTTTGTTTTAACCATAAACCACGCAAACACATTGTATTATACCAAATACACAAAATAACATGTTTAGCTAGAGACAGGCATTGGAACGTCTATGCAACATTTATTTCTACAACTTTATGTCAAAAAGATCTAGAGTTTTGTGTGACTCTGGTAAATGCACACGCATGCACTGGCCTTTTAACAGGGTGACACCTGTGAAAGCCTCACATGAAGCTCTGTTTTCCACTTCATTATTCCTGCTGTACATGTGCATCATAACCATCAACCTGATACTGTATGACCCAACTGAGGTGTTGCAGTTTATGTCACAACATGACCTGAAATCACTCTGCATACTGTACAGTACACCACTGCTAATGGCATAATAAATCATTTTCATTTTTGAAGCATTTTAGGCCATTTGGGAAAAACAAACAAATGGATGCATAAATAAATAATTTAAAAAATGTAATGAAGAGGAATGAGCTTCTCTTGAGTTGAAAATATAGGACACTAAAGAAAGCTCTTCACGCTTGGTCAAATGTAATAATGTAATATGTGTAATATGTTACGGAAAAGACACTGTTAATAATTTACTTTTAAATAAAGCAAGAGTAGTGTCCACTTAAAAGTCATTACTGTATAATATAGCTTTGGAGTCTGTTCTATAATAATTAAATGACAAAATGTAGGTTATGTATTGCTAAGAAATCTTTTAACTTTAAATCTAACTAAACATCTATACAAAATTTTGAAATATTGAAAGAAAGAATCTCCTACAGAGAGAAAAGCAGACTGATGTTGGAACATTTACCAGTTTTTAAACATTAAGAGGAATGTAATTCAAATACCGAAGGTGTCATCTGTCATAATGGCACTGTGGTGGGACTCGTGACATTTTCCCATTCCCTCTATTATTGTGATAACTGCTGTTCTCTTGTGGGATTAGAGGATTTTACAGCTGAAGACCTCTAATGCGGCTTGAGCTTTCGCTCCATTAGATATCGGAGAGGTTCTTGGGAAATGTAAGAAATAAGCCTTTTATGTCCCTAGTTACTTTTAAACCATTTAATGTATTGCATTCTTTACAATGGTCAGATTTTAAAAGACAATTTGAACCATTCAACATCATTTTCTCACAGCATTGTTCAAGCTTGCCTTTACTTTAAACACATTTTCATTTAAAGGTCCCATTCTTTCTGTGTTTTTGAAGCTTTGGTTATGTTTACAGTGCGCAATATAACATGTGTTCATGTTTCACGTGTAAAATAACGGGGTATTTTTCACACGCAATACATATCTCTATAGCACTGTTTTCACTGTCCTAAAACGGCTGATGTCTTCCTTGTTTCATGAAGTCCCTCCTTCAGAAATATGTATCGAGTTCTGATTGTGTAATTTGTGTGTTGTGATTCGATAGCAGCTTAGCTTGCCATTAGCTTAGCTGGCGACTGATGTATTCCTGTGGGCGGAGTTTAATCAAAAAACTGTTCTAGTGACGTCATTAAAGCAGGAAGTAGAGGGCTGAAGTCCAAACCGAATGTTCGCTGTAGGCTTTGAAAAGGGAATACTGTTAAAGAAAATATATAGCCTGGCAGTGAAGTTTAAGATTTATCATTTTACAGATATTATTTATGCTATTATAGCAACATTACACACTTACTAGGGTTTAAAAAATGGGACCAGGAAGAACGTGACCTTCAAGATCACATTACACATGCTGTTTCTGCTTATCTCATGTTAATATTGGGTACTTATAGAGTAGTATTACATTCTTCATATATCCAAAGAGTCTTTAGTTTTATCAGATAACTTATGATTCACTTCATGTTTTTGTCCTTTACATTATGCACTTACGCACCAATTGCCAACAAAACACAGACATTTGATGCAGTTTTATACCGCATGCGACTAATTTAAACGAAATCCAGTCTTAAACAAACAAACAAGCACAACTCCGCTGCTACCCCGGATAAACTATATGCATAATTTGTGCCAATAATTCTGGGTTCTTTGGGAAGCTTTACAACCTTAAATTTCCCTCACAAACAGCAACATATTTCTTTGGTGATGTGATGTTGATTTCATATCAGCTCTTGGTTGGTTATTCCACTGGACTTCTTACACTGCATTTTCCATAAAAGAAATAAAGCAATATGAATCTTTCATGTTTCGAAAAAAACTTTTTGAAACTTGTACGAACCCTGGCGAAGTGCATTCGGCACAGAAATAATCTGTCATACATCCAAATGCTTTTTTGACAATTTGTTTTAAAATGAGGAATCCAACTCTAAGTCAGAATGCATGAAATAGATTTAGTAGTTACTCAACATAGATCAACGGCTATGCCATTTATTGCTGGAGTATTTCTGTTACATATTTGATGTTTGAGGGTGGAAAGCTTTTTTCTTGGTGGCATTAACACTGAAAGAGTAATGATGTGAAAAAGTGATTACAAAAGAACATCCCCACACCCTTGCTCTAGATCTAAGTCCCACAGATGATTATCATCACAACTCTCTACTAATTGCAGGAGCATCACACCAATGCAAAACAACATACACAGATGTGATAAAAGAAAGGCATGGCAGCTCTTCTTCCAGCAAACAACTTCTTGCACATACGATTAATGGAGTGTTGCTACAGCAACAGAGGTAATGCCGCTTGCAATTATCTTGTAGTCAGGATAAATGTTTGAGCTAAACTAGGTGGTTAAAGGAGGGGACTTGTGTTATTTCTTAAAATACTGATACATAATGAGGTTCAGAAGTTTTAAAATTGTCTGTGGGAAAGTTTTGTTGGTGGTGCCTCTGTCCATTCCTTTGTTCTCAGCGTGTTTATCATTGTTAGGGCTTTCGCACTGGTGTTGGTATATTGAAAGTGTGTTGTTCTGTTAACGTTTGCTATACCTAAGTGTTTTCCCCACATTATTGCGTTCATACATACAGTATACATGAATAAATACACGAGTTCATGCCTATAAATTAAAGTAGATCCTGAGCATCTGAACTGTGAGTAAGCTATCCATTTGTGACACCGACAGCAATTGTTGTGTGAGCATTACCGTGGTAATTATTATCATCACTTCAGATAGATCAAACGTGGCTTTTCAGACACTCAGAAAATGAACCCACCTCCATTCAATGGCTCAAAAAAGGAGGAAAGTTTTTTGATATGGTAAAGGCATGAGCTGTTATGAAAAACATGTTATTGATAGACACAGAGAGAGAGAGAAAAAGCTTGCACAACACGTTGAGTCTTGAATGTGCGTCATTTGTGGTTATTTTGGACTAAACTTGAGACTTTTGGTTTGAGATTTTTTTTTAAATGGGGTTATAATGTATAATTACATGATGATAATGTGTTGTAAATTACGTGATGATAATGTAGTACTTTATGTAATTACATTTTTGAGTGATGTTAAAATAGAAGGGAAAAAAATGGATCATGAACTGTCTTTTGAAATAGATCACCAAAAATGTCTCCTTTTGTGCTTTAACAAAGTGTTACTTAAGTAATGAATGTATAATGTAATGAAGTATGGTTTTTTTTTACAAGTTTAGGCATTAATGCCACTGAGAAACAGCAACATGCTGGTAGGGTATATGATTTTTATTGTAAAAACTACAAAATGCTGTTCATTGCTTTGGTAATATGCTGTCGTTCATGCTGTGAAAGAAAGGCAATTAGCAGTTTTTAGGCTCATACTTTAGTTTTTGTGCATGGGAGGTAATTAACAATCTGAAGCTGAATATGGTAACAAACTGAGATGATAAAACTGCCCACATGTGTTTTAAAGGTTGTCTAGTTTTCATACACTACACATGCTGTCAACATAGACTGTAAGAAAAGATGGACGTAGTGTCCGTGATGTCACCCTTAGGTTTCTTTTATTTATTTTTTTTTTTCTTTCAAATCTAGCAGAAGCTTTTTTATTGCTCAAAGAATAAAAAAAAATAGAACAATGCTCAAGATACAAATCTTATTATTTTACAAAGAAGTCCAAATAGCAGCATAAAATATAAATATTATAAACCTAGGTAACACAAAGAATAAATGGTAAATAAAAAAAATACACAAGGGGTTATCATCAAAAATACCTTAAGAAGATTATATAATTTAAGGGCTTTTTTGTTATACACAAGTACCCATAGATTTCTGAAGATCGTTTTTGAAGCTTAAACTAGGCGGTATCTTCCGTCGCTATCTCACAATGATTTAGTTTTCTTTACCAAAGCCCTTACTTTTATGCAGAATAAGAATGCCACTAAACTTTTCTCCATAATTAAATATGACCTAGATCACAAGCCCTGCAGCTCTCAAATTTGATGTTGTTTGTTTTCTAGTTGTATTGTTTTTGTTTTGTTTTTTTGTTTTTTTACTTGAAGTATGAGCCTGTTCCCAACAATGTAATGTGAAGGTATATTGTACATTGAACTTTGGTGCCTTGTTGTTTGCACATGTAAATTTTAAAATAAAATAAAAATGAAAATCTTCCGTTGCCAACTTGGCCACACGGCACCGCACATTACTCGCGGATATCCTGACATGGGTTAAGAGGCGGGAAGTGGGTGAAGCTGAGTTGACTGGTTGCTGAAACCACGCCTGCTTAGGTCGACTTCAGTGACAGCAGTGGCTGTTCAACCATCATTTAAGTCGCCACGCCCTTAATTATGCAGAACTTTAAGGCTTAATATAATTTAAACGGATGAGATACAAAAAAATTCACCCCCTCACAGTTATCATGACGGGGCAAAACTAGCTATACAGACCAAAAACACTTTTTGTACCAGGCTGTAAACATATTATTTTCTACTGTAAAGTTGGCCATTTTAACATGGAGGTCTATCGGAATTGACTCACTTTTGGAGCCTGCCTCTAGTGGCAAGTCGATCAATTGCAGTTTAAACCACTTCCGTATTGGCTTCATCAGAGAGATTGGAAGGTTGTCAGTGCAGGGATTTACGGTATATACTATAATTGTTCATTTATGATAAAGTGTGGAAAAACACAAATTTAACATTTTTACAGTATCACATGTTCATTATGAATTGCACATGTGATTTTTTTTCCCCTGAATCTAATCAAAATTTCTATGTAAAAAATCATTGGATCACACCAATCACATTTCTCTGAAAAGTGTTAAGTTGATGGCTCTGTGGAGAATTCGAGATTGATGAACAACATTGGTTCAATCAGAGGCATACGTTTAGGCTCAGTCTATGTTTGGCCAACCAATTGCTGCATTCAACTATAAATTTGAAAAATCTACCCTATGATTACAGGTAATTTGCTGTTGATTTTATGTTATTTTTACACCAAGCTAGAGAAGATAAAATTTATGTTTGACATTTGCCTTTCACTAAAATGGCAGCTTGTACTGTAGTACCGTGGGTTTCACAAACATAATCAACACAATTATATTCCAGTTAAACACCAGCTGAACATGAAATAGGCAAGTGATTTCTTTTGATGATTGAACAATTAGTTTGTATAAAAAGCAAGGTGCCCAGGATCAAGTGGACTACATTTTATTAAATGGCAGTGCTTGTGATAAATTTCTCTTGTAACTTGCATAATGAGATAAACAGAAAGCTTGCAGTGTAATGTTGTGTCACCTGTAGTTCAGTGTGACTAGAACACTTATGATGCATCATTGGTCACTACCAAATTTAACATTAATTACAGAATATTCAAAAACTTGACATGCAAGTGAAGGATATGGTCTCTTGATTGTCCTTTTCTCTCATTGCAGTGCATGCTAAAAGCTTAAAGACAAGTGGAGTTTTAAGTTTGTCCACAAAAACAGTCTGGGCAAGAGATTAGCTATTTAAAGGTGACATAGAATGATTGAACGGGGTATTTATCCTTGTTCTGTGATGTGACATGTAGACAAATTTTGTTTTGTTTGGGTCTGTAATGCCTTAGAAGCTTCCTAAAAACCTCTCTCAGATAGCTCTATTAGGGTGAGGGATTTTAAACAAGTGGTTTTGCACCTATTTGGCTCCCCCTACTGGCTTAACTTGCATTCTCATTGCTGATTGGCTAACTTTGCTGCCACTCAAAAAATGTAGCCAATTATTTTAAAGTGGAGGGGCAGTTAGATGCCTGTGATGTCATAAGAATCAGTTTTTCAGATTGGGCCGTTTTCTGGCTGACATTTCTAAAAGAGGAATTTCTATGAGACTGAGATGTTTAGCACTTTTTGTATGTTTGTGAATGTGGGTAGACTACCATTATTCAACAAAGACAAGGTAAAAATGGTTTTTCATTCTCTGTCCCCTTTAAAGTGATGAAGAAACAATGATTGTTTAAAAAATTTTTTTTTTTACAAATGCCACTTGAAAAAGCATGTTTGGAATGAGTCACAGCTTCATGCTAATGCTATACAGTACCATAATGCTATATATAATGGTTTTTTTTATGGTCTTTTTGAGAGCTTGACATGTCGGTTATTGTTGTATAGAAGAGAAGTGTGTTTTCAAAATGTCTCCTTTTGTATTCCATGAAAAAGCAATAGCACATGCAATGATAGGTGAGAGGTACAGTAGTGCTGTGTATAGATAAGCTTTTTGTGATAACTTGTACATCCGAATACTACAATAATTTTGCTCTTGTGGTTGCCGTTGGTTTTTATGTTGCTATTTGAAACAATTTAGTGGTCAAATGTGAGAGAGCAATGAGTTCTGCCAATTTATTTCGGATTGTTTTCGGTTTAGCACACATGGCCTGCGCCATTTGTCTTGCACAATAATAGCTCAATTCTTTGCATTTTTGCCAAGCCTACAATTTTACAGCAGTTTTTAGTTGCTTCTACCAATGTATTCATTGTTGTATTTGTATGCAAATAAGATCAAGAATAATAAAAAAATTTCAGTTGGTTATCAGATTTTTTATACATACTTTTTTAGCAAATGAAGGATTCTGCCTTTGCTTTTCATTACAGACAATGCAGCACCTGGTTTGTATAATAGTGTGAGATTTTGGTTCAAGGACCCTTATTGTATGGCTCCATTCATTTTACATAACCGATGACAACACACACATTCATGACAAACGCTAATGAAATGACTTAAGTAAAGATTTACCAGTCTTATTGGATGACAGTCTAGTATTCCTAGCTTTCATTTAACAAGATTTGTGGTGTTCCATGTGTTTAGACATCCATGAAAGGCATGGTACCCTGACATTCAATGTGGGCCATAACAAAGATGAAAGGATGGTTGGCAGGTTTCATGAACTCTTTAAAGTTAGACCTTTATAACATGCGCCAAAGTCATATAAAGGACATTTCTTCACAAACTTCTCTTTTCAACTCATTCTCCTATCTCAGTTCAGTGTCAGAAGTGTGGATGTATGCTATAATCAGGTTTCTTTTTTCAGTAGGTGTGTTGGATATGGGAAAAGAATCCTAAAGCCTTAAAAAGTTAAGATCAGGGTTTCTTTCATCTTGATATGTTGGCTGCTTTGATTGACAGTTCCCTGCGTGGTTGATCTAAAGATATAGACTATCGTCAGTCTGGTAGAGCATTACATGGAGAGAGAGAAAGAGATGCAATCCAGGAGCGTGCAAAGTTTTTCTTATTTATTTTTTATATAGTGACGATAAGAAATAAACATTTCTATCTGTTAGGTTCTCAAACTCAGTCAATGCACTTTAGGTGCATTACACCAACAACTGATATGTGGGTATGAGTAAAGATAAGAATAGTGAATTATAGCAAGACAATTGACAGAGAAGCTTTATCCATGTACTGTTTAAAATGGAAAGTTATTTTCTGTCTTCATCCTGGTGGTGTAAATATATAAATAACCTTTAAACAAAACAGAAGAGTTTCACAGAAGTAACTGTTAAGTTCAATCATAATATGCAGGTATTTGTTATACAAAATATCTTTCAGAGTCAACTTATCAAATTTTGTGAAATCTAGTGATTAGTTCTTCCTCAAACCATTGTCATCACAGTATCTTGTAAACACAATTTTGTTTTCAGACTGCTGTGCTTCAATTGACAGAAATTTGCAGTAAGAAAATGTCAGTCAGTCAGATTAGAACATCACATATTCACATCCAATTTAGCTTTCCAATTTCATATGCATGAAAAGGTAAGTAAATAGGCTGCGGGTGGGCTATGGGTGTGCCGACTGAGGCTGAGATTAGGACAGGGTCATCTTCATTTAAATGGAAAGTCTCAATTATATTGTGCGAGGCATGAACAGTGAAGCAATGCAGAATGCTCTCATGGGAATTCGTAACTATTTTACGAGGTAGCTTCTGTATGAATTGTATGATGATGATAATGAAGCCCCTTCCATAGCTCAACCAGTTGCACCTAAAATGCTCATCCAGTTATTTTTACAGTTTTATAAAAAAAGTATTTATAAAAAAAAAAAAAAAAACATTTGCATCTAAAGATTGTATATTGGTACTTCAGAGATACATACTGGTAACAAAGACTGCCCAATAGTTGATCAAAGGTATGTCTTGGTACCTAAATAGTACATAGGACCTATTTAAAGGGTATTATCCCTCCATATGTTTGTGCATACCTTTTTTGATCCTATTTTTGATCCAATGGCATGTTTTATTTATATAAGCTGTCAGAGCAGATGGAAACATTGTCCTCTACATGCATTTCACCAGCAGAGTTAAACATATTTTTACAGGTGTCACTCACAGCAGCTGTTAGTTGTTTTGAAGTTTCATTCCCTTTTATTTGAATACAAATGAGTAAACACGTCAACACCAATTAAACAATATAGGACTAAATGCTCATGGGGACCTGAATGTTTTCCTTAGACCAGATTGGCTTAATTGGAGGCCACAAAGCAATTTGGATAAAATGAAACAGGTCTGACATTTGACCAAAACTGCACTTATGGTTCACTGATTATTTTCAAGCAAAGGCTTTGGATAAAAGCACTTGAGATGAATGCAAGAGAAACCATTGTAGTGAACTTTGAACGTGAACGTGACTCATCATAATTATATTTGAATGCCTTAATATATCCAGGTTTAAAAGTGAAAAGTGCTTATTATAAGTGATCTGCAGGAGACTGTTTTTGAGTGTTCAAACGGATATTCAGGCAATGATATCATTTCTGTAAACTGATGCATTCAACAATAAAGTTCTACTATTTACTGTACAATCAACAAATCTGTGCAGTGTTTATATCATTCTCAATATATAACATATATTATAGCAGAATCAATAGAGACAAATGCAGCTCTTCTAGAGAGAAAATTGTGAATACTATTTCAAAAAACAAACTGCCACAGTAATTTACATTTTATTGAGAGCTAAAACAGTCAAATGTAGTATTTAGATGTATACAGCCCATCATATTATATTATTAGTAAAGACATAGCAAATGTGAAAAAAAGCTAATGTTGATAAATGTAAACAAACTTTGGGTCTAAAAGGGACAAGCCCTGCCCTTTCTAACCCATATACTGGGTTGTTTCAACCCCAAATACTGGGTTGCTTTGAACTATTTTGTTTAGTCAGATATAAAAATGTTTTGGGTTAATTTACAGTAACCTCAACGTTTGGGTTTGTCCCTTTCTGACCAACATGATCTCACGGAAAGTTGTATAATAGTCACAAAAATTTTGATTAATTTATTGGTGTCCATGGCACAAAATTCTGTTTTTCTTGCCTTGAGCACGAATGTCTTTTTTGTGTCACACAAATTTCTATAAATAGTTTTTCGTGTCCGTGGCACGACTTTCTTTTTCGTGTCTTTTTATGTCTTTTTTTCCTTTTTTTCCCTATTTTTAAATCATTGTCGCTTGGGGTTGGGGTTAGATTTGGGGATTGGGGTAGGATGTATTTTTATGTATTGGTTTCTACATGTTTTTCTTCTGGTTTTAAAACTATTCTCCCCTGGAATTAAAAGTTGGGCTTTGGGTTAGGATGCCTAAAAATTTTACAGAAAGTGATTCTAACCCCAACCCCAAGCGACAATGGTAAGAAAACAATGAGAAAACAATACATAAAATGAAATGAAAAAGAAAGTCATGCCACAGACACCAAAAACTATTTATAGAAGTTGACACTTCTATGACACAGATGACACAAAAATAAACATTTGTGCTCAAGGGACGAAAAAAGGTGAATTTCGTGCCACACTGTAAAAAAAACTTTGCTGCCTTAATTTTTTTGTTGAATCAACTCAGATTTACAAGTCATGTCAACAGAGATGATTTGTCATAACTTATAAAATATAGTTGAGAAAAGTCAACTTAATTTTATAAGTTCTAACAACTCACCTGTAGTCTCTAGTCAAGATAAATAATAGTAAGTTGAAATGACTTGTAAATCCGAGTTGATTCAACAAAAAATTTTAAGGCAGCAAAGTATTTTTTACAGTGCATGCATGGGCACTAATAAATTAAGCAAATTTTTCGTGACTATAACACAACCGTGAGATCAGTCTGTTTCTTACCCAACACTGGATTTTAAAAGGTAAATTTATCCAAAAAACTTTCTTTTGATTGGCCAGTCAAATTAAAATATATCACTTCTTGAAATCCAGCAGAATAATGTAATGAGAGCCAGTGTTTTGAGCATGTATGAAGCAAACAAGTGCTCCTTCGTTCAAGATCAGGAACTTTGACAAAATACAGAACTTTGCAGACTTTCTACTAACCTCTCGTTTAATTTAGCCAATTATGATTCTGTTACTTGCAGTGTTCTTTCCTTTTAAAGTAACAAGGCATGAGATACGATTTTTACTGTGAGTAACTATACAGTAATGGTCTCGTCCAATATTACTTTTCTTAGCTGAGGCGAGAAAAGAAGTTTTGTATGATAAATAACCTATGACACATTCTTTAAGACTGCACAAAAATTGAAAGCCCAGAAAGGATGCGAAAATAATGCAGGATAATGAAGACAAAAGACGATTAAGATTTCACAAACACATACAGCCGTGGAAAATATTAAGAGACCACAGTTTTGACTTTAATCATTATTTTTAGATTTTCAGTGTCTGTTGAATTTCAACGAAAGCAAACCTCAGGAGTGACATAAAGTCACCCAACATGAAAAGGTTAAAGACTGAGAGCAAGACCCATGAAAGATGTGACTAAAAGAAATTAACTTCTCTGCAGTATTAAAGATCGGAAAACACTGCATCTTTGTTTTTTTACCATGTTTCTCTGCATCTATGTTGTGTCAGATATTTCTGTGGTCTATCGCTAAAATAAGAAGACATTGCAGGAGCTTGTCAAAGTAGACAGCTGAGATATCTTAAAGTGTGAAAAATATGTGCATATCACTGTGAGCTCTTGCACCGTAAGCTATGATGACCAACACTTTATTTTTGGAGTTGGCTCTTATTGTACTGTATTGTGATCTGTTGAAATCTATTAGAAATTAGCGAACCATGGAAGAATGACATTCTTTAATTATCTCACAGATTTAGAGGTGTCTGTCTACATTTTTTGAAGTAAAATGAATTTTTTTCCATATAACCTCTGGAGGTCATAGTACAGAACCAATTATTTCCACAAAGAGAGAAGACTGACCCTCATTGTGTAATGTTATGAGTCAATTAGAAGCAAGTTCCTGCTGTGTCATTTAGATTAACACCAGTCACTTCTGGTTATGTACATGCAGTCAATCTCATGCATTTATATAATGATGTGATACAGCCTCCTGTGGTGTACCAATTAGCAGGTAAAATGTTTATTTGGGAGTATAATGGAGAGCGATGCAACATGTTTTTCTAGTGGTTGTTTGTTATATATGTGACTAAGTTTAATGTAGGCTATTCTTTCCGTATTTGTCTGCTATAATTTAAAAAGTAGTTTAAAACTCTGTCTGTTATTGGTCAGATTGGTTTAGTAAGGCCTTTGGAGGACTCTGCCTGTTGTAAAATTACATTTGGCCCAAAAGTGCTGCACTGCATTTATTACTCATTCATCAGACTGAGCCCTGACTGGCGTTTTACAACAGCATGTGGAGGATATACTCCCATGATTGGGAAATTCCCCTTATACATCTAGTATTACATTTTTTACTTTATTTATAATATTTCAGATGGTTTCCAGGAACAGGAGGAGTAAATAAATGAATGTTAATACAGAAGTGAAACCTTCAGCCAGACAGATACATGAACAGATCTAAGTACAGTGTTTTTATTAATCTAATCATGAACATATCATTGTTACCATGCCCATTGTAATATACTTGTACTAGAGTGAATTTTGTTAGGGTTAGTCTTCTTTAGTAGATTTAGTAGTCCTAAAGAAATACTGATTAAATAAAGACAGAAGGCTTCAGACCAATACAATAATAATTTTTAATAAAAATGGTAAAAAACAATAATACATTCCTAAAACTAATGAAAAAATAATTGCTGCACTTGAAGTTTAAGCAGTAGTGATTACTGCTTCACCATTTCTACTGAATAACATGCAATAAAAGAAGCAGGTAAAATCACAGAGATTTTTCATATTTATTTGACTCATTTTTATTGGTTTCCTTGATAAATCTATTCAAACGTGAATCAAAAAGTATAGATGAAAGTCTAAAAGAAGTCTTTTTTTGAATATTCATGCTTTAAGTTGTGAAAAATGCCTGTTCACATCTCTGTTGCTGGTAATTTAATGATGACTCACTTGCTTGAAAATTGTTTATGTTATGATCATAGTTCTCCCTTACTGTATGAGTTCTGATGCACTCTTAAAGCTGCACATTTATTATGTATTTATACAGTACATGGATTATGTGCTGAATATTTATGAAATGTACCGTCCCAACCGTTGATGAAAATGACCCTATGAGAAGACAAATTCGAACATTTACTTTAAAAAAAGCAAAAGTGTCAAAAGTTTGAGTAAAGATTGTGGTGAACTTTAATAACAAGATTTGGTCGGGTGTAATTCTTAGGAGAGACTTTTGGTATACAGTTCAGCTATAAGTAAACCTGAAGGCATAAGAGAAAACAAATTAAAAAGCCCCTGGATTTTGTGAATGCTATGACATATACCCAGATTTTCCACACATGAATCTCTCTCAACTCATAGCATATATATATATAATAGCATTATACAAGTTATATACATTAGAGGCAATCATTGTCCCCATATTCATATACATCTCACAAAACATGTTATGTATTCTTTTAAGTGTTTTTGGCCAATTTGGACCATTTCATATGAAAATGTGTATTGTGTGTATGCTCAGTATCTGAATGTTAAAGCAGTGGCATGTCATTGTCACTTCAAAGATATTGAGGCTGAATGATAAGAGTTGTGCTGAATCGTCAGAGCTCTGCTCTACAATCGGTGTGCTGGGTGAGAAAGTGTGTTGGCGTCTTGCTCAGCAGGATTCCTTTTCATGATGGATAAACATTTGGGTTTTGTATGAATAAAACATTAAGTTTTCTTTATAGCTTTTGAACTGTTTTATTTCTCTTATTAAAGTAAAAGTGTGGTTTTAAAAAAGCAAGTTTGTGGTTGCATGGTCAGCAAATTAGGAATTCTGACCCTCGTTGCTACCATTCTGGGAATTTCAGCACCATGGACAGGTCCACAACCCATAGCTGGTTCAAACAACAATAATTTTATGAACTCATTCTTGAGGTTCTTCCTAATCCTCAGAGTGGGTGTAGATTATTTTTAATAAGTTTAATAGGTCTATTTTTAATGAATCTTTTATGTATCAAACACAATATACATACATTTACAAACACTTCTAAAAGAAGTATATGGTTGTACCATAATATAAGCCACCTTAGGGTATTGTGTTGTGAATGGAGTTATCAAATACCATAGTATTACCTTCTGATATCATACTGTCACTAAACCACTAAGTATTTTAAAATACTTTACTCTTACAAACTGACTAAACACAGACAATATTGGCCACAGTATAATAAACTTTAGCAGCATTAGGGCTACATAAATACTAGTATTATAGTTTACTTGTAAAATATTTTGGTAATTATGTATTTTAGTACATTTAAAGTAAGTAATAGTAATAGTTTAATTAGTAGTGGTGGGGTAGGAAATAAATGCTTCCTATCTGTGTGAAAGCATGGTGCGAGCGTTTCAAAAGATGAGCGGAAGGAAAAATAGTTCCTACATTACACTACACAACTAACTTCCTAACGTACTGTCATTTCATAATGCGCATTAATTTTGCATACATAAATCAAATAAAATCACTATTTGATCAAATCACTTAGCATATACATATATCTAAAATATTATTGTAAGAATCAATCTTCGCGAACACAGCAGCACAACATTTAAGGTGTATGAATGTTCAAGATCTATGCGCCCATGAAGTGTAAAGACACGAGAGAGACACGAGCTGAATGTGGTCGTCTCATTCAATCTTCTGGTCTCATTCACGCAGAGTGCTTTGAAGGAGCTTGCCATATGGGAATTGTCTTTATGGAGAACACTTATAACTTTGAAGTTGCTTTTATATAAAGTTGCTTGTTTGAGCGACGGGAAGGCGGCAGATTGTATTACGCACGAACATCTGGTGAAGTTCGTAGCAGAGCGCTTTTAAGTGATTCTCTGCTTTCAACACGACATTGAGGAGCCGCGGTCTACAAGGACAATTTCGAAGATATTTCACCATGTTTTTAACTCATGATATGAGTAGATCATGGTCGCTAGGTTATGTGAGGAGAACAGAAAAGTCTTGAAGGAGCAGTACTGTCTGTTATCTCGACCAAAAACGTCATCTCAGAAACATGAGACATTGTCTCCTGTGGAAAGTCATTTTGCTTTGGATATTAGCTGATGCTCAGGTAAGCTAACGTTACTTTGTTTATTTCCACGGTCGTGGGATCATATTGGAAAACTGTTGTCGTGGTTCACTAAGAATTGACTTTTACCAACTTAACTACACATTGATATGAATGCAAAAAGACATGGGTTCGACATAACGTTACACTAGAGACCAGGTAGTTGTCATACTGTCATACATCATAATAATCCATATAATGTTTTTAGACTAGGCTGAGGCGACTTCTGTTTTCATCTGAGTAGGCAATGTAATAAAGCTCTTGAACATTTTCACTGTTAATCTGGGCAGATCAGGGACCGTTTTTGGTCATACCTACTACAACAGCGCGGCAAATTTTCTCATTGGTGACATTAAACATTCTGTTAAAAGCTTTTGAGCGGACCTTAAGATTAAGATAAACCTCAAATTAAATTAAACTCATTTAAAAATAAAATCGAAACAAAAATACCACACCACTGTTGGCCAACAAATAGATAGTATGTGACTGACAACTGAACTTTATATAACGTTTCTCAAATCTGTTCTCTAATCTTTTCTTATCAAATTTAACTTCAGTGTGGTCTTATTATATTCACTCTAACCCAATAATAGTATGATATTGGATTTTAGTTTGGACAATGAAAAACACAAACTTCATATAATTGAAAAGGTGCTCTTCTAACCAGCATGCATGCATCAGCATCACTGAGATGAAAAAACCCACTGTTTAAGTTAATATGAAGAAGCCCAATATTCCCACTTTCTCCTATATGTTAATAAACCTAGCAAAATCAGAATTTTTCCCAAATAAAGTTTCATAAAAAATTCACACCTACTTGAGAGGCATGTTTTAATGTGATTGATGCTGTTTGTATCTACTGAAAATCCTAAACCCTACCAACCTGTGGACCTTTGACTTGCAGTCTGCTTTCCATGGGTAATTATTCAACACAAGTGGACAGGCTAACGACCCATTTTTGCATAAAAGCATGTCTTTACTCTAGTTTTTTCATTAAGTGCAATGGTTTGATAAAAGCGTTTGGTGATTTACAGCCTTTACAATGCTCCATTATTAGTAATCCTAATGATAAACTTATAAAGAGTTGCTATAGTGCTTGTATATAAGACAAAAGTAGTATGATGCACAACTGATCATCATCTTAAGTTTTCAGTTATATGATCGTTGTCACTGTTGCTCATTTTCACTGTTGTTGTCTTTGGTTGTCAATGACCAATTAATGCATCTGTAGACATGCGATGCAGGTAAAAAGATAAAGGAAACCTGCCACATGAGCAGCTTTTGCTTTAAATCATTGTAATAAACTAGAGAAATTGTGCATAGTCTTGGCCTGTATTCTTGTTTTTCAAACAGTGAGTGATGTATGTATCATGTTATAATATTATGCAGCTGTGTTGCCACTTCAGTCTGTGCGCTACACTTCTGTTCACAAATCCAACCATTAATGCATTGTATATAGTTTGACCCCAGACTCCCACAGGAATTCTGTACTACAGCTTTTCAGGTTAAACTGGGAATATTTTCATAACATTTATGAGGTTTGTTTTTCATGAAGATGAAAATTACACTGACTGCTGCTGTATGACTGACTGTCGTGGGCATTGGAATGAATGCCTTTGCTGAGTGTCTAGAGATGCAGCTGGTATTAAGCCTCTGGTATTTTTCATTCGACTTTTCATCTGCTACTGAGCTGTCGCTGCAATAGCTATGACCAACATAGAGCTGAACATTATTTAGACTACTCTGTCAAACAAAGATTTTCGTCTTTCTATTTCAAAATGTCACGTTTATTTCAATGACTTACTTGCAGTTTCTTTTTATTATTTGTGCTCAAATACATTTGTGAATTTAAATGAAATTGCTCAAGTAATAACTTTTTTGTCATCGAAATCAATTGATGAAAACAATGACAAGTAGTAGAAGTGACATAAGTAGACATAACTAACTAGGCAGACTTGTAGTTCCCAGCATGCTTTGCGTTGGAAGGCATTTGGAGAGTAAAAATTGTAATCAAATGCTATTTTGTGTGTTTTAAACTAAAAAGAAAGACTTGTGAGTTTAAAATGTTCATTTATCTTTGAGATTGAGTTTCTGTTTCTTCTTGACGTGGAGTTTTGTGATTACCATCATTCAGAAGAGTGGTGCTTGTGTTTAGATTGTAGGTGACATGATAAAAATCATAATGTGTATTAATTCACTCAGTGATGAAAAACTGTGCTTATGCCAGTACTGAGTCTTTTCATACTTGTTCAACATAATGTGGTATATAATAATACATATATAACAACACATTCTCACTCCCCAAAGTGTCAAAATCTGAAGCATGTTCAAACGCCTTCAGCGTCAGTATGAAGACACGAAGGGTGCCCTATGCAGGGCTCAATGCAAATAATTTTTTATACTGGCCCGGTTGGGCCAGTGGTTTGGGTTTTCACTTGCCCTGCCAAAATTTTCACTGGCCCCAATATAAAAATGTCAATGTCTGTCACATATTTAAAAAGTCAAATATAATTGTATACATACAACAGACATGTTCCCATGAAAAAAGTCTCCCAACTTTTCCGCTTTACTTGTAAACTGACAGCAAACTGTGCAAAATATTGCATTGTTTCTTTCGTCTTGTTTTACCAAAGTAAATGTCTGCTTCCAAGATGTTAAATAATATACATTGATGAAAATATAGTGACTGAACGTGAAGCACTGGCACGATCGGGCAATGTTAGAGTTCAGGTTTGGGTTAGGATGTCTGTATTGGTTTATACTTTTTGTCTTCTGATCTTTAAACTATTGTCGCTTGGGGTTGGGTTAGAGTTGGGTTTGGGTTAGGATGTAATTTTATGTAACAAAAAGTCGTTCTAACCCCAACCCCAAGTGACAATGGTAAAAAAATTGGAACAAAAATTGAGTAGTTAACATCCAGAAGCGGCATGATTCTGCCGATCGTTGCATACGTTGACGTCGCATAACGTGACGGCATCACCTTCCGGGATGCCCTTTTGTCTATATCCGACGCTGAGGGATTAGCATGAAAGTAACAGAGTTCCCATTTCGTCGATATAGTGATGCATAGGGGCACCCTTCGCGTCTTCATACTGACGCTGAAGGCGTTTGAACATGCTTCAGATTTCGACGCCTTGGGGAGTGAGAATGGGTCGTTTATAAAGAAATGAGGAAATTTTACATGATTAAATAAGGAAGATTATATTGTTTTTTATCAGTGTTGGACAGTTTCTCAACAAAATGCAAAAATATGGTATATTTATATTTTTCTCAAAAACCACTTCAGTTACCCTCAGAAGGCCTTTATTTTGTCTCCTGGAGCTGTGTGGATTACTTTTGTGAAATATGATCGCATATTTCTTGGGCTTTAAAGTTGTGGAAACATTTTTTTTAAATAACTGAAATTGTGTTCGTCTGTAAATAATGGTATAATTAAAAATTTTGACAAAACTATCCCTTTAACATTGTTTCAGGGTTTTGTTCCTCCTTTGATTGGTGAAGCACTGTATCTAGTGGTTATATTTAGTATAACAGCACTGTGCTACTTCTTGTTTCATCACCAACTTAAAGAAAAGTGTTTCTTTGATCGTGTGAAATTTGTCTGAAGGAAAAATAGGTTTGTTGTCTGCAGCCATGTTTATATTAAGTAGCACTTTTACATGATATTAATTAATTCAATACAACTATAGACTTGAAAACAATACATTATGTACCATGAATTAATGATGCCTAATTCTGAACTCACCAGGGAGTGAGAAATTAATTTTCAATTAGATTACAAAATGCTGTGCTGACACTGAACTCACATACTTTAGTCTCGGGGCATACGTTCAGTTTGTCTAATTGCTTTAACTTAAGTGGCTTTTTAAGAATCAGATGCTATAAAAACAATATGTTATATTAACAACGGCATATTTACACTTTTTCAAAGTATGCAGACTTTCCTCTCAAACTATTAGGCTATATTGCCAAAAGTTTTGGGACACCCATCCAAATCATTGAATTCAGGTGTTCCAATCACTTCCATGGCCTCAGGTGATAAAATCCATCACCAAGCATGCAGACAGCTTTTACAAACATTTGTAAAATAATGGGCCGTCCACAGGAACTCTGTGAATTCAAGTGTGGTAATGTGATAGGTAGTGGTGGGCAGAGCGAGGCTTTGTGAAACACTGAAACAGTTAAAGCATTTGTGCCGTATTGTTTCGAGGCTTCGAAACATCAATCCAAACCGCCTCCACAGTGACACTTAGTGGTCATTTGCACAATTTGACATTAAGCAGCCTTGGCAAAGTTTTAGACAAATTGTATCCCACATGTTGTTTGATTGACACAAGTGATCGAATGGGAGAGTGGATAGTGTTCTTCTATGCTAAGACCTAGGATTGAACCCAGGTCAAATATGTTTTTTTGTTTTTAACTTCTGTATGACAACTACATGAGCTTTTAGGTTCATCTTTGTCAATGACTATAGGCTATTCTGGTCTAAGTATTTAATTAATAAATTAAATAGAGATAAGTACCAAATAAATAATAAGAGATTAACAAAGTACATCAAGCCACAATATGCCACATTGCTTACATATAAAGATGTTTATTCAGAAATATAAATTATTCGGCTATTGAAGGACTACTTCTTTTTTACATATCATTTCTCCAGCCTTTGAAAAAAAGGGACACTTGTTGCTGACATGCAATGATATTTCTTTAGAAATAACTGTTACATACAAATGAGAAAAATCTGTGCAAAAACGCATCTATGAGGTATTGTTGGATTTTTTCCCACCCTGTCAGTCAAGCACAGATTCGGCAGATACGCCACCTTTCGAAACACTTGTGAAATGCGGCGCTTTATTTAGCCATAGTCACGTGGCTTTGGTGTTTCGATTCACTTCGTCAAGTGACATGGGTGTTTCGAATCACATTTCAGAGCAGTGTTTCGAAACATTTACGTTTGGGATCTTGACACATTGTGAAAACGTCAGTTTTGTGGCAGCCTTACCTAGTGAGAGGTTGTCACCTGTGCAATGAGTCCATTCGTGAAATTTCCTCACTACTGAATATTTCACGGTCGACTGTTAGTGATTTAACAGAATGGAAGTAGTTGGGATCAATAGCAACTCACCACAAAGTGGTAGGCAACATTAAATCACAGAGCAGGGTCAGCGCATGCTAAGGCGCACAGTGCACAGAAGTCAGCAACTTTCTGCAAAGTCAATAACTACAGACCTCCAAACTTTGTGTGGCCTTTAGAATAGCTGAAGAACAGTGCTAGAGAGCTTCATGGAATGGGTTTCCATGGCAGATCAGCTGCATCCAAGCCTTACATCACCAAGTTGAATGCAAAGCTGTAATAATCAGCCTTATTCTCTGAATTACAAAAGTTAAAAGGGTTAGATCTTACTGAGTGAGGTTAAAAGGATGACAAACAAGTGAAATTACATTAGACAAAGTCAGAGCTGTCAAGTCTCATGCATTCACCGTGAGACATACGCATTTGAGTCATTTCAAATGCTCACATGCCACACCTTGTATTTCTCACACTGAGAAGTAAGAGATAAATTGTCCTGCTATATACATTTAATGGACGAGGCGCAGGCATATGCAGGGCAGTTCTGCTTCGAGTTTTTTAGGTGTGCTCAACTACGCAGCGCCGCAAGAACTGACAATCAAATGACATCAGAGTACCGCAAGAGGCTGATTTAAAATCGCTCTTGCATTACTCTGATGTCTTCCACTTGTCGTTTCTAGTCGTAGTCGTACACACCTATTAATGCATCCTACCAGGCAATCAGAAAGAAATGAGAAGTTGTTTTTGGATAAATGATATTATCCCGCTGCAAGCACGTTCGTTACTAACATGGATTTATAGGAGCGAGAGTTGGATGAGCAAGATCCGATGAATGCAGTAGATATAACCCATTTTTTGAAGCATTTTGATTTTACGATTCCTGGATGAAATCGTTGCCTTTGATGAAAGACAACGAGAACTAATATTGGGGGATTAAGCCAAATTCGTGCTTAATTATTATTGATTCAGTCAGAAACTCCAACAACTTTGCAACCAGAAGCTTACGTTAACTGAAACTAAGAAAAGTACCAGAGGCTTCCTGAAATGAATGTAATAGAGATGCATTTCATTATTATTATTGCCCTTTCATCATTAAATGTTCTGCAATACTGTATGTGTTCAGTAAGCTCAAGTTAAAAGAGTACAATTCTATAATCTACTTAAAGTGTAGGGCCCTATAATTTCCGCGATCTCGGAATCGCGGACAGAATCGAGGAATTGGCAAATTAACACGGAATCTAGTATTAACGCGGAATATTACATATTTTGAATAAAATTATGTTTTTGTGTGGGAGACGAACGTATGTCTGGGGGAAATGCAGACCGGGGGAAGTAAATCTGGGCGACACACCCCCTCCCGTCGTTTCAGACCCCCTCCAAAACACTGAAACCATGGTGAAGCGGCTCTCCACAACTCTGCTTTCGTCAGCGAAAAAATTAAGAAATTTGACGCTTAGCACTTAGTTCCGAGCAGTTCTCACATGACTTTTCTGTGACCGGAGAACTGTTATTTTGTACGTTTTGTCAACACTCTGTTCACGGTGAGCGCAAAGATACCTGCACTCTCTCATCCACGTCTATCTCACTGCACCTCTCTCACGTGCACGCGCTCTCGCATCTTTCCGAAGTCCGAACACAAATCCTCATGTATTTGTTCAGTTTTATGCATTTCAAGCGAGCTGAGGCAAACTAACAATCCCTCGCATTTAAAATATAATCATCTGCATCATGGCACCGCTCTCTGTCTCTCTTTCGCTCGCACATGCAAAGAGCTGCACGCTCATGCTGTCCTAAATCAGATTACTATCCTGTGTATGTTTGTAAAGTTATATGCATTTCAAGCAATCGTGTATAAAATATGGATCGCTTTCCGCTGGACCGATGTGTTTAAGGCACTTCTGAAGGCACCACTGCTTTGACACCTTGCTGTAGCCTTCTGCAACAACACTAAACAATGCATTGAATTGAGTTGTGTGTGTGTGTGTGTGTGTGTGTGTGTGCGTGTGTAAATGCCTGTTTTACAGTCAATAAGTAATCGTGTTATCCAGTTTTTCCCCAAATCATTTACATTTTAATCATTGACATTAAAGGCACCCTCTTTTTATGACAAAATAACAGTAAAGGGTAAAAAAAACATAATTGCCAAAAATCTAAACGGATAAAACGGAATTTGCAAAAATTATAACGGAGAAAACGGAATTTGGGGAAAAAATAAACGGAATTTGGGAAAAAATAAAACGGATTTTATAGTGCCCCAAAAGTGCTCTATTTTCATGTACTAAATCAGTTCATATTCATGACATCTCAAAATAACACCAGTTAGGACACCTTTGTTTTTTAAGAATATCTTAGGTACTAAAAAATAAGTTTTGGTACAGTATATTATGGAGTGTGTGAAAATAGGGAATGGAATAGTTCCCAAAAATAAAGATTCAACTCTCATGTTGTTAAAAACCTGTATAAATTTCTTTGTTCTGAAGGACACGAAGAAAGATATTTTGAGGAATGTGTAACCAAACCTTAAATGAGCCCCATTCACTTCCACAGTAGGACAAAATAATTATATGGAAGTCAATGGGGCTCATTAAGGATTTGTTTACAAAACATTAGGTAAAATTAAACTGTTAGCAAAAACTTGAGAATTGTGTGTCCCAAATACCCCCTCCCCTGAACGATGTAATCTCACTCCAAACTTTTGGTAAAACTTGAGAGCCCTGCAAAGTGTATTTACAAAAATCACAAAAGATTTAAACAATACCATAAAACTTAGACTGTTAAAAGCATAAAGTACAGTAATACAATACACTAAAACAATCTTAAAAGTTCTAGCATGTAGTGATGTGCGATTTCGAAGTAGTGCTTCATGAAGCCCCAAAACATTTATGAATCTTTTGTTTCGAATCATTATTTCGGTGCGCGTTTCAAACTGGCCAAGTCACATGATTTTAGCAAACGAGGCTTCATTATGTTATAACTGTTTCGAAACATTTCGAAAATCTGACTGATTACCACTAGAAGTTGATCACAAATGACCTGTGTCTAATATCATTAGGTGAACTTGGGTCAGTTTTATTATGCAAGTTCATGAAACATTCATCTTTCAGAATGATAACATTACCATTCTTACTACTTTTTTGTTTATAGATAAGATTAGATTGTGCATAATTAAAAGGGGGGTTAAAGTGTTAATGGTCTGTTTGTCCTAAATAAAACTAAAAATTCCCATACATCTTATGTAATGGCTGAGATCTTGTTGTTTTTATAACGTTTTTACCAACAGGTTATCGAACGCTTCAATTGAGCGAATAATTTTTCGAAGCAGTTGATTCAATTGATTCGAAGCTTCGAAAAGCTTAGTTTCTCTCATCACTGCTAGAATGTTCAGGAGTTTGCCTACGCATTCAGTCTATTAAATGATGGTAAAATAAAACTTGGCTTGCTGTCCTCAGAGAGAGCTCAAACCCGATGCCTTACTCGAGCACTGAGTTCAAATCCAGCTGCAAAGGATGGGCCAACTCTATATTAAATCCTATGGATTAAGAAAGGGATTTCATTCAGTTTCATGAAAATATAAAGGCAGGTGTCCCAAAACTTTTGGCAATATAGTGTACTTCTTTAAGATGGAAATTAGCTCTAATGAGAACGCATGATTGGTTTGCTTCTGAGAATATTAGAAGAAATCAAGCAGGGTTTCTTTACATTTGAACAACACGAAGATAAAAAAAAGATACACAATAAAAAGCCTTTGATGTCAAGATGTGGGAGGCTTATCACTTTCATTTTGGTTTGAATGAGAGTTGTGAGATTTATTTTTGGCATGTGCTAACTGTACAGGCATATCATGAAAGGAAATATATAATAAAGAATAAAAATGTCACACACTTTCAAACTTATATACAGGTTATCTTTTAAATTAGTAATAAACACACATTCTGGTTTTAATGTTTTGTGGGGACATTCCATAGCAAAAAGGGTGATTCACACTGTGCGAAAAGCATTAACACTTGATGGAAGGCTTGTCTGAAGCGTGGCCAACAGCCACTCACAGTGGCCAAAACACATGCTCCGGTCTTGATATCTTTCTAGTTCTGTGAAGTCCATCCTTGAAAAATACGTATCGAGTTCTGATTGTGTAGTTTGTTTAGTGTGTGGTGATTCGATGGTAGATTAGCTTAGCAGAGCCATTTGAGCCAACGCTGGCGATTGACGTATTCCTGTGGGTGAAGTTTAGTCAAAAACTGTTTAATTGACCTCATTCAATCGGGAAGTAGAGGGCTGTAGTCCAAACCGGCCGTTCGTTGTAGGCTTTGAAAGGGGACTTCTGTTAAAATATATATACATATTGCCTGGCAGTGAACTTTGAGCTTTATCATTTTGCAGGTATTATTTATGCTCTAACACTAACATTACACACTAACTTAAGTTTGAAAAATGGGATCAGGAAGAACGTGACCTTTAATAAATGTCTTCTAAAGCAAAACGGCGGCTAAGCGGACTTTTGAAATAAAGTGTAAACGTTTTTTATTCTTTGTGTGATTTAGTAGTAGTTTAAAATTATTTTTTTCATTAGCAGCTTCCCTGAGCACTTTGCTACAAATGAAAGTGTCAAGCGGTACAAATGCTTTTCATGTCATGTTTTCTCATTTTCTGTTTCAAGAGGCTATATGCATGAACTCCAAGTAGGAATACTTATTTTATGACAGTGCCTTTCTAAAGACTTAATCTACGTTAAAGGTATTTATACAGTCATTTATTCAGAGGTTTGTTGCCCACTTGACTATATGGCCTTCAACAAATTTAATAAAAAATTACATCTCAATTTGAATGAGAAAGATTAACATGTGAACTATGTTGAATATTCAAAGCAGCCATAATGCAGTTTCTTAAACAAGAAACCCTTAGACATTCACCAGAAATGTTTCTCTGAGGTACTGTTTGCCTATACAGAACATAATGCCTACAGGCTAAATCTTACTGGTAAATTTACAGTAAAAACACAAAACTAAAAAAAGTAAAACATGTAACTGTGTGAATAACACTAACGTAATGCAATATACTCCAAAACATCCTTAAAAACATACATATATACCTACCACTCTCATGTAGATGCATATAAAAAGTATAAAAACTCGTGCAATAAATACGCCAAATTTCAATTTGGCGTGCATATGATAAACAAGTCCTTCCCGTTCACTTAATACGGTGCATCTTTTTTGTCATTTTCTGTATTGGTTTATATATATTTTTTCTTTTTTCCTTTTTAAACCATTTTTGCCTGGTTTTGAGTTAGATTTTAGATTTGCTTTAGGATGTTATTTAATATATAGGGTTCTCTATATTTAAGCCATGATCGCTTGGAGTTGGGGTAATTGGGGTTTGGGTTGGGAGGATAGAATTTTATGTTACAAAAAGTTGTTCTAACCCCAAACCAAAGCGACAAAGGTGAAAAAAGAAAAAAAATTATAAACCAATACATAAAACGACAAATAAGTGAACCTAACCTAAGTGAACGGAAGGACTGGCGTATCATATGCACGCCAAATTGGAATTTGGCATATGTATTGCATGATTTTTCACACTTTGTGCTATTTATACACATCTCCATGAGATATATTTATGTGTGTGTGTATGTGTATATATATTATATATATATTGTATAGTACTGTGCGTGTGCAAGTTTTAAGGCACCATGCTACCATTAGATTTGTTGTTTTTGCAATTGTATAGTGATCATATATAATTATTTCTCAGTCTCTTTATTAGAATACAACCAGAAAATACAGAAAACTTGTATGTAGTATTAAAAACAGTATAAAAGTATAAGCTGAAGTGTCAAGTATTTAGGTTAAATAGCAGGCATCTGCAAGATCTCTCAAACCTAAATGAAATTAAATTCAAATTTCTAATTCTAATCGAATGACTTCAGGACTTCAGTCTCCTCAAAAAAGCTCAAGATGTGTTTCGTGCCAAGAGAGGTCACACAAAATACTGACTAATGGGAAACTTGGATACAAATATATAGCCATGATGCCACCCATTTCATTACAATATGCTAACTGAATAACACTTGATGTAACTTATTGTATATATAGTTTAATCAAATAATGTATGTTACCTGCAACAAATCAAGTACAACCTAAATAGTGATTGCATTTCCTTGCTGCTGACCTATAAACTCTGTGGCTTCCTCTATATTTTGCTAATATGTTGTATTAGTAGAGTCTTTTGGGGTATCTTATGCCTAGAATTTGTCAAGGAGGTTTATGTATGATTTTTTATTTCAAAACTTCCTATTCTGAAAGCTTGATCAGTTGTGCATAATGACATGTTCAACAAATGCATATAGGGTGTCGGACTCATATACTGTAGTTTTATGTAAATTTAGATGCTCTTTTTAAATATTTTGTGTCAACCTCTAGCACAGTTTTATCAAATCCTATCAGAGGTCCAGTATGTCATTGAACCACACAAGTGGCTTTGCTGTCATCAGTATTAAACATAATCAGAATATATATTGTCTATATAAAAGTTAAAGCAAGTGCCTTTTTTTGTGGGTGGGAAAATAGTGAGGGGATGGTTTCTGTGGGTTGTGGAGCACTGAAGGGGGGTGGGTCGTGGGGAGCCCAGGGCACAATACAAGCTAGAGCCACCACTGCTAAAGCGAGACATAAATTGATGCTTCTTCATTCAGCTTACTCACTTATTTTCTATAGTGGGTTATATAATAGTTTTAAACTGTGTTATGCCATCCACCTGAACAATGCACAATTTCTGGATAAACATTTTTTTTACTCTGCTTGACTGAGAAAATTACTTTAATTAGTTCAGTGTCTGTCAGGCAGAAATCACAGTTCTGATACACTTCTGCTATGCATTTAAATTAATTTAAAACCTGTTTTTGTTACAGAGAGTGAATCTTCAAATGTCTTTCAACTCCTCAGAGTATTTAGAAGACTTCACACTCCCCCACAGATTGAATTAAATGAGAAACAGAAAGATCTGAAAGATCACCACCAATACTTTGATAAACACATCATTACACATCATTGCACAGTTTACGTCTTACATAACACATAATTTTTTTCAATCTCTATCAGGCTGAAAGGTAATTTAACATTATGCCAGTTTTTGTTGTGAGACTGTACTTTTTGGATTGTACTTTTGACTGTAAATCCGGTTAAGTTTTACTTACCCTCGTTTTACTCTAAAACCATTATGCTTTTTTCAGTGAACACAAAATAAGTTCTGAAAAATGTAAGAGCTAAGTGTTCAAAAACTGCTGAGTGTTCACACTGCTATGGCTTATGCAGTGAAAGAGAAATGGGAATTATCACTGCTGAGCTGCAAAAGTGACAAAAAAGCACCACAAAAGTAGTTTATGCAGCCGGTGCACTTTATTCCAATTATTTGTGTGGGGATTGGGGAATAGAACTAAATTAAAGTTGATATATTAACTAACCATCCCAGTAGTGTTTGGGTTAGTTGATGGGATACATGGCATAGTGTGTCTACTAGGTTTGAAAATCTGAATGACAATTGAGAGAGAGAAAAGCCAGATTTTGAGTCAGTGAGGCTGTTTACACCTAGCCTGGCTCCGCCCTCCTACGTGCTTCCGCTTAATTTTCATTTCGCTTCAGCAGTACGTCTGGGATTTCTCTATAGAGTTTTGTTTTCTCCTGCAAAAATCTGCAGGACCAAGCAGCGAACAGATGGGGGTGGCTAAGAACGATGACGTTGAGGTCGTGCGTCAGTTTGAGTTGTAGTTCAGTAATGGCAGCGGAGAAATATACGTGAGAAAAGCTATTCGGTCCGTTGTTGCAAAACTGCCGAATATACAGAAGTTAAAGCCGGAGCAAGAACCAGGTTTGCTAAGTTTTGTTTGTCTGATTATTCTGACTTGTTGTTTCCGGACGGTTTCGGTGCATGATATATGTCACGACCACACGTTAGCGATTGGCTTTGGCAGATCCCGAGTGACTCTGATCAGATCCAATAGTTTTAAACTTCAACAATGGACCCTCCTTAACGGAAATAACGCTTTGCAATGGAGCGTGGCCAGACTCTCTGTACAAATGAAATGAATGTACGAGAGTCTGGTTGGACCAGGCTAGTTTACACCTGGTATTAAGATGTGTTTGGTCGATTGAATCACAAGTGGACGAATCTAATGGCGCATTTCCATTGCATAGTACCCCACGGTTTGGTTTAGTTTGGGTCGGGTCAGCTTACTTTTGGGAGCTTTTCCATTGGGTGCAGTACGTGGTACCGATACTTTTTTCGTACCACCTCGGTTGGGGTTCCAAGCGACCCGAGCTGATACCAAACGTGACGCGAAAACACTGTAGATCACTGATTGGTCTGAGAAAAGCGTCATCGCTATAATGTAAATATTAGCTTTAGCTTACTGCTAGCTTGCGCTGTCTCGAGCAAACATGTTGTTATCTGTGTTCTGCTATAAGTTTCCAAACACCCTTTCAGCGATGAAAAACATCCACAGGTTGAGAATCCGGCACACCATAACAGTTTTTTCCAGACTTGCAGTTTGTGGCGGCACTTTCGTGACGTGTACGTCCGCATTATATATGCTTAAATTCAACTTGAATGAGGCTCAGCGGAGCGCCTGCAACTGACGCCACGGGTCGGGTGTTTGAACAGAAACTGTCATGTGAGACAGAGGTATAAACGCGATGTGCAAACATCTATTTGTGGTGGCCAATTTTAATTTTGTGGTTAACTGAGAAATAAATGAATTTATGGGAATGTACAACAACGCTCTCAATTGTATGATGTCACAGCAGAAGGCAGCGTAAATATAACGACACGCCTATAATCCCTCCCATTCCGAAGTGTTACTAAACTCAATGGAAAAGCTAACCACGCCAAAGTGAGGTGAGCTGATCCGACCCAAACTAAACTAAACCGTGGGGTACTATGCAATGGAAAAGCTCCATAATACAGGTGTAAACAGGGTATGAAATTTTTGAGCTTGTCTACTTTCGACCACATTCACAGGTAGTCGAAAACGCATTCGACTGGATTGCTTTTGTGTTGTTGAATGTGTTCAAGCAGACATACTCTCTGCCTATTGATCTAATGTGATGTACCGAGCACAATGTTTCTTTACACCGGACCTGACTTCTTGCGCAAACCCACAGTGTTCAGAGCAGTCTTTTAGCTTTCATTGATAAAGCGTCTGCTCCCTGCCTCTTTGCCTTTCATTTTTGTTTCATTTTACGAGCGTGTAAAAGTTGCAAGCTTATTTCATCGATTGCTCTAAAATCTAAGAGAAATCTCTTGTACAAAACTCTGTGCAGCATGTTACTAACAACACAAGCAGCAAACTCTGACATAATTTTAGTGCGTATCAATTGAAATCCATCATTTCACAAAACCAACGAAAACCAACAAAACCAGATAATCAAAACATCAGATTACCCCCTCAAAGTAATTTCCATGGACTCCATGGAAGATCCTGCATTTTTTTCCTTTGAGTTTTTTCAACCCCTAGGGAGTCTAAAATTGAATTGAATAAAATTGAATTGAATTCAATTGAATTAATTAGGACAGAAGCGGTCGAAAGTGGACAAATAAGATGGATTAAAACACCAGTTGTAAACGTGAATGTGCCTCTTTCGCCCACTTGTGATTCATTCGACTAATCGATCTGTGCCCGGCTGCATGAAAATCCTTAAGTAAGGGTTTCCCTGAGGCAGAAAAAATCCCTGAGGTAAGGGATTTCTTTAAGAGCATTGCAACAAAGGTCTTAACTGTCACCCTTACCTAACTTGAAGCACTTTGGAATGACTGACGATCAAACCACTATTCTCCTAATAAATGTGCATCACTCCCTGCTGGAAAATCCAGCATACCAGTTAGACCAGCATATGTTGTGTTTTGGTGCTGGTTTGCTTGTGACCACCAGCTAAACCAGCTCCAAACCAGCATGGACCAGCATGGGAATGATGCTGGTATATGTGTTTTTTCAGCAGGGCTAAGGGATTATTTTGATTGTTAGAAATGCACGTTGGTACTTCCTTTTCTTAATTAATCATAAAATCAGCCATTGCGTTTGACATTAAGGGACCTGTTATAGTCCCTTAAGTTTTTAAGATAAAATGGGTGTTAAGGACTTTGTATCAAGCATCAGAACTTAAGGTTTAGCATTTAAGGGTAAATACTTATCGACAGCTTTATGGTTCTCTAAGTGAACTTACCTGTAGGTTTTTTCTTGCAACACATTTTTTTATTATTTGTACCCTTAACCGTCTGGGCTCCGACAATTTTAGGACACTGGCAGAGGTTTTGACATGCTCTTACATTTGGTCTTTTTTCTGTTGCTTTAAAACATAATAATGGCAAGTGTCTCAAAACACTGCGTTCAGCACAAACTGGGCTACAATATAATATGAACTACATGTATGTACATGTTTGTATTTTTGAGAGAAAAATGTTTATGCGTGGTTTTTGAAAAAGCAAAATGTTTAAGTCACTGATATAAGTCCACAAAACCCATACTAAACATGTTTTAAAGCAACACTATGTAGTTTTTTTACCTTTAAATAATGTCTCTAAAATTATTTCAGTGATAGAACAACTTTTAACTGGACAAAATGTACTGTTGCTGCAACCTGAGCAGCCTCCTAGCTGCTACAAGCACACTCTGAAAGTGGTGGTGGATGGTAGGAAACACAGCCCCGCCCCTCCCCCTGCCTGCAGAAGAGTGTCTGATACCAGGCACTGTTGCGCTTTTCAACCACATGGGGGAGCTGTAAGTCATTTTTACATGGAAACTACATAGTGTTGCTTTAACAAGACTTTTCTAAACAGAATCTAGAAGTGTAGAGTTTTTTTCTTTAAAATGATGTGAAAATCATTCTGCCTACTCACTCACCTACTCAATTTTGATTTAGAAATTGTAAGACACTTTTTGTTTAGATGGGCTGTATGCGAGAAGGATTGATTGACAGCTGAGCAAACAAAAGACTTGCATAATGAGCTGCATAATGAGCCTTTAGGCAGGAATGTGAGAGGGAACTACAGTTAAGAATGTGAGGACAAATGTATACATGTTTGTTTGAGGTTTATTAAGAAGTTAACAATATAATCAAAATAGAAATGAAGGTCAGTAGGACATATATCTAAGGATTTCTTATCTTAAGGACTTTCATGCAACCGGGCACTGGTATCTTAATACCAGGTATAAACAGCCCAAATCGTTATTTTAAATAGTCTACACACAAATATATTAGAGCTTATTGAAAAGACGAATAAATCAGGTTTGAAATAACATGATCATTTTTATTTTATTTAAACTGTTGTTTTTTAGTTTTTAGACAAATTTTAGTCTGCTCCTCTAACAAATGGCTTCAGATGACTTGGAATGTAGCACATTATGGAGTTGATGGAGAAATTACCCCTGACTGTTTTGACAGGCAGGTGAAGATGGAGAGATTACAGCTGAAGAGCAGGTACAGATGCTCCTGGATGCGAAGGTGCAATGTCTACAAAAGGTCTCCATGGATGACCCTGCAGGTAGGCACCATAACCACCAAATAATCCTTTTTGCAATTAAGGTGCCATATCAGTTTCACCATTTTAACCATGTTTTTGTTCCTAAAGTTACAAATAGTAACACTCATAAAGAGTATGAATGAATTCATGAATGAGTCAGCTCACTTATGATTACAGAAATTATCCAAATCAGAGATGAAGAGACTTTTTTAAGACCTTTGTTTGACACAGTCTTTACAGTTTGTAGATTTGGTTTATAACAGATTTTTCCCAGATGAGGGAGAACAGAACGTGTCCTTCTATAAAAGTGCACCAAAATTTGATGGAGATGACTCATTGTATAATGGCCTTCCTGCTCATTTTGTTAGTAGTGACCAGGCAAACTGAGAAATATTAATTTGACTCACTCTTCCCCAGTCCCTTTCATCCATCATCATGAGGTGTAAGGTTACGCCTAAATTGAAATGAGTGTGTTGATGCATAAATTATGAATTATTAAGTATACAGCAAGTTTAATTTTTTAAACTGGCAAAGACCTGCTGTACACTTAAAGTTGCCAGCCAGCAGCAGCCTTCTTTTATGATTTTTCACAAAAGTTTAATACCTTCCAGATACATTTTCTTCTTTAAATATATAAAGATACAACACATAAAATGAAAGAACAGACCATCGGCTTTCAAATAAACAAACAATGGAAATAAACATTTCATCCTATCTTCATTTGCTCTCTTTTTATCCCCAAATATGTGTAGATTTCTTAAAAAATACCAGATTTTGAGCAAAAAGCTGAGATAATTGCATTTTTGTTAAAGGGGACAGAGAATGAAAAACGCTTAGGTTACTCACGTAACCCCGGTTCCCTGAAATAACGGGAACGAAGCATTGCGTCAGTTAGCTGACGCTATGGGGGAAACTCCTGTTTACTCCGTGACTGAAGCCTATTGGTTAACGTCTGTACAAAGTACAGACCAATGACGTTTGAACCCGCGCGCGGGAGGAACGCGTCCCTATATAAGCGCGGTTCAATCGTCAGCAGCTCATTATTATTCGACTGAAGCGCGCAGCCGAATAACACTCGCTGCGTAGACGTTTGTAGCATGGCAAGAGACGCAATGCTTCGTTCCCGTTATTTCAGGGAACCGGGGTTACGTGAGTAACCTAAGCGTTCCCTTTCAATACGGTTCACTTCGCATTGCGTCAGTTAGCTGACGCTATGGGGGAACGTAATCCCATCACGCCGTGCATACACAACGTACTGAAGTGCCTTACCGGAGAGACACTGCGTGTGGCCCTATACCCGGCATATTCACAGCTTTAAAAGCAAATGTGTAAGCACCATATAAATTGTTGACGCGCACACGGTGGGGTTTTAAACGCACCGGGGGCACATAACATAGCACAAGACGGCGAGGTACGCGCCGCGGCTGTGCGAGACAAGTAAATTCAGAGTCACGTTGGTGAGCTCGCTGAGCGCACCGTGGTGTACACATAAAACGCATGAGCGTGCATGATTGAGCCGAGAGAACCTGCGCTCGTAGGGCAGGGACGTCTAAGCTGTACAATCTGACAACGTAGACGGCGAAGACCAGCCGGCCGCGTAGCAGATATTAAATATAGATATAGATACCCCTGTAGACCAAGTTCATGAAGAAGCCAAACTCGCACAGAGTGGGCTCTATATAGGACCTAGCTCATAGAGGGGCGTGAGCCAGTGCGATGGTTTCAACGATCCATCTAAATAACCACTGTTAGCAACAGACATACGTAGTGAGTGATCTGCGAAGCTCACGAACGGCCGATCTGACTATAATATGCGGCAGAACGGTTCGTAGCGTGGGATTATACAGATACCACAATAGTGTGAACCCCGGTGCACCCTCGAGCGCATCGGGATGCATATAGGTAGTATTATAGTGCACAGATCGGTGAGCTTTCCAAGCGCGCCGTAAATGTGTATTGACTATAAATTGCACGGGCACAGGTGAACACTTGAATACATCGTGAATGCATATAGATGAATCAGAGTGTTATAATGCACAGGCCGGCAAGATTCTCGAGCGCGCCGTCATGTGTTCTGATAATAAATTGTGCGCACACGGGTGAACTCTTCAGTGCACCGTGAATGCGTATAGATAAATCAGTGCACACAACGCGCCGTGAATGTGTACAGATATGATTGATGAACGTAACGGTGGGCACCCAACGCACCGTGAACGTACACAGATGAACAACAATGTATGTGTCACAAAGCATAACACAGCTGTGTATACAGGTGAGCTTTCCCAAGCGCATCTTATTGTATACCAAAATGTTATAGCGTGTACATGTGAGCTTCTCTAAGCGCACGGTGGACGCATATAATTAAAACCCATATCGTGCATACAGGTGAGCTAATGGGCGCACCTTTAATGCAACAAACCTCAGTAGTGCGCGAAGCAGGGATGTCGAAGCTGTAAACTGACAACGTGGACGGCGGGGACCAGCCGGCCGTGTCACAATTGTCAAATGAGAAACCTCTAAGACCATGCCCATGCTCTAAGACAAGTGAGCATAATTGTCACGGGAGGTGATAACGTCAACGATCCATAAATAGCCTGTATTGACAGGTGCTCTAGTGAGTGATCTGTGACGCAGATAAACAGCTGATCGTCTGATGTACGTCAGACGTATGTGTCATACAGGACCTTGGACAGTTCCAGAGCGCTGTGCCTCGGGCACCGTCCGCATCTGAGAAATGACAGGCTTATGAATAAAGTGAATGGCCAGCCGTAAAAGCATGGTTCGCTGTTACCGCCGCCGTCCGCATCTGAGAGATGACAGGCTTGTGAAGTAAATGAATGGTCGGTCGTAAAAGCGTGGTTCGCTGTTATCACGGCCACATAGATATAGGTAGGGGAGAGAGCCGCCGTGCCTCTGTAGTGAGGAGAAAAGTGTTCCCCCGGCGATTCGCGGGGGGTTTTGACTTTCAAATGTCACTAGACAGAATGGATCAGACTTTGCATAAGGACGCCTCGTGAAAGGGGTCCTAGCAGCTTGTGTCAATGTGTCATAAGGCACGTAATGTAGGTCGTGTCCCACGGATGCCATCTCCGCACGCCCATCGTAATGGGTTAATATTGGTAGTTTAAGCATGAGATGCGTATCACTCTGATTGAACATAGCTTATAAAGCGATGCAATGAGTTTATAAAGGAGATGACTCGTCAGCTTGTTCAGGGGGCGAGATCTCAGTCTGGTTCGGTAAATAATGAAACCACCGTAGATTGCCCGACCGCATTATCACAATAACACGGTCGAGAGTGCTGCAGTGCTAAATCATCCTCATAATGTACCGTATTCACAGTACAAGGTGATTTATATGAGACAAACGGCGTTCCACGCGCCGAAGGCTGATTGCCATCGTAAAGCGTGTTCAACCCACAGCAAATGCTGGGCTAGCTCGTAATGACAGCACTTCATGCAGCCGTGTGTAACTTAAGCAAGCTTCCCGGCCGTCAGCTCGGGGCGGGACCTTTGCTTAGTCAAACTGAAGTGGACTTATGAACAGAATGCCACGATATTCAGCTTTCTGAGGCTCGTTAGAGGGGTACGTGTGCCCGTCTTAAACGAGATGCCGCGCGCGTCTGACTGTGCGCGCGCTTTAAGCTTTGAAACTTATTGTGGCGGGTAGCAAGCTCACTTGAGGTTGATATTACCCTTAATATCTCCGAGTATTGGAGCGGAGGTGTGAGCGTCTTCGGATCCGCTAATATAAATCAGCTATATGGCCGAAAAACGTCATAAACCGCTTGGCTGTAAGCCTTTGAGTGGCCGTCCGGAGAGGGCGCGATTCAAACGCTTGGAGCCATGCAAAAGTCTGAGGCTGTCCTTCCTCTAGGAAGAGAGAATAACAGCCGTAAGACCGTGCTCGTTTGCGCCATCAGCATCGTAGCGGAGAAACTGAGGTGGGCTGCGAGCGAATTTGGCAGAAAGGTGTTAGAGACACCGTACAGTCGTGGGGTGTCAATACACAGTATATGGCCAAACCGGGGTCTTTTCGGCTAGCGTCGATAGAATTATGGACAGCGGACCGTGTGTGCGTATTACTGATTGCTTGTCAGTAAGGCGATAAAGTGTTTAGAGACACCGTACAACCGTGGGTGTCAATACACAGTATAGTAAGCACGGAAATTACTCTTTTTAGAGGAATTAAATACCGTTCGCCACTATAGTGAGGTCGCATAGCCGACAGTATTACACAGTATGTTTGGATAAACAGCACACAGAAAACATTACAGGGCAGTCCAGCCGAGGCGCGACATAACCCCTTTTCTCCCAGACAGTTTCGTTCTCTGTTGATGCAGCTGTGCTGCGGAGACCAGAGCTCAGCCGTTCAGGTGCACAAGCCTCAGTAGTGACGGTGACCGAACGGCTCACGGAGCAGAGCAGTATGTCTAGGTGGTTTAATGTCAGACTGAACCCATCGCAGAGAGGAAGTCTGCCGTGAGGCCCGCGGTTTTGCCGTTTATTAAAAGGGCAGAAAAACCGGGTATATATATAAGAATGTACCAATATTCAGCGCACTGATATAGGACGGGACTGAATAAAGGGAGGTATTCGGGCCTCAGTATATTATAAACAAATTCGTTCTGCCTCTGATTCCGTCTAAACCAGAGAGAAATTACCAGGCAGACGAAAAATGAGCTATCTGAAGTGAGATCGGCTCAGGCCAGTAAAGCTCTATAATAAGTGTTTTAGCGCTCCAATAGAGGCGTGTCCGCCTTATCGAGCAGACGAATGAGATCGTGCCGCTCCAGGAGGGGAGGGGCATGAAGCTCTCTTATAATGAGTGTTCTTGGTGCTCCAATAGCGGCGAATCAGCCCTATCGAGCAGACGAATGAGATCGCGCCGCTCCAGAGGGGAGCGGCATGAAGCTCTGTAATCGTTGAACACTGGACAGCTGCATTTAGAGGCAGTGAGCCGTAATACCGCGTGCTAGCTAAGCCGTTAAGAGACCTCACCACTGTGGGGAAAGGAGCGAGGGACTCCGCGAGCGTGGAGCACGAGTGGCTGTGCTATGACAGAGACAGGGGCAGACCGCCCGTGTTTGCTTGTCGTATGCATCTATCCAGGTCTACGGTTCCCCGCTTGTTCATCTCAACAAGAGAGGAACGGCAGAGGGGAGCAGCAACACAGACAGAACAGCCATGCGTCGTGACGGTATCACCCGATGCACTCGGGGGATTAATATATGTGCCAGAGATCTCGCCACTGAATTTGAGAGGAGCGAAGGGACTCTGTAAGCATGAACGGTTGCGGTGTGACAGAACACAGGGGGGGTTAGTCCGTGTGTGCTTGTCTATGCATCCATCTAGTCTCATGGCTCGCCGTGTGTTCATCCCGGCGAGAGAGGAACAGCAGGGGGAGCACGAAACATGGATAAGACAACCAAAGCATAAGCGCGGTCCCGGCGTGGGAGGTGCCAGACCGGTAACGCGCTCGGAGGAAATTCATAGCAGAGAGGCTCACCGAGCCGCTGTGCTGGACGCTATTACAACAGCGCCTGCTCTTTTAGCTTATAGCTTTATATTAAAAATATTGATCTTACCGGGCGGCCGCAGGGGAGACCTCGTCAGGCGTGTCCGCTGCACAGGGCTCGTACCACGGCAAGCGAAGGCTATCTTCGGTTCTCGGCCGGAAAGCGGCAGGGGAAGACGCTAGGCCTGGACTCTGCTATCTTCGGTTCTCAGCCGGAAAACGGCAGGGGAAGACGCTAGGCCTGGACTCCGCTGCAGGGCTTTTGTCAACGGCGAGGTAAGGCTTCTTCTTTTCTTCGGAGCAGCGAGAGGTTCGCGCTGAAGGAGAAAATAATGAGCTGCTGACGATTGAACCGCGCTTATATAGGGACGCGTTCCTCCCGCGCGCGGGTTCAAACGTCATTGGTCTGTACTTTGTACAGACGTTAACCAATAGGCTTCAGTCACGGAGTAAACAGGAGTTTCCCCCATAGCGTCAGCTAACTGACGCAATGCGAAGTGAACCGTATTGAAAGGGAACCATTTTTACCTTGTCTTTGTTGAATAATGGTAATCTACCCACATTCACAAACATACAAAAAATGCTAGACATGCTAAACATCTCAGTCTCATAGAAATTCTTCTTTTAGAAATGTCAGTCAGAAAACGGCCCAATCTGAAAAACTGATGCTTATGACATCACAGGCATCTTACTGCCCCTCCACTTTAAAATTATTGGCTACATTTTTTGAGTGGCAGCAAAGTCAGCCAATCAGTAATGAGATTGCAAGTTAAGCCAGTAGGGGGAGCCAAATAGTTGCAAAACCACTTGTTTAAAATCCCACACCCTAATACAGCTATCTGAGAGAGGTTTTTAGGAAGCTTCTAAGGCATTACAGACCCCCCAAAAAAAATTTGTTAACATGTCACATCACAGAACAAGGATAAATACTCCGTTCAATCATTCTATGTCACCTTTAAGGACTTTCAGAGCGATTAGATTCAGAACAATGATCAAAACATACACAGAGTTTTAACGGTTTTTGAATCAGTGGATGCTTCAGTGTTTTACAAGTGGGTAATTATTGGGTAAGAGTGCCACCTTGTGGACAATAGCGGAACTATAGATTGCCGTAAAAACTGGTCAGGAAAGATAACTCGTCAATGGCGGGGAAAAAGTTATAAATAAGTTATAAAAAAAGTGATAAACGTGAACTCAAAATGTACCCCATTTACTTTGCACATTCCTGGCATTGTTTGTCTTTGTAATCTTTAAATTTAAAGTAATAACTTGCCTAAAAGTATTTGATATATTTAAGTGATATTGTCTGAGTTAAAACTTATAGTAAACTTATAGTAGCTGCTTGGGTCAATGCCAGGAAATTTTAAAATACAGAGTGAGGTTAAAAGATTTAAATTGTAGTTGTATAAATAGAACCTCATGTCATGTTCCCATTGTCCTTTGTCTGGCTTTGTTTAACGTTATGTTAAATGTAGTGTTCTGCTGATGTGAGTTGCCATGCCATGCCATACCATGCCTTGTGTTTGTTTTTGTTCTTTTTGCATGTTTTATTAAACTGCACTTGGGTTCTTCTCATTTACGCTTGCCTCTCAGTGGAATCATTTGTGCATATATATTGTAATAATCAGAAAGTAGCTTGTGAAGATATTTCCTGTTGTGTTAATGTAATGCTGCTTTCAGTCTCAGTTGGTGTGTGTACTCCAGAGTGGGATGGTTTGATATGTTGGGCACAAGGTTTTCCTGGAACTCTGACCAAGACCCCCTGCCCCAGATACATTTATGATTTCAACCATGCAGGTTTGGAAAATTTTCTTTCTCTGTGTATCAAACTCTTTATGTTTTTTCATCATTTTAAGCATAGCCTTTCAGTTAAGTCAATGTCAATCTCACAGGCCATGCCTACAGGAGGTGCGACTCCAACGGTTCCTGGGTGCTCGCTGAGAGCTCAAACAAGACCTGGGTTAACTACACAGAATGCATTAAATCCCCAGAACCCAACAAAAAGAGGGTAAGCTACAACAAAGCTGTCAGTTGTCTTCAATGGATGTAGAAGTTTCCTGACACCTCCTCTTTGTCTCCACAGCAAGTCTTTTTTGAGAGACTGCATGTCATGTACACAGTAGGCTATGCTGTTTCCTTCAGCTCCCTACTTGTGGCCATATTTATTATTGGCTATTTCAGGTAAGTAACTGCACATGTGTTTAATTTAGTACATGTTATAAAAGGTTTTACCAAATTTGTATTCCCTTAAATTCGGTACTAGACTCAATATTCCACTTTCATTACGCTTTCAAATTCAATCTTTTTGTCCGAAATTTTCCATTCATTATTAAAGGATAATTGTTAATGTGGACATATCATGAAAATCGACAAGTAGACAAGTATCACAACAACAAATCAGTTCACAGCTCAAGTGTCACAGCTACCAAACTGCTTAGCTGAAAAAACAGCTGGCGTCCTCCAGGCGTTTCTAGCTGCGTTTAAAAGTTTTGGTCTGCACAAATCCTTAGGGATTAACCTTAAACTTGCATATGAGGAGGTTTCAATAATTTTTTATTAGTCTACAATTAAATATGTGGCTAAATCATTAGAAATAGACACCGCAAGCATTGTGGCGCTATTCAAAGATACGTTTATTATAACGCCTTAACAGAGTGAGTTTTTGCGGCTCAAAAAGATTATTAACAGCACCGGTGACAGCTACCAATGCTCGTATGCACTTCTCCTCAGTGACGTGCGCCACAGTCAGAAAATGAAGGGCAGTGAATGAACAGACACACGGCAGCGCTTCATGACAAATGTGTTAGCACATCTTGTTCATTATATCACAATATCTGAGCTTTGCAATATTTCCTGCCACATTGCTCTGTTAATCAATACAATAAGTTGTTTTAATAGATCCTTACTGGGCATTTAGACCGCCACCGGTGAGAGCGTCAAAGTGGCTGGAAGTCATTAATTTTCAATAAGAGCCGGTGGCGAGCTCCGGCGAGCAGTGGCACGGCGCGTCATGTACAGCGTGAGCGTCGAGGAGAGTTGAAATCAGCTCAACTTTATGGTAATGAAATATGACGCAGTTCGGCGGCAACCACTCGGAAGGCGGAAATGTTCACCGGCAACCAATCGGAAGGCGGAAACCTCCGCGTTCAGAGAATGCATTCGAGCGTCAGAGCGTCCACTACAACTTTTCTTTAGCGTTGTTGTCAGGGCAGCCAGAGCTTTTATTGACGCTCTCGCCGGTGGCGGTCTGAATGCATAGTTAGATTTTTTGACAACATCAACATTGTTGCTGCTTAATTACACCGGCAAATTCTTGGCGGACAAAATAAATAGCAGATGAAGGGTTTAATACAGGTAAAAGTTTTAATCTAATACTCATTCATCTGTGTTTAAATTTAAGTGATGCAACACAACTCGAATTAAAATTAAACTGAGATCATCTAACCATAGATTAGCTCTAAACTCTGCTTAATTTAATCCTTGTTGGTGCAACCCACCCTTGGAGTTTCCTTCACACTTCACACACTCGTTAAACTTATCAACATACAGTATCAAAGGCAGGGCTTGCACGATTCACTAATCTGCCAATTCAATACTATCCCGATACTTGTGTGCTGATTCAATACATATTGCGATTGTTTGAGTATTGCGAATAGTTGTTTCAATCTGATTTTTATTTGCCTAATAAAGGCTAGACAATTGAAAATACTTGATCATACCCTTAAACAGACTGTATATGAGTCATATTAAAAAAACAATGCATTAGGTCTACATCTTTATGAATTTAATTTCAGGAGCAGACCACATACATAGTGCATATTGTGAATTACCTTAAATCATAAAACTATACGAAAACCCTGAACTTAAATATAATATTCAAATGTGCTACATAATGAGTAGAAACAATCTCTGAAATAAAATAAAGTGCTATGTTAAACTGTTCCAATAAATAACAATAAATTAATAAGCTACTGAAAAATGTATTTAAAATTTAATAACATATTAAAGACTCTAGACAAGTAATATGTGCTACAAACTTCAAACTAAACTAATGCTTGAGAATGAAAGTGCAGTACGTGGTCATGACTTTTAAAACAAGAGCCAGTTTATTATCGCCATAGAAACCGGAGGCATCTTTGATACTGCACATGCACGTAAACGCGTTAGCGCTGACTAACTCTAGTGTTTTACGCACAAAGTTAATCAGACTCGGGTTCTCCGTGAAGACCTTTAATGCATTCAATTCGTCTCAAGTTCAGAAACATTGAGGGTCCTATTTTAACAATCTGAAACGCAAGTGCGAAGCGCAACGCGCAAGTGAGTTTGTGGGCGGATCTTGGGCGCTGTTGCTATTTTCCCGGCGTAAGAAATAACTCTTGCGCCGGGCGCAAATCAATAAGGGGTTGGTCTGAAGTAGGTTCATTATTCATAAGTGTGGTTTGGGCGTAACCTCAAATAAACCAATCAGAACGCTATCCAACATTCCCTTTAAACGCAAGGGCGCAAGTTCCGTGGCGGGTTGCTATTATTATGACGGATTTACCAGGCGCACGCCAGGAGCGGTTCACAGCCGAGGAGACCGACGTCCTTGTACGGGGGAATCCCAAGCTTGCCAGCATAAATCGGGCACGCTGTGTAACGGGAGGTGGATCTGCCTGCAGAGGACATCGCTGCGTCCACCCTCACCGCTGAAAGGGTTTGGGGGCTTTGAAATCGGACCCAAGAAAAGCAAGGTCCAACCCCAAAGTAGACTAACAAATCAAGTTCATATACATTAAGGTTTCTTATGAAAACATTTAAATTATTATTTACATAAAATAAACGTAATACAGCCACACAACAAACTTATGAAAATATTTTAATCGTTATTTGCATGATAATTTTTTAACGCAGCTACACAATAAATAAAAACTATCACCACAATGCTCACCACTATGATTCCCCTTATCTCGTGTATTAATATTTTTTAGTGTAACAATTTATGATTTGCAAAAATAACTGTTGCATCTGTGTAGATTAGATGCAAAGTGTATGCGCGTTGTGCACGCTATACATTATGGTCAAGCATGCGCCCTTAAAATAGCATAATGAACAACGCGCAACGCGCCACTGACTTTAAACTTTTTTTTCTGGTCAGTGGCGCAATTGTTTTTTGAAACTGCAAAATAGCATCAGGGATGGTTTGCGCCGGAACACGGCTCTTTTTTTGCGCTGAAACGCCCAGGGAGCGCAAGTTCATTCCCTAGTTTGTCGACGTGCGTTTGTGGAGGGAAAAACCCGCTGTGCGCCGTTGCAAAATACGAATGATACATGCGTCACTGACAAAGTCAATTGCGCTGGGTGCAAGATAGGGCCCTGAATGTGACACGGAGCATTTGCAACCAAATTCATTGAAAATCAGAGAGCATGCGAACGCACAGTGCACTCATCTGGAGAGACACAACGTGTTCACACGCAAAATGCCATTATCAAAGTGTGTCATTGTCACTTGAAAGTGCAGAAATAATTCTTGAAGAGGTTTGCTCCCCTGTCTCTGCCATGGTTTTGCTTTTTCACTCCAGCTTGAAACTGATACAACATTATCTATTACAGATAAGAACAAATACGTTTTGCCCTTTGTTGAAATAAAATCGGTAAAGTCTCCCCACCACCTCTTTGGAAAAGTAAAATAATATATATATATATATATATATATCGTATTTGTATATATACCGAGGTAAACTAATCGATTCCCAAAATCATTTTATAAAGAATCTCGATCAATTTTTCCCCCACCCCTAATCAAAGGGCTACAGTAAATAAATAAATAGGCAATAACTTTAGGCATTTACATTTTCTACTTGTTATTTTTAGTCAGAAGTAGGTGGTATCAGGACGAGGGACTTGTTCTACACAACATTTATTGGACAAAATAAGTGTGCGCAGTATGAGTCATCATTATTTGTGATCTGTATTCCCAGAAGTGATGACTGTTCATTTTTAAATATGTACATGTGTAAATTTGGAAATGTTTAGTTGTATACTATCATAAAGATGATATCAATGCTAATAGACAAGGTCTTAAAGCCACAAAAGTTTTCATTTCATAATAGCATTTAATAATAGCCAGAATATTGGATGTGAATATGTTCCTTGCAGCCTGACTTAGTTTTCCCAGCTCACCACAGTATTTATTAAAGTGGTGCAATATGTACACATACTGTACATTAGACCTTGGGGACTTCTGGGAACAGATGGCTGTAGGGTGCATTGGTATTGCATTCGTCCTGTCTGTGTCCCTTATAAAGAAGATAAAACATTCAACAGTGGGAGAGAAACAGAGTACAGTGGTGTTGTTCCAGCATTATTAAGTGGAGGTGTTTGTTTGCAATTGCAAAGTATAAGGGAGCTTAAATGCAGCAAACTTATGTTTAAATACAAGACATTTTCATCCATAAAGGCACATTACATATGAAGTGAAAACCATTTTTTTTTCATTCTCTGCTCTAATAAGCCTTGCATGTGTTTGTGTTTTATTAGGCGTCTTCACTGCACCAGGAACTACATTCACATGCATCTGTTTGTATCCTTCATGCTGCGTGCCATCAGCATCTTTGTAAAGGATCATGTAGTTCACACCAGCGCAGGCCTGCAGGAGTTTGACGCTGTTCTTATGAATAACTACACTAATGCAGTGGATGTGGCACCAGTGGACACATCACAGTATGTGAGTCAACTTTATCATGCACATAAACAGTACGACTATTTTTTTATTGTAAGTCAAAAATTGAATAAGTCTGTGTTATTATGGCAGCTCTAAAAATTACAGCACTTTATTGTATTTAAGAATGTTCACTTATTTTCATTTTAATGTGTTTACTTAAATTTTATGAGAAAAAAGTACACATCAATAATCTATTTATGTGTAAGCAAGTAAAGATCAAAAAGTACTTAAAATAAAGAAGAGACAAGAAAAACATTAGAGACACAAATGTTATTTAGGAGATAAAGGAGAGGAAGTGAATTTTAGATGCATTAATCCATTAAGACTTTAAGATAGAAGGGTATTAGTTTAGAAAAATCCAGGAATTTTACAATGAATGAGAAATGCTTGAATAGGCAACTGTAAAAGCAGATTTGTACTCTAACTATTTTTTATACAAATTAATTAAATTTATTTAAATGCATGTGCCTCTCTGTCTATGCACGTCACTACTTACAGGCATACAATAATTTCAGTATGTTTTTCTCATGAAGTTATTTGCTAATTTGGTATCCAGTGACATTTTCTATTCCATATGCAAATTGGTGTATCACGTTTGATTAGGACATTTTCAGTGAGGTCTTTTTCTCACTAAGTGCTATCCTACAGTTTCAGACTGTGTCTTTTTCAAAAGTCGTGCTACTTTTTTAATGCTTTTTGTTCATTAATTAATGAAGAACTATTCTAATGAAACTAATGAAAGAATAACTTTTTTTACTCACTTTGTGAGCTGTGACAAATTTGTATCAAAGATGGATAAATGGATGGATGGATGAATGCATGGATGCCATTGTCTCACTAGACACTAGCAAGACAGAAAAGATGAGCAAATATCCGTGACAGCGAGAATAGCACATGTAGAACACTCTTTTAAATCATCTGCTGTTTGTTCCAGGTACACACTGTGCTATATGCAAAATGTGCTATTTGAATTCATAACCAGAGGCAGAAATCACTACAGAATGTTATCCATAACATCCTCAAAGCTGCAATGATGCACAATAGAGTTTTAAACAACCCTAGAGGGGCAGAAATTGAAAAGAGTCAAGTTGGGCCTGGAAGAGGTGACATCTGGTTAAAATTGGACCCCAGTTTGGATTATGACGGTAAATAAATATTTAAATGTTAATGAAAAGACCCCGTCTTGGTCTGTGGGTGGAGAGTAGGTTAAAAAGTGTTGGAGGAAATGCTAAGATAGAGGTCAGAGGTTTCTGGATTGCTACAGTAGGAGCTGTAAGTGTTCACAGATATCATCCTGTGCTGCGTGTCATTCCACACACTTAGAAAAGGCTTTTGTTCCACATCGCCTCCCGTCTCCACCCCAAATCTCATAAACAATACATCTTACTAAATTCCACCCACCACATGGCCTGTCTAACAGTCCATTCAGAAAGGCTAAAACTCTTACTTGTCCCCGTTCGGTGTGTTTTGGTTGGGAAATGATTTACTCCCACCTACGCTTGTGTCGATTCCCAGTGCTGGCGATGCGTCATTGGCATTTTTCTTCAAACAGCTGCATTGCATAGATAAATGCAATGAGCAAATTAGGGAGGATTTTGGGACCGCTTGTTTTGTGTATAAAGTCCATATGGTGAGATCAAAGCTACAGTGGGCTTTCATTCATCTGTCTTTGTTTATCAATAACAGGTACCCACCAAATATTGTTTGCTGCATTTCCTATATTTCAGTTAAATAAGGCACTTGCGTCAGTGGATGGCTATTGCTCAGGTGAATTCACATATCAAGGAACATGCAGGTCATTTGTTTTCTTCAATTGAAAGTATGACGTCAGAAGCAATTTGTGGTAAATATTTGCAGTATTTATATGCTTTCTGTGTCATCCACCATGTGTCAAAGTTTTTCTGTGAGGTCTTCTCAGGGCTGACACAAGCTCCACGTATTCAAAACGAATGTCTCATGCTTGCGTTTCCTTGCTTTTATTTGTGAATAAAATTACAATATGAGTTCATATTGAGTTCAGTGAGATTTTTTTGGACACCTTTTTGTTCCCAGCACTTCATTCTGACAAACTTTAACAAATTTGGAAACGCCCAGAAGAAAGGTACAATATATTTAGGGCCCTATGATTTTCGCAATGGAGGAAACGCAAACGGAATCGCGGAATCCATTAAAATGAAATTTACTGTACAACGCGGAAAGTCACAGAAAGTTGAAAATTTTGGATTCAGTCATTTTTAAACCCATTATAACTTATTAATCGGCAAATAAAAGGACAGAAATGCACGAAACATTTTCCTTTAGTGTAATGTTGGACTTAAAGGGAAAGTTCACCCAAAAATGAAAATTCTGTCATCATTTACTCAGCCTCATGTTGTTACAAACCTGTAGAAATTTCTTTGTTCTGATCAACATGAAGGAAGATTATTTGAGAAATGTTTGTAACCAAACAATTCGTGGGCCCCGTTCAATTCTATAGTAGGAAAAAAGAATATTGTGGAAGTAAATGGGGTCCACGATCGGTGTGGTTTTAAAGAAAAGCATAGGTCCGTTTCTCGCCATGCTTTGCAAACAAAGGCTGGTACTAGGTAGATGAAAGAGGTACAGTATACGTTCTTCCCACATCTACCTTGTGCGCACACACATCTGCACCGCTTTGAAAGTATATTTACAGGACATTCACTAATTTAGAAAAGATGAAGAAAAGTAGCGGATCCACCACTGCAGCCAGTAAATATACTGTATGTGTGTGCAACTGTGCGTTCCCACAACACGTCGGGCTTGACATCTGTTTACTAGCGTGTATAGCTCGTATATGTTCCTCACACATAAGGTTTCACTAAGTGCGCACACAGCGAGCAGTCAACACGTGATCACTGATTTCCTTTCTTGCTTAAGTGAACATGAACGGCTGGATGTTTATCAGTCTGTCTTGGGTCTTAAAGTGACAAGAGCCTGCTGCTTTCTGTGTCAGAAGTGTTCATTAGGCTACACACCAAAACCCCCAAACTACTCTTAACTAAACAACTTCTGCAGCTGAACATTTAATTCATGCAGTGAGGACTGTGCAGGTTTTTATTTATTTATTGCTAATGTTAAATCATAGATTCTAATAATTAATGTATTTACATTAAATAAAGATGCTTGAAAACTAAAACAAGATGAGTATATCTTATGATTAAAAAAAACGAAACATTTGGTTGCTTGTCAGAAGCATTGTTGTACACTCTAAAAAATGTTGGGTTGTTTTAAACCCAGGGCTGGGTCACTAGTGGACAGAACACATTTCTGGGTTAAAATGACCCAAATAATGGCTTGTTTCAACATGGATGATTGAGAATAACCCAGCAGTTGGGTAAAAACCTATTGTTAATCAACCAAGTTGAAACAACCGGGTCATTTTAACCCAGAAATGCGTTCTGTCCAATAGTGACACAGCCCTGGGTTAAAAACAACCCAATATATTTTATCATAGTGTTGTGACAGCCAAAATACATCGGCCTATATATAATTTTAAATAAAACTTTAAATAAATTGTTGTTAAACTGTATTCATTTAATGTTTTCTGTTAATAAGATATGCTTTTTGATGACTGAAATTTAATTTAACCCAGTGGCAGCCGGTGACTTCCGATGCAAAGTTCGTCACAACATGCATGTAGCCCGTAATGTGTTTGGTTCCTTTCTTCAAAATATGTGTTCTGCGTGTCGAGAGATCCTGTGTGCATCACGTGTCTTGTCAAAATAAGTGTCTGCTGCAGACATGTCTAAAGGGTTTATGATAAAAAGACGCTTGCGTTTGCCAGATAATCGCATAATCTAATGCGTAATCAGAGTTTACTGTTAATGGAGTGTCTTACGTGTAATTTGTGAACGTGAGCGTCTCTTTTATCATAAACGGTTTTGACAAAACACGTGATGCACATGGTTCACATGAAGCACAAACACATATTTTGTAAAAGCAAACAACACACATGACACTCCAAACACTTATTTTGAATTTGCGCCCCTCGGATGAGCAGTCACAAGCCGCCACTGTTTTAACCATTAAAACCAGAATCCAGAAAAAATGTAAACGGAAAACATGAATTTGAGAATAATAAAACGGAAAACACGAAATTTGAGAAGAAATTAAACGGAATTTGGGGAAAATTAAACAGATTTCATAGGGTCCTACAATATTTTAAATCCTAATCAGGTACAGTTAAGACTGAATTTTTTAGATAATATATTTAATATTTAACTTTTTTTGATTAATTAATTTGACCAATATAGTGATTTCAGCACTTTTTTATCTGACCCCTAAAACAAATGTCTTGTCAGCATTCACAGTAACAAAAGGAGTTGTTTTTGCTACTGTGCACTCACAGAACGTTTGCCATGAATTCATTTTTTTTTCTTTTCAGTTTGTTTAGTCATTTCCCAGCCTTAAATGATTAAATTTCTGTATCCAGAGGTCACTAAAAAGGATTTAATTTTTAATCCAATTTACCACCCACAATATTGTATGAAAATTAGGCTGGCTTCACATTTCTAGTATGCATGTTTTTTATTATTTATAATGACTAGGATCTGCGTCACAAGTGAGGAAAAGGAAATTGCCTAAATTGAGAGTGAAGGGATATTCCTTTTTTGTAAAGAACACAGGAAAAGGATACAATAAAAGTCTTACAATAAATAGAGCTGTTTTATTAACATTTGTTTCAAGTTGTATACATTCAACCTAGGGTTTCATTGGGTTTTGACATTCATTTGACTCACTGAATGTGTTTCTATCCCTACTGTTTCTCTGTGGTGGTCTGCGTTAGTCATTGTGTTTCAGTTCAGTACTGTGAATAAAGGTGGGAGTCTCTAAAAGTGCAGTCGCACAATGCTTACACTTACAAAAACTTGGCCTGCAGTGAATATCAGCAACAGGATGTGATGTTACACTGCAGTGCTTATGTTTTTAATAAATAATTAATCATTTAAGTTATATTAAAATACCATCAACTACACTTTCCTACAAGACCATAATGTACCAATGTTTTGATCCACTATTGGTCAAATGACATTTTCACAGATTTGACCAAACCTCACCAGTAGACAAAACTTTTCATGTGCTTGCCTCCCTACTTTTCTAGAAAACTAGTTTAGTGAAACTAAACTTTAAGAATGCCTAGTAAGTGGAGAGGCAGAAAAAAGATAAAACCAAAAGTTTCAGATGTTCAGATGAGCTGTTCACTTCCCCCATGTCTATTGACAACATAATCTTCACCTTGCTCTCCTCTGGCATCTCTTTGATCGTCTGTCAGAGAAACTGAAACTTTTGCAGTTACAGTACTAGTTTCATGTGTCTAGAGCCGATGTGGCTTTTCTTGTCCACTTTGAGAACAGTGTGTCCTTTTATTTAATTGCTGAGGCAGACACCACTCAATCCCCCAATGCACCCCTCAGGAAAGAGTAAGAATAGAAGAAAATATTAAAGTTATAGGTCACCCAAAAATGGAAACGAAAATTGTCATTGTGTACTCAACCTTATGTTGGTGTCATGATTTTTTCTTGAAACCCAATAGTACAGATGTTTCTAGAAATGTTTACACTTTTTTTAATACAAGATAAGCATATCGTAAGCAGGGGTATCATTAAAGTAATTAGAGTCTTTATCATTAAAGTATTTCTTATCACTATATTGCTTCTGAGACTATAAGAGAGCTTTATGTGAGGAGACTAAAATGTAAATCATCCCTTCCACTCAAAGCTCTCTAATGCAGCTCATCATTTCTAAGACTTTTATTAAAAGAAAAAGCTTTTGAATTAGACTGGTAAGCAACCACTTATATCATCCACAAAATTGTAGGTATATTCCACTTAGCTTCTATTTTTGTCTATGATATAATCAGTTCTTGGAAAACAAATCCATCTCTTTACACACTTTTAGCTTTTTTGCTTTGTTTTCTGCAAAGCTGTTGATGGGGACTGTCTTATCATTTTTCTATTAATTTGTCCATCCTTGTCTATTATTGTTGTCAACGTTTTACTATTGTTTGCCAGAAATAGGACATAAAATCTAAAGAAACTGTGCTTGTTTGCTTGCATAATGATCTCTTTCTCTCTAATGGTGCTTTTCTATTAGATCGCATGGCCTTATATTCAGCAGTAACAACATAAACAAGTGGCTTTCGTGGTCATTACGTAACTTCCGGTAAACTCCGCTAAGAATAAATAACTCAATAATAAATAAGTCCTTTTAAAGTAGTTTATTTATATGACAAGCAAAATAATCAACACGTAGATTACCTAGGAAACCAAAACATTTATTATTTTAGACGAGGTATTTGTTTAAGAGTTCATTTTAACAACTAGTCAGACCATTAAACAAACAGAAACCGTAAGTAAAGTTCTCACCAGACGCGCAATCGCGTGACCGCATGTGCGTCTGATGAAACCGTCTATACTGCTTATTTTGTACAGTACCTAGTACCTGATACTTTTACTGTACCAAGCGAGCCATACTGATACTAAAACATGACGTGTTAACACTGCAGATCACTGATTGGTCAGAGAGAATCATCGTTGCCAGCAGTGTCACTGCTAAATTCAAGATTAGATACCCTCATGTGCATCGTCTAGCAAACCAAGTGATGGTGTCGTCTGTGTTTTATTTTACAAGTTCCCAAACTCCCTTTTAGTGGTAAAAACATCCACATTGCTGAGAATCAATAACACATTTCCATCTTTGTGCTCCCATGTTGAGAGCTTGTTTGTATTGTGTTTACGATGATGTCACGGCAGTAGAGGTGGCACAACTTTAACATTAGGGATTGGTTTCCCAGACAGGGATTAGTTTAAACCAGGACTAGGACTCAGTTTAATTAGGAAATATAACTAGTTTTAACAAACATGCCTTACTAAAAACATTACTTGTGTGCATTTTGAGGCAAAACACAGGGCACTGATGTATTTTAAGATATGTTAGTGCAAGTAGTTTTCAGTTTGGACAGCTTTTACATTTATTTTAGTCTAGGACTAGTCTAATTCCTTAAGGGAAACTGATTAAAGTTGTAAGCGATTAAGAACTGAGCTCGTACCAAGTGTGTGGTGAGATCGTAACAAGGGCTTGGTGACATTTGACGTTTCAAAAACTCAATGAAAAAAATCAAAGAACAGCACTAATAAAGCCCAATTCTTACAGATCATTAACTAAAAAAAGTTGGTTTAGGGCAGGGCTATGCAAATCTAACCCCAGAGGGCTGAGCACTGCATAGTTTAGCTCCAACCCTGAACAAACACACCTGAGCAAGCTAATCAATGTCAAATTAATCCACGGTTTAAAAACACAGTCAAGCCAGTTGGGATTTAGATTCTGATGCGCACTTACAGTGTTGTTTACGGTAATTTCTAGGCTCGTCACATTTGAAGATTTTTTTATCTTCTTTACCCATATGCAGTGGTGTAGTGGTGTCTGGAGAAGTGGGTATACTCTTAATTTATGCCCCAGTAGAAGTGGGTATACTCTTAATGTATGCCCCCAGTAGAAGTGGGTATACACCCTGCCATCAAATAAAGAGGTGGGTATACTCCGTATATCTGCGTATACCCTGCACTACACCACTGCCCATATGCGTTGTCATTTATGTGCATCATTTCTTGTGCACAGAACATCTTGCAGCTCGAATATGAGTTAATCCCTCTGGTTGCCATTTTTCCACATCGGAAGTTTTCAAAACATTTCCCCTAAACATTTATTACTGTATCAATCATCATTAAAAGCATATGGTAAACAGGAGTCTCCGTGCCTATGCGCCCAGTCGCAATTCTTCTGGCATCCCTTCTCCTTCTCATCTCCTCCTTCACTGCTCATTTCTGTTCTGTTACTTGAACTTGGGTTCAGAGCCCGACCTAAGGTTCAAGCTTCCTTCGAGAACAGCAAGACAAGTTTGTTTACAGCAGTAACTACCACTAGTGGTCCGCCAAACCCCCGCAGTTGTTCGCCAAAAGATGACCTAAACTAGGCAAGTCTTTATACAATCGTCACTTATTTAAGTATTTTTTAAGCAGTTGCGAAACTGTGATATCAGTTCTTGCAATTGTGTTTTAATAACGTAAAAATGGATTGGTGGCTAAATCAAAGAGGAGTCAAAAGAAAAGATCAAGCGTCAACTGAAAGCAGCTAAAATCCACAGATCTATTAGTTTTGTAATGTACTAGTTTTTGTTTTTGTGTAAAATCCCTGTAATTTCAGTGATTTTGGACATTAAGTGGATTTTTTTCCAGCATTTATTGTTACCATAGTTACAACCATAGACTTCATATACCCTACCCACCACCTCAGTTTTAAAGTAATGGCTCTTTGGAATGGCATTAAGTGGGACCTAGGCTGTTACAGTATGTTTAATTGCAGGGTTTTTTTACATGTGCAGTTTGTTGTTCATATTAAGCTGCAACTCATTTCACATTTACTTTTTCAAATGAAATAAAATTCATATAATAATTTCTGAACATAGCATTGCATTTGTGTTTAAAAAATAGTTTTTGACTTGAAACAGTTGCATATTAAACTTAAATTTAGCTTATCCTTCCTATTTTGTTGTTTTTGGGGGTTGTTAGAGTGGGATTCTGTTAGGTGGTCCTCAGAAAAAAATTGGAAGATAAAGTAGTCCTTGGGCTGAAAAAGTTTGAGAAACACTGGTTTACAGATCATGGGCCCTATTTTAACGATCTGAAACGCAAGTGCGAAGCGCAATGCGCAAGTGACTTTGTGGGCGGATCTTGGGCGCTGTTGCTATTTTCCCGGCGGGAGAAATAACTCTTGCGCCAGGCGCAAATCAATAAGGGGTTGGTCTGAAGTATGTTAATTATTCATAGGTGTGGTTTGGGCGTAACGTCAAATAAACCAATCAGAACGCTATCCAACATTCCCTTTAAACGCAAGTTCACGGTTTCTTATGAAAATATTTTAATCGTTATTTGCATGAGAATTTTTTAACGCAGCCACACAATAAATAAAATCTATCACCACAATGCTCACCACTATGATTCCCCTTATCTCATGTGTTAATATTTTTTATTGTAACAATTTATGATTTGCAAACATAACTGTTGTACCTGTGTAGATTAGATAAGCAACGTGTGTGCGCGTTGTGCACGCTATACATTATGGTCAAGCATGCGCCCTTAAAATAACATAATGAACCATGCGCAACGCGCCACTGACTTTAGACTAGTTTTTTTTGGTCAGTGGCGCAATTGTTTTTTGAAACTGCAAAATAGCATCAGGGATGGTTTGCGCCGCAACACGCCTCCTTTTTTTGCGCTGAACCGCCCAGGGAGTGCAAGTTTATTCCCTAGTTTGCCGACGTGCGTCTGTGGAGGGAAAAACCCGCTGTGCGCCGGTGAAAAATATGAATGATACATGCGTCACTGACAAAGTCAATTGCGCTGGGTGCAAGATAGGGCCCCATGACTTAATGTGCAGTCAAACTTGTGAAACAATGAAAAAAAATCTGCACACGTCTACTTAAAAAAGCTGTGTTCTTAATTTTCCTAATGCATGGTCTTTGCATCTTTACTTCCATTTAAAATGTTAAACATTTAGCAAAAAAAGAATTTTCAGCACTTTGTTCGAACAGCAACTCAGCCATCCCCCCAATGCAAACCCCCCATTCAGCAAATTTTTTTAAGCTGAAACCGGTCTGCGGTGTAAAATAGGTTGGGGACCCCTGTTTAAGAGTATACAGTTTATTTTAACAATGCTTATTAGATGACATAGAAGATTTTCAAAATCAAAGAGGTGTGTGCATAGTGACTGATTTTTTTAAGTGTCTGTGAGGGGAGGAAGGGTCAAAAGTGGACTCTAAATTCAGTTGAGTTTCCTTTTTGTAGATTTTTATGTTTCCCATGGGGCAGGCAAAGTTTCATCAGAACCAGTTTGATTAAACCTTTTGTTATTGACAATGTTGTGGTTAAGGTTAGGTCTACAAACCTCAAAGGAACATGATTAAAAGTGTTTTGATGTGTGATTCACATTGTGCTGATTGTCTTAAGAATAGTTAAAGAAGATATTAACAATGAAGAACTTATATTTACTTGTCGATGTAACTAAAAGTCTAGGTATGAAGAGAGAAATATAGAGCAGGGGTCTCAAACTCAAATTGGTTTGGGGCCATTCTGGGATTGACATTTTGTTGAAAGGCAGCAGAGCTATTTTTAAGTTAAACAAGCACAATATTTCTATAAATGTACTGCTTAAATTGTATAATTTAACGTATAATTATACTTAACAATATAAAAGCAGTGGTTTCAATTTTTATATACATTATTTTATAAAAGTAAATAAATCTTTTCTTAACTTTATCTTAAATAACTTAGACCTATTAAAACCTTGCACTAAACTAAAAAATTCAATTCATGAATACATTCATGAAGTTTTATACATTTTTTAACACCAGTAAGTGTTTCTGTTTTAATTTATTTTGGATTTTTTTTTTTTGTCACAGTATTGAATTCATTATGTTCCATCTCTGTTATTCCATGGTTTTAATGAATTTGCTATTATAGTAATATGTGGAAAAATATTAATAATAAGTGAAAGTGATCCTAATACTTTTGAATGGGTAGTCAATGTTACATAAGCTAGTTGGACAGAAAAAAAGTATATTACTGCTCTATGTGTAATTGCATAGCAAGCTACATAATCATATATTAGATATGCTTCATTTTATACAAATTATACTCATATTGATATGAGTGACATAGCAGCATACATCCTTTGTGTTTCTTTGTATCTTTCCTCTTTTCTTAACCTGGAAACTTGAGCGCTCTTTTACTCATCTGTAGTTCAATATGTGTTGCATTACATCTCTCGCTCTCCCTCCCTTTCGCTCTCTCTCCCATTGAAACTGTGACTAAAACTACCAAACCCCGCAGCAGCTCTTTTCTGAGTAACAGCTGAGTAACCCCACAAATTAACAGCTCTTTTCTGGATGAACACTCCAAAGTCCCAACCAAATTAACTGATCGCATGGTGACAATGATATGATTGACGCAAGGTGCAGATGAGCAATTAAAATCCGATCGCGCATTTCATTATCCTCACCATCACTCACTCATGGTTCCGTGAAGCCACGCCATGGGAGCGCAACCTCCAGAGAGCTTTGGAAAGTATAAGAAACGTCTTGACTCTACGTTAACACACCTTGTTAAACACAACACGTGAATGGACCCGTTTAATAAAAATCTAACGAATATAAAACAAAGTGAATAAAAATCTTTCTGCGGGCCAGATTATGATATATTTTTGACAGCAGATGCGGGCAGAGGGGCAGCCGCAAATGGCCAGCGGGTCGCAAATGTTTGAGACCGCTGATGAAAAAGAAACTCCAAGAGTGCTGGTATGCACATTTCATAGCTTGTGTGATATTGGTTTAATAAAACAGATCTCGGAATAAACCCCTTTAAGTACACTGCATGTTTTGTGTGTGCTTGCAGTTAAGAAAACACAAAATTATATCCTAGATATTTAGGATCTAAAACAATTAAGAACATGGGAGAAAGCCCAATCCTCTTTTGTGAAACAGTAATGAGAATGTTTGACTGATCTTGTCAAAGGTGCACTTAAATCTAGATGTGAATGGAAAGTGTTTAGTCACCTGTATTACATTTGACGCTATTAAGAATGTTAAATGCTCACAGTTCAGAAAAGCCCCAGCAGCAATTTGTCAAATCTGTGATTGGATTTATGCCAAAACTGAGCTAAAAACCCTGCTCTCTAATCTGGCCTGGAAATTTAATAGCTTGAAGGACTACATAAAGAGGTGTTGCAATTATTTTTATGAACATTGTAAATAATTTGCTGTAGTTATGCAGCAGTTTGCCAGTATTTTACTGTAGATTTATATTTATCTGATTTATTGGCAACAGTTTCTTCAAATAAAAATAATATTAAATATTAAACAAACAAAAAAGCTTGGTAACACTTTACAATAAGGTTCATTAGTTAACATTAGTTAGCCACATTAGTTAACATGAACTAATAGTGAACTGCACTTATAAAGCATTTACTAATCTTTGTTAATGTTAATTTCAACAATTACTAATACTTTATTAAAAATCTTGTTAACATTAGTTAATGCACTGTGAACTAACATGAACAAACAGTTAAAGCTTTATTTCTATTAACTAACATTAACAAAGATGAATAAATACTGTAACAAATGTATTGCTCATGGTTTGTTCATGTTAATACATTAACTAATGTTAAAGGTATAGCGGAGGATTTTCTCGAATTTTAGAAAAGAACCGCCTTCTCCACGTTTTAAAAAAATGCAATTGAACAACACTCCTGATTGACAACTAGGAGGACCAATAGTGTTGATGATCCACCCGGAAATAGAAAATCCTCCGCAATACCTTTAACTAATGAACCTTATTGTAAAGTGTTACCAAAAGCTTTGTCTTTATAGAATAAAATTATAAAAAAGCATTTTGGGAACCAGAAAACCCAGAAAACCTCATCAATCTTTTTTTTAGCTTTTGGACACGTCCCCACCACTTTTTGAAATGGCTGAGTTTGTCACCACCACTTTTTGAAAGCATTTGGTTCAAATGTTCTGAAAAATCAAACAATACCTGTGCAACTTACACTGCAATGACTTTCTTACTTAGTATTTTTGTCTTGTTTTCAGTAGAAATATCTAAAAATTCTTAAATCAAGATATAAAATGACCTAAGAAAATAAGTCTAGTTTTTAGACAAAAAAAATATACAATTTAAGTGAATTTTTGATTAAAACATGCAAAAATATCTGCCAATAGGGTAAGAAAAAAATCTAAAAATAAGATTTCTTTTTTCTTAAACACTTAATTTAAGCAAAAATTTCTCACCCCATTGGCAGAAATTTTTAGTGTTTTTGTCTTGTTTTTAGTAAAAATATCAAAAAATTCTTACATTTTTCTTGATGACGAAAAATTTAGTTTTTAGACCAAAAATATCAAATTTAAGTGATTTTGTGCATAAAAAAGCAAAAAAATCTGCCAATGGGGTAAGCATTTTTTTCTTGAAATTTTCTTGAATTTAGTGTTTAAGAAAAATTTTCAAGATTTTTTTGCTTTCCCCATTGGCAGATTTTTTTGCTTGTTTTAGGCACAAAATCACTTACATTTGGTATTTTTGGTCTAAAAACTAGACTTATTTTCTTAGGTCATTTTGCTCATTAAGAAAAAGCATCTTAATTTAAGAATTTGTTGATATTTTTACTGAAAACAACACAAAAATACTAAGAACTGGTGGATAATAGCGGTATTGCGGAAAGATGGAAAATCTCGTCATTGGCAGGGAAGCGTTTTCTCTTAATTGACGAGATATCTCGTCGATGGCGGCGAAAGAGTTAAATAACTACTGTCAGGATTTACTATTCCCCCTATTCGTACGGGATTATATTTACAGGGGTAGATGGTGTAATGTAATTTTACCACAGGAAGTCTGTAATATTGATGGTCAATTCGCATGCGATTACAAATCTCAGTAAAACATTCAGAAGTGGGAGGGGTAACTCGATTACGCAGCTTGTCACATCTCTCATTACACATGCACATTACCTTGCTTTTGATTTCACATGTGCATACAACATGACGCAGACAAGAAAAACTCTAAACACTTAGTTAAATTTCAGTTTGGGGAAAATGTCAGTTTCAGAAACAGTTCCATGCCTCTGAGAAGTTTTTCTGAAAATTCGTGGTATTCAACTGACTTGCCACTGACTTGTTTTTCTTGCTAGAACGCAAGTAAATGCTTCTTTAAGCGCATTTACATTAAAAAAGAAACCCGCAAAATAACAGGAAATTATGGTAAATTCTTCTGACCTTTTTTACAAAAGGTAAAAGTCGCTGTAATCTTTACTTACATTGTCCGTATTAATTACTGACATGTAGTATTCAGACGAGACGAAAATCACTGAGAAGCCCTGATAAAAATATCTTTACCCCACCTCCTAAAACAAATCCCGTCTGAATAGTACTTAAGACACGCAGTTAAATACTGTATTATCATCAATGCTGAATATTTCTGAAAGTGGAGACTATTTAAATGAATCATGCAATGCGATTAACTAAGTTTTGCGTAAATCTGGCTCTTGAACATTTATGTGAATTGTGAGCGTTACAACTTTTTCTTACCTGTATGCTTAAATGACAAACATAAGTTCTGCCAACATATGAATTTCTTTACATTTTAACTATGAAATGTACTTTTATTTTATTGCATGGGTTTTTTAAATAGATGAGGACCAGAAAAGGAAAAGATGCCCAGAAATTCCCAACGTACATGAATGGGAACTACTATACTGTAACTACTGTATAGGCTATTAAAAGCTTAACAGATGGTTGAGATATTTAGTTGCTAGAATGCCCAGAGACACAGCTGTCATCCAAGTAAAGGTTGACCAATTAAAAAATCTAAATGATAAAATAGTTTAGGACGTGTGTTGTTTTTAGTCATTGCATAATTCCCATACTCCATTTGTGTTAGGGCATAATGTCTTTACTATTTTTCTAAACAAGCTGTGTCCAGACTTCTGACTGGTAATTTGGATGGATGACTTGATGGGTTCACATAATATGCAAATGGATGCAAATAAAATTGTTAAAAATGATTTGATAATTGTGTTCGGTTTAAAACTTCCATATAATTATCTGGATGTATTAATGGTATTAAGCAGAGCAATATCCATCAACAGTAGACTTTTGTTTTGATCAGTGACATGAAAATTCTTTTGATTCAGTTCATTGGTCTGGATGGGTTTTATGGTCATTAACCACACAGTGCAGTCATGGCCGTAAGCTAATAGCTTCATTAAAGTGCTCAGCGCTCCACCTTCAGCCCGCAGTCAACTGATTGTAATGAAAGGTTGTCATTTTGTTCCAGTTTCTCTGTCCTAAAGAATTTTCCTGTCATTGGCTTTGACAGCGTACTATCAAAAAAGTTAGCAAGGCAATTATTCTAACACCGAGTTAATGGTATAATGATACTTTTGTAGATTTTTTAAAAGCATGGCATCCGTCAAAGATCTATAGTCGAATACACGTGTTTTTCAGATGTGAAGAAGAGCACGCAAACTGCGAGGACACATCCACACACTATTCTGATTATCTGTAATATGTGATTGATCGCTTCACGTCACGCCCTATTTTTACCACCACCAGCATGGACAGAAAATTGCTTATCACTGTAATCTCTCTGTGCCGTTTCTGGTTAAGAGTTAGAACATGACATTAGGTGCCTCAACAGGGGATTGTTTATAAAAAAAACTGCGGTGATATCCAACTGTGTGCAGGAAATCGGTTTGTCACAGCTAGCATTGCATCTCAACCAATACTTTTTTGAAATAACTCGAGACGTTTGGCTCCATTTGATCAGAACTGCTGTTTGTGATGAGGGTATGTGTTTTTCTTTTTTTTTTCAGATGGGTTGCAAAGTGACAGTCTTGCTGTTCATTTATTTCCTGGCTACAAACTACTATTGGATCCTGGTGGAAGGCTTGTACCTACACAGTCTCATCTTCATGGCTTTCCTGTCTGACTCTAAGTACTTGTGGGGCTTCACTTTAATTGGATGGGGTGAGTTTGTATTGATAGTGAGTTTCCTGAAAAAAGCAACTTATGGATATGCCGCTATGGGTTTGTAACATTTCTTGGTAAATGAGATGCTGGTTTACATTTTCCATTGGATAGTACAGTCAGGTACAGTACCATGCCGATTCAGCTTGCTTTATTTGATCTCTGTTTGCTTTTTCATTGGAGTTTAGTGCCGCTTCAGAGTGGGTGGGATTAATTTTAAATTACAGTTTTGCCGCCTCTACTCCATGACATCATTGTAAAAACATGATACAAAAATGGAAGATGCAATCTATGGACAGAAAATACAGGTCTGCAGGAGGTTGAAAAAGTACATACTGTAGCAGGGTCAAAGAGTTTGGACATGTTCACAAAGTGGTTGTCAAAGGTTATCAAATTTGGTGCTATTGGTGTAAAGACTACCTAATTTTCTCTAACGTCATAAAGTAGAGAACATCTCTTGCCCAGCATGTGTGAGAGGAAGGGTGACAAGAGTGGCCAGGGACAGTAGGAGGACCCCAATCAAATCAGTAATTGGGCAAGGTGGGAAGTCGAGAGAACATGGCGTACAACGAGTCAAAAATTAGTCTCCAAAAAGAAGACAGGGCCGGGCACTCTCTGAACATATGGATTAAAGTAGCTGATCCGGAATTACACCTGTCACATTTAGGGTCAATAGATGGGTTAATGCGAGCCCTTAGACCAGTGGCCTGTATATATCAAATTGCACTGTATGAGTTTGTGGCATGTGCAGAAGGAGGAGGAGTTAACCCTGTTCAGGGACGCTTTTCATGTCTTCACGTTATTAAAATCAGTACCAATGCCTTATGCCCAAATGATGCGTGAATTATTAGAAAAAAATGCAAATTAACAATTATGTTCACTAATTTAGAGACTGACCCTTTAGTACAAGGATACACGTTCAGTATGGTGTCCAAATCAGAATGGAGAGGCTCGTTTGGAAAGATATTTACTAACAAAATAAGTAAATATCTAAATAAACAGGCAAAAACACTGTCAAAATAAATTCACCAAAAGAAACCAATCTAAGGTCTCTTCAAGCCCGGCACTGGGGGGGGGGGCATGGGTGTGTTGGAAAAAGTTAAAGTTTAACTGTGGGAAATATGCTGCGCTCTATACTTTTCTCTTAGCTGTCCAATCACAGTGGAGGAAGGCCGAGACAACAAATAGCACACCAACCAATCAGCCCCAATTGGAAACTTGTACAATGACTGAAAAACAATGCAAAGTTTAAAGGAGCAGTATGTAAGAAATGTATATCAATTAATCATAAAATGGCCCTGATACGTCACTAGACATCAAGAAATAATTTTTCATTTCAAATACTAATATCACTCACAACAGTGTTCTGGCCAGGATATTGTTATTTAAAAAGTGGAGTTGCAGCCCTCAACTGATGTTTATGTTGTCATTTTGTGTATTGGCCACCAGTTGTGTGATTGCAATATCAGTTTTGGCCACAATCCTACATACTGTTCTTTAATATTCTGTTTACGAGTGTCCATTTCATAATATAATTATTTGTTAACTAAACAAATTGTTGGTTATCCGCAAAATCATATACTACAGTAGTATGAGATTATTTCTCTGGACATTCCCGTATCATAGCAACCAAAATGCTACCAAGCAAGTGCCAACAGTTGGCATTTTCCGAAGAGATTCTGGCATTTTCAGCCACGTTTAAATGCTTCAGCCTACACTGAAATAATTAAACCTTCTTAAGTTATTTGAATGGTTTGCCAGCAGAAGATCATAAAGTTGTCTTAATAAGCTAAGTGTTGGGATGCAGTGCCTGGATAGCGTCATACTGTACACATCTCCTGATGCATACAGTTTGTACTTCGAGGTAATGTCCAGCACGTACAATACCAATATTGTTCAATGTTTTTTTCTGTATAATAGACCAGCAAACTGCACAGAGGACTTAAAGCACAGCTATACAAGACGTGTGCTATTAAAACAACTTTAATACTAACAACAAACTGCATGTCAGTATTAATCACATCTTATTTACCATTATATTTAGTGTATGTAATGTCATCAATGTAATTACATATATATGAGCTATATAGGTCTTCCAAATGACCTATTGGTTGCCCCCCGAGAATATGAATGCCCCCCTGGCATGTATTCCCAAGATATCCTGGGAATACATGCCAGGGGGAAAATCGTGTCTCCATGAGGCATAGTAAGCACTTATAACTGCACGATATGCGGAGCTGTTACAATACTGTATATTTACTGTATAACCATCGTACATAATTTATATCTACTATATATCTGCTACAACCAAACTGCATATTTAAATTTTAATAGACAAAACTATCTCTAAAACAAACATATTGAAAGCTGCTGGAGACTTGCCTTTGGCTGTTGTATTTGAATAAATAATTAGATGAGTCTAAGAAAAGATTAGGGGCTATTTTGGGGATGTTTACTATGAATATAATAGTTTCATATTAATTTGCATTGTGTTATTATGTTTATAGTGAATTGCATTTTTTCCTGATATATATTTTAAAGCGTAACTAAACCCCTGTTCAGAGCCTGACTCCACCCACTAGCAATATTTGAAAAATGCAAGAAAAGTGGGCAGATCCCAACGGAGATAGAGGGGACGAACTAAGCTTGTCCCAAGTGTGTGGTGAGATCGTAACAAGGGCGTGGTGAGCTTGAACCTGCTTACGTCACGAGTTCTTTTTTGGACCCAACATCCAATAGGAAAATTCAACTGCAGTAGCCACCGTTCAACCTGAAGAGGGCAGCACTCAGACGTTTTTACACCATATATTATAGTATTGGAACACTTTATATTCAAATGTCAAAAAACTTACTAAAATCAATGAACAGCACTAATAAAGCATCATTCTTACAGATAATTAACTAAAAAAAGTTGGTTAAGGGTTTAGTTACTCTTTAAAGATGCTTTTTTTAAGTAAACTTTCTAAGCTACTTTTCTTTGTGAGTTAAATACTGCTGAAGAGACCTCTTAACTTTGTGTAAGACAGCCAGACATAGCGTTTGCCAACAAGGGACGCTATTTGTTTGGCTGGACAATTTTAGTGGGGACCTGGGAGGGGGCAATGCCCCCCAGGCCCCCCCAGGCCCTCGTAGACCCGGCCTTGAACAAAGGTATTATTAAGACAAATTTGGGTCCAGATTATGAACATTCAATTGCGGACAATGTATATGGAAGGCAGTTAAACTGAAGCCAAAGAGGACTTATTACATAACCTATTCTCAATGCACTGCCAAGGAGAAGATTTGTAAAGATCTCTTTATATGTTGGGGCACCCCCGACCAAAAACTGAATGCATGTGTGGCTGGGTTTTTAACGCTATTTGTAAATAATACTGTTAGAATACTTGCACTGAATAATTTTTCAGTCAGGGTTACAGCCAGTATTCGTAGCATTAATACTCTATACAGCACAAAAATATCTGGGTGCTGTTTGTTTGAAGAGGTTGTTTTCTTTATAAGGGGTTTCAAGTTGAAGTGTTCTTTATTTATATGTTGTTCCTGTTTGATGTGTTACTACTGGACAGGCAGAGATGCAGACACTTTTGATATGCAGATTTTCTGTTTTAGAAGCGACTGTTCACTACATTCTGCTGATTTGCTTGGCATATCTAATTAATGACCTCCGGGTGTAGTCTGTAAAAATACTTCACAAGAGTGTCGCATTGTGTTCTTATAATAATAACAAACTTTAGCAAAAACTATGGCAGTGAACATTTTAAAATTGATTTACAAAAATAAGAATTGTTGTCATTCACTTACTGCCAAGCTGTTTCATGTTTCAACACAACATAGAAAGTGCAAATTGTCCCAAGTCCATTTTTCAATGCAGTGACAGCGTATGATTGATGCTGTCAGCGTGAAACCATCCTTAAAATATGTGATTTTGTATTACACAGAAGTCACACAGTCACTGTTCTTTCAAGAATGGTTAAAGTGGGATTTTTATACTCTAAATGTACGACCTTTTTGTGTTGACTGCTCCCCTACTTTTTCTCAATTTACTATAGATTTTCCTAATTGCTTGCAGGTTGTCATGCTGGCACACCTGCATTTCCAAGACAGCACGTGTGCCTGTTACAGCGCATGAAATAGGCTCACACTTTCAATGTTGTCACAGAGAGAATAAAGTTGGAGTCAAAGCATACGCTATTTCCCAGAGATAATCTCTGACTCCCACTGATACCCCATTATCGCCATGGGAACTGCTGGCTGAGAGCAGGGGACCCTTAACTGACCCGCTCACCCTGAGATCCCGACAGTTTTGCTTTTTGATATGCATGATATGATACCGGTTACTCTGAGTTTTTAACCACACTTCTTATCAGTGGGAAGCAGCCTTTTTGTTTAGTCAGCCCCCCCCCAAAAAAGATTGGCTTTAAACATGTTGATAAAATGCATTAGAATAAAATGCAGGATACCTTTTATTATTTATAAGATTTAGCATCCAAATCTCTGTGGAGTTAGAGTCACCTGCTCTCATGTGTTTAAAATAAATGATTGATGAAATTAATGAGTCATAATTATTAGTCAGTTTTTAGAAATATTTGTTCTAGGGATGTCCCGCTCAGGTTTTTTTGCTCTTTAGTCCGAGTCATTTGATTTTGAGTATCTGTTCATTCTTGCTACAAAATGTAAGGAATTTAAGTAAACTTAAATATACTCTAGTGTAAAATTCCAACAAACATTAAATAGCATTATACACAACCATGTATAAAGCATCAGATCAACCATAGATATCTCCACTGAAAAACACATACCGGTAGTTGATATTTATTAATATTTATGTATTTTGGCAGATACTTTTATCTAAAGTTACGGCTAAAGTGCTATTTAACGGCAACTGTCACAAACTGTTTGGTAAAGGGATGGTCAGAGCAGTTTTTTTCAAGACAATAAAACTTTGTTTTGAACCCTGAAAAATAGCATACCTGACTGGAATTAAAAATCATTTTTATCACATCCAAAGCAGGCTGATGTTAAATTTATGCAGGGCATTTAAAGCAAAACAAAATTATTTAGACATTTCCCTGAAAAGAATTATTCAGTGCGGCGGAACATGTTTTTTTACTTTCCAGAAAAAAAGTCATTTGATGTTCTTTCTGTGTAGTATCTTGTTTTGAATAAAAAACATCTATTGACAATGAATGAAAAGCAGCATTTTTATTAAGATTACCCTGCACGATAAATGTCTACGAGCGCATGTCTCTGCGGGAACTCTCGGACCCCTGCAGTTTCAGATCGTGCTTCAATGTGTTCCCTAAAATGTTCTAAAACAGTTCTTCACAGGGATGTTAGGTTTGGTTCAAACCATATTTATTGAGGCCTGCAATAATACATACAGGCCACATATTTACATAAAATTATTTGTCTACGTAAATGCTGATAAGTTGACAACAAAAGCCGACAGCTTTTAATTTTTGTTAAAATTAATAAAAATGTGTTTGTTTATTTTGTAATGTTGTAACATTAATAATTGTGTCATGCCCAGAATCAGCATTTTGACAGTGTTTGCGAACATTTCAGTAATTTAATTTTTTTAATTGCAGGTGTTCCTGCTATCTTTGTAGCAGCATGGGCAGTTGTCAGGGCAACACTGGCGGATGCAAGGTGATGTCTAAGTACAGTGTGTGAAAAGCTCAGATGCAAAAGCTGCTTAGCGGCACCTCAGGAATGAGATAATGATATTGACCCAATGCTCTCGGCATGTATTATATGTTCATTAAATACTTTCCCTTCAAATTTGCGTAATCCTGGACTTGGGCAATTCAGAAATACAGGTTTTGTCAGGGTTGGCAGGACAAGAAACCAAGTGCAGACAGTAATATAACACTGAAGACTTTATTATGAACAAAACAGGAAAGCAAACAACACAACAATACTATAAACCGAAGACAGGCTAAACACAGGACTTGACTATGACTAGACTAAATATTCTGACGGTAACAGGACAAAACGAACCCCTAAAGAACATCAAACCCAAGCTCTGTGTCTCAATTCGTTCCCTAGCTCCCGAGGTTGTGAATCAGTATCACATGGGTTCGGGCACTGGTAAGCTTGACATTGGGACACTGTTCACTTATTTTTCTGTCACGTGGCTGCTTAAGCGTGTTGTGATCACTCACAGCTGTTACTCATCAACAACCGGCAAAACCAACATCTCTCTGACTTAATTTTAAACAGTACATTGTGAAAAAGCCAAGGACTATAAATACTGAGACCTAATGAGGGGAACAGGTGAAAATTATAACAAGCAAGGGAGCGGGTAAAAAGTGATGAGACTCGGGAAATACACGGTCGAATATAAACAATACTTACCCCACTCATTTCCCACACAAAACATTGTTCTGTTCAGAACCCTGCCAAAACAGACATTAATTAAAACAAGACAAGATTCAGGCAGGATCCTGACAGGTTTGTTGGCAGAATCTGTTAAATGCTATGCGATGATTTTTCAGCAAAGTCCTTTAAGTGCACAAAAAATTTGCAAGAAAGACTGATTTAAATTGTAATTTTTTTACCTAATTAAAGGAGGTTTACCCAATTTATCAGGATATTGACCAGATTTTTGAGCCTTTTACCTTTATTTTTTAAAGCATCATTTTTAAGTAAACATAACTGATGTGCTTTTTGAGACACAGGGCCCTATCTTGCACCCAGCGCAATTGACTTTGTCAGTGACGCATGTATCATTCGTATTTTGCACCGGCGCACAGCGGGTTTTTCCCTCCACAGACGCACGTCGGCAAACTAGGGAATGAACTTGCGCTCCCTGGGCAGCTCAGCGCAAAAAAGGAGGCGTGTTGCTGCGCAAACCATCCCTGATGCTATTTTGCAGTTTCAAAAAACAATTGCGCCACTGACCAAAAAAAACTAGTCTAAAGTCAGTGGCGCGTTGCGCGTGGTTCATTATGCTATTTTAAGGTCGCATGCTTGACCATAATGTATAGCGTGCACAACGCGCACACACTTTGCTTATCTAATCTACACAGATGCAACAGTTATTTTTGCTAATCATAAATTGTTACAATAAAAAATATTAACACATGAGATAAGGGGAATCATAGTGGTGAGCATTGTGGTGATAGTTTTTATTTATTGTGTGGCTGCGTTAAAAAAATTCTCATGCAAATAACGATTAAAATATTTTCATATATTTGTTGTGTGGCTGTATTACGTTTATTTTATGTAAATAATAATTAAAATGTTTTCATAAGAAACCTTAATGTATATGAACTTGATTTGTAAGTTTACTTTGGGGTTGGACCTTGCTTGCGTTTCTTGGGTCCGATTTCAAAGCCGCCAAACCCTTTCAGCGGTGAGGGTGGACGCAGCGATGTCCTCTGCTGGCGTCTGTGTAGAGGCAGATCCACCTCCCGTTACACGGCGTGCCCGATTTATGCTGGCAAGCTTGGGATTCCCCCGTCTCCTGACATCATTGTAGCGCTTGGCGCAACGATGGGGATGCCAGCTGATGAGACAATTTCCTCTCACGCCTGTTTAACCTACGCTGATTTGGGCGGGTTTCTCCTATCCCCATACAAAACAACTTCTCTGTCTTTGACTGCTCTTACAAGAACGTGGGTCTCCTCGGCTGTGAACCGCTCCTGGCGTGCGCCTGGTAAATCCGTCATAATAATAGCAACCCGCCATGGAACTTGCGCCCTTGCATTTAAAGGGAATGTTGGATAGCGTTCTGACTGGTTTATTTGACGTTACGCCCAAACCACACCTATGAATAATGAACCTTCTTCAGACCAACCCCTTATTGATTTGCGCCTGGCACAAGAGTTATTTCTCCCGCCGGGAAAATAGCAACAGCACCCAAGATCCGCCCACAAACTCACTTGCGCTTTGCGCTTCGCACTTGTGTTTCAGATCGTTAAAATAGGGCCCATAATCTATTTTATGTTATGTCGAAGCAAGTTGTTTTTGATCAAGATAGGAAAATTTAACATTTAAGTTAGTCTGGGACTAGCCTTAAGCCCTGTCTGGGAATGTCCTTATCATCTTTAATCATACTCTAGATGTGATCAAATATTGTTCAAGAAAATACTGCAAATAAGCCCTAGTTTAGATCTTAGTTCTTCATGGATGTTGTGGCAACCCATCGCTTCAAGCTCACTTGCTCTTAATTAGAGATGTTTTTGTAAACAAGTTTTGCACTGTTTAAACTGCTTATTACCAGATCATTTAGAGTTTAAATCTTTTGTAAAGTTGTGTATGTGTGTTTTTACTAGACCATGTCTGAGGCATCATCTTTACCTCCTTGGGTTATTTTCAAACTCTTGCAAGAATGATATTGCCCTGGAGAATACAGAATTCAGAGGACAAGCTTGCAGGCTGTTAGTGCTTCTACAAAAGCAAATGTCTTCAAGCAACAAGCTGTTTCTCTGGGGACACTACACATTTGCAAACAACATAAAGCTTTGTTTTTAGATGGTTTAGAGTTTTCACTGGTACTAAAGTGGCATAGTTAGCTTATCACAGATTGTTTATTAAAAGCACACTGACACTAGAGTTTTGCGTAACGAGAGTTCTGATGGCATGAAGTGCTGTACAGTTTTCAGCTTATTTATTTGAGCAAAGAAGTGCCAGTTAGCCCATCTCAACTAAAGTTTGTTTACAAGCTTTTAAACAGCTGGTTCAACTGTGATAGTTAACGGCTGTAATCAACCAGCAGTTGCACAGAAAACTAGCAGCATATGTTTGTAGACTACTGTAGGTGATGGTGATCAGATTTGTCTAAATAGTGAAGTTAAATGTCTATTCGACAGATATAATTTTAAAACAAAATTTAAATATACAATTATGAAACTACAAAAAAGTAAGCTTGTTATTTTTCACTTTGTAAAGAATCTGTTCTGAGAAGATGACAGGAATTCTCAGATGGTTCTAGTTGCCTTTAACTCAGCTGGCGTAGCATGGCACTAACAGTGCAGATGTCATTGTTTTAATACCAAGGGAAAGCATACACAATGAATTGAAGCATCTGCCGTATAAATGAATAAGTTTGATTAATATGTGCAACAAAAGATTTACACAGATTGTAATTATTTAAATATGTTAAAATATGTACAGTAATATTCCAGTTGGAAATAATCAGTATATACCACCTTAAATAAAGAAATAAATAATAAAAAAATATAACCTATATAAGGTTGTGCCGAGAGATGATAGTATTGTGTATCGACGATCGTCTGACATATTGCCAATAGCAGGCTTTTTATAACGATAGTTGGCGAGGGGTATTATTATCATCATAGTTTGACATTAACATGCGCATTGCGTGCTTTTCCTCACATCAGACGGTTTTTGGGTTTCACTTTGCATGAGAGAGCTTGTAACGCGGGTGTATTTCTTCTCACGCGCACCTGGACTTAGTGCACGCGTCTTGTACTCTTGCTTGACCTGAATGCGCTCGGCATGGACTCCTTCTGTAATGCGCATGATTCAGACTCTTCCTTGCACATGAGCTTGTAATACGCATGGCTCTAACATTTCCTTGTACTAGAGAGGTTGTTAGTGGGCAAAGGGGGACAAATCAGTGAGTGTGTTGTTCCCGCTCTCTGGCATGCAGGAAATCATTTATCAAGTGTGCATACAAACAGAAGTGTGCGTAAAGTGTGCGTAGGAAGTTTTACCCAAAGTGTGGAATTTATCAAATTGCACTTATACGTAGAAATGTGTGTAAATATACGCACACCTCGGAGCATGCTTATGCACAGAATCTAGTGGTAGAATAGCGATACTACACAGGATCATCCCCAGTGTGTAAAGAAGTGTATAATTATTATCCACAAGCAGGTGTTCAAAATGATCCGTGTCAATATAGTAACAGCAAACTAGTGTTGAAGTTAATTATTTATTTGTGATTTGCGTCAAATTGGTTTCAACCCCTATAAATGAAAGCTATGAAAAATGCTTGACATAGTCCAATGGCTTATCTTGCATTATTGAAAGACTCAGCGAATCATCCATTCCACAGGGAGCGCTATTTCAAAGATCGCGCCAATGATGCTGGTTATATGCGGCTGTTCAAGGTGGAAAGTTCTGTCGTTGTCTGTCCTCCTCCAGTTGCACTGATTTCACGTCTGTGTGCTGTGACACATTTTTCTTTTTTTTTTTGCTGATAATTTATGTTAAATCACTTTTTTATTTTTGGTATTTCCGGTAAGTTTTCTCTCTTCATACCCAACAGAATTAAATGCACTGGTAACATGTTCCCATGCAGATTTTTCTTTTGTTAGTCATTCCTCCCGCACTTAGTGAACCAAACAGTATTTGTTATTAGGATTCAACCTCATCCACCAGTAACTCAATTTGTTTGTCGGTAAAGTCCCTCTTTTTCACTCTTTTAACCATTATTGCGGTGAGGGAAAAAGCACAACCACGTGACTTATAAAGGGAGGCGTTGTCACCATATATGGTTCATTGGAGGCGTTTCCGAATGCAAATGACCATGAACGTGCACGAGCATGGTGCTTAAGAACACATGGGATTTATCATCACGTATTTCTTACTGATGTGCGTTGGAACCACGTGCGCATGTTTGATGAATCTCGATTTTTTTGTACTTATGCACATACTAAATTTCATTCGTAGGTTAAAATATAGAACATTTTCTATGCAATGTTGATAAATGAGGCCCCTGGTCTTTTTCAAACTCGGATCAATGGCATCAGTTTTAAGAAGGTTGCGGTCATGGCAGTGTTGCAGTTGCTTCTTTTTGTTCATCAATCAAGTGACTTAGTAAATGAACGTAAAAAATTAACAAATAAATAAATGAGTAAACTCCTGCCTCACTCCAAGATACTATTGTGTATCGGCTATCTCATAGGCTAACGATAGGACGATCTCAAAATGGGGCGTATTGCCCAATGTTATACACAGTAATAAAAGGTTCAGCCCTATAAACTTACTGCTTTGAAGCTTATTTACCATTATTTTTTTACAATTTATAAAGAGGTCATTTAAATTCAATATATTTATTATGACTCCTTATTTTGCTTCCAGTTGGCCATTCAACATCTCTCTGAGTGCTTATAGTATATCCTATTTATAGGCAATAAACTCTGCATGGTAGATTATCCATTCAGCTACACTTCATAGTAAACATTTCTAATGGGATTATGAATGGCGACATTTCTAATGGGATTATGAATGCCGAAGCAAATGGGGGTAAACAAATGTAAATGAGTTCCCTGAAGCTCCTTAGCACACTTAACGGAATGGGGGGCAGTGATTCAAGAATGAGAGAGAGAGAGAGAGAGAGAGAGAGAGAGAGAGAGAGAGAGAGAGAGAGAGAAACTTTATGAGCAAATAAACCAGCATTTCAGTGGACAGTATCCATTAATAATTTTCACCTCTTCAGAAAAAAATAACCATCCAAACTTTTTTCTCCATGTTGAGTATTTTTTCTTAACATTGATCCATTATTTACAGCTACTTTAAATAATGTTGTTGTCATAGAAGAAAATATAAGCTTAAGCTCTGTTTATGCCTAGTAAATTTCCTTAGCACGGTATAAAATTACTGTGTTATCATCGCCTATGGGAATGAAAACTATGTCTTTCTAGATACATCTGTATATAAATATCCTTACTTTTATTTGATTTATCTGCACTCCCCCTACTGTATTATCTTCCCAATCACTATATTTCTCTCTGTCTCTTATCGGAATCATTATATCTAAAGATGCTGGGAGCTGAGTGCAGGAAACATCAAATGGATCTACCAAGTCCCTATTTTGACAGCCATTGGGGTGAGTAAGAACAACGTGCAAAATACATTGTTTGAACCAAGTGCCAGTCTGAGAAACTGTTCAAAGACTGAGGCAATCCTCCCCGAGGTGCAAGAAATCATCTGACTTTATTGAAACTTTTTTCCATTATGCAACACTCAAGATGAAAAGTACTTTGGCAAAGAAGGCAAATGTCAGTCTAAGACTGGCAAAAACATTAGCATAATTACAGCGTGTTTGGATAAGTGTGACTCTATGCTAGTTTTGCCAATTACTGCACGCCGACAGTAACATGCCATGTGATTCAGACATGGGCATTAGCAAAGACTGAAGTATCTCAGAGGGATGGTCCATGTGTCAACCTCACTTTCTTTTTTCTTGGTCAATATACCATTTAAAGTAAGACAAGATTTAAGCTGGATTTTAAACATCAGGGCACTCATTTATGAAGGTAATGCAAGTTAAAGTAAGGCCAGTCGAGTTTACATCACATTGACCCAGAATGTATTTGAAGGCTTAAAGGGACAGTAAGTAGGTTTTTAAGTGTTTTATTAATCAAAATCAATGTCTTTATTCATAAATATGTCCTCGTTGATGTCAAATGACCTTTGCCAGTGATCTGCTTTTCTTTGTAAGCTTAGAATTTCTTTTCTTTACTTACATTGAACGGGTAAGTCCAAGGAGGCTTCCATGTCGTTTCGCCGTATTAATAAACTATAATAGCAGAGAGGGACAAAAAGCACTAGCCTACCAACGCGTTTCCACAGCGCGTTTTCAGTCAGAACACGTGAACCAGCTGAAACCGATAAGGAGATCAGTGATTATATTACGGCTACCGTAGTTTCAACACGCATTTGGAAAAGCAAGGCGCTAAAGAGCACTATTCGTTTGAATGAAAAATACACTTTCACCATTAGATGGGGGTAAATCCTACTTATTGTCCCTTTAAAAAGATGGTTTCCCCAAAAATGCTTATTCTCATCATTTACTCACCCAAAAACAAATGCTATGGAAGTCAATGGCTACCATCAACTGTGTTGGTTACATTCATTTATTAAAATATCTTCTTTTGTGAAAAAAGAAAAAAATGGAAACAATTGTCATTTCTGGACGAACTACCCTTTTAAGTCACACTTAAAAATGTATTGAAAGGGACATATCATGAAAATCTGACTTTTTCCATGTTTAAGTGCTATAATTTGGTCTGAAGTGCTTCTAACAACCTAGAAAATGTGAAAAAGATTAACCCAGTAACTTAGTTTTGGTAAACCATTCTCTGCAAGCATGTGAAAAAATAGGTCATTGAAATTTGGCTCCCCTTGTGATTACAAAATTTCAAAAACGCCGCATTTTTGCTCACACCTACAAAGTGGCACTTTTACCATGTTATAATATATTATCTGTGGGGTATTTTGAGCTAGAACTGGGGACACCAAAGATTTATTTGACATCTTATTAAAATCTAATGAAATGTGCCCTTTTAAAGATATTAAATATTAAACCAGTTGGCTTCTTCAAACAAATGATTCTAGATATTTTATAACAACTTCTGTTCTTCTAGCAATTTTACTTATTCCCAAATACATTTTTGTTTATAGGTGTAAATCATCAAGTTTGTAGAGTAACCAAAGAGTTTGTTGATCACTATATCCAATAATATCGAACAACTAGCAACTACAGTGTTTATTTTGTTTTGTCTTTATCTTAGTTGTTGTCATTCATTTTCAACCATGCAAGTTAAAAATATTTGGCTTTCTAAAATGTTTGGCATGAAAAGTGTGATTGTTAACACTTTTTTTGCTACATTGTTTACACTTTTAAAGGCATTGTAGGATAAACCATGAAGTTTGCTGAAAGTGTAATGTTCAGGGGTGTCAGGATCAACTTTTTCTATCACCATAAACATATATATTTATTTATTTATTTATTTCATATGGTGGTATTAATATTCAGAAATACTCTCCAAAGTTCTCTACAGTTGTGTATCTGCCCACTATTTCTGCTATAACAGACAGTCTTTGAAGCCATGAAATGTCACATATTTAGCATTCTGTGTTATGCTTGTTCAAATGACAGCCTCGTCTTGTCCAGCCCTCACAGCTGTTGTAGATGCCTGATGCTGTCTTCTTTCTGAGTGACCTACTGTCATCCAAGTGGCATAGAGGGTCACTGCTAATGTTTTCTGGCTAGGAAAACAAAGCGGAGAGCTGTGATAGTGATGGATCCACAGGTGTCAGGCCACCTCTTCAAAGTGGTTGACTGACACCAGCTGTGGACCAACAAGTCAAGCTTTCTTTTCAGGATTGAGTCTGGCATGCTTAAATTTTCTCTTTATATCGCTGTGACATTTCTTGGCCTCTCTTTATGCCTAAAAAGAGCAAAGGCTAGTAATAATATTAATTCAAATCCTTACTGAAGGCTAATGCAGTGTGTCTATATCAGTCACAATAACGCAATGGCCATGGTGGTTAGCCTGTTATGGCCACGCCAATGCTGTGCAACCACACACTTAGATGATCTCTTCACTACAGTACATGTACACTTGCACTGAACTTCAAATGTACACTCTTAGAAATGAAATGTTGTATTTAATTAAGTAAGTTATGTCAACCGGTCCCACATAACTTAGTTGCTTAAATGTAAAAGGTAATATACAATTAATTGTAACATAATGTTTTAATTAAATCGCTCATAACTATGTTAATTAAATGGAACATCATACACTTATTTTGAATAAATGTAAATTATTACATTGAATTTAATGACTATAGCTTGAACTAACATGACCTGATTAAGTTCAATTTATTAAACTGAATTAAGCTTTGCTAATGTTATCCATTTGTGTTGATTGTGCTTAAACAGAGTAACTAAGTTCCAGTCATTAAATCTGTAGGTCAAATAAAAACTACTGAAGTAACTTTAATTATTTTTATTCAACATTGAAATATAATTTGTCAAAAGGTTCACTATCTGGGACTATCATGACTGACAAAATGTTTGAAAATATGCAAGCAAAACTTACATACAAATACAAAGTGTACAAATAAAATTTAAGACAGTAACATAAATCCACTTATAAAATGCAATTAGACCAATATAAAAAAATTAAAACAAAAAAAATTATGTGAATTGCTTTCACCAGCTGATGTTTAATCCCATAGCTTTATAGTCAGATAAAAAGTGAATCTGAACATTGACAACATAAACATTTTATAGGTGTTGCCTGCCGAAATAAAAATAGAGGCAAATCCTTTTGTTTTTTAGCTTAATAAACTGTTTTAACTATAACACTCAGACTAACAAACTAAATGGAAAAATGATTGCCGCATGCGCACTCCATGTCCACTATGTGCCAGATTTTATGTCTCAACTTTTTTTTCCATCACAAAATACATCACTGACATTGGGACAATGAGATATACAGTAATTTACCCTCTTTTTTTACCGTCAGAAACACAATGAGGCTAAATAATCATGTATATGCAGTAGCGTAATATTTAACCATTCCATTTAAGTGGAAATTTGGAGAGCCGAACCTCTACCTCTTTAAACAAATACATTTTTTATAACTTAGTAAACTCAGTAAAGTGAACTCAGTAACTTCACCTGACTTTAATAAACTTAATATCTTAAGCACGTTTAAATTCCCATCAAATTGATGAATTCAAAAAACAAATATAAATAAAAATTCAAAAATATAAAACTTGTATGTGAAGCTTTTACCATCCGACAACGTTCAATTTATGTATAATGTTTATGTAACCAAAAAAAAAAAAAACAATCCAGATTTCTACACCAGTGCACAATGTACAATTTAATATATTTTGATCCAATTAGAAATCACCAAACAAATTTCAATTTCCACAACAAACATTCTGTCTTGCTAGATGTTTTGTCTAGCAGCAGTCCAAAATCCAAAAGAACTGTCGATGAGCAACTACAATTTTGTCTGCTTTAGGTGATCTTACCACGTGTAATGGCAATTATTACAAACAGTCATTGGTCGCAGCTTTATTTTGTCTGGCAGCAGTCCAAAAATAAGAACATGGTCAATTAAAGTATTTTCCAGTCTTATCTGGTGCAAGTGGTTTTACTCATGCAGTTTGTTTTTGAGGACCTGCACTTTAGTGGAGAGCTTGTTCCCATCCAATTCCATCAACACTTTCTGAAAAAATTCAAAAGTGTATCGCAACTCCTTGGGATAACTCAAGTTTAAACAGTACATCAAGCCAAACAGGACTGCACATCCATTTGCAATCTCTCTCAGATCTTGCAGCACTGTGCAGCCTTCAATGACGACGCCAACATCCTCAGGTGGATCTGTAGCATCTGCTCCATCAGGTCGAACAATGTAGACACCCAAAGCCACTCTCTCCATTTCTGTCATATCCTCAATAGCCTGAAAGAGACACATTATTAATTATGCATCATTAGTAACAAACCCAAAATATGTTAAGTCTACAATTAGAGAACACAATACTCATTCCCAAAAAGTATATATGCTTATTATTTTGGTTGTCTGTTTGAATAAGGCAGATTGTTTATTTGGCTTAACTTAACTTGGCTTAACTTTAACAAAAATGTTATAATGTAGAAATTGTTGGCCATTATGTTTTTGGATAATTAATCCAATTAACCATCATATTCAAATTTCTTTGAAAATTAGATATATTGCCACCATGGGCAAGTGGTTCTCAATTCCGGTACCGGGGACCCACAGCTCTGCACATTTTATATGTCTCCTTTATCTGACACACCCAGTTCAGTTCATAGAGCTCCTTCCTAACGAGCTGGTGATCTGAATCAGGTATGTTAAATAAGGGAGACATACAAACTGTGCAGAGCTGTGGTCCCCCAGGACTGGAATTGAAAACCAATAGATAACATGCATGTTCTTAGCCTACACAACACACATCTCAATTCACAGATTTGTGAAATTAAAATATAAAAAATACCTATATTCTGTATACATTTTCTGATTGACAAAGAATGTAACTTACGCAGTACTCCTTAATAAGGCTGTCTGGCTTTTCATTCAAATAGACGCACAACGCCTTTAGGATGCATGTCCGTCGTACTTCAACACTGGGATTCTGTGGTAAACCAACAACTGATTTTGAACATTTTATTTGAAAAAACTGCCATTATCACATTGACAAATCTATTATGACCTTATTCTACCATGCTTTTTTATTAATTGATTTGTGCAATTTTTTAATTGATTTGTGTTTTCTCAAGTTTATACCATTAACAACCTTTAAGAAGGCAGTATCGTTCAGTTTGACAAAAAAAAAATCGAATGGACGAATGAACAAGTGCATCAGGCAATTCAGAAAAGCAGAGTCAACACTTCACAAGCAGAATTGCAGATGTACAACTGACATTTCATGGTAAACGTGCACAAAATATAAAGTATCCTTTTTATAAATTACAAACATTTACAGAAATACCTATATTTGTACAAATCATAGAATTTTCTATTTGTGGATAGCAAATTATATTTGTACAAAGTGTAGTATTTGTGGATTATGATATTTGCAAATAATTTATTTTTCAAGACCGTAATACAAAAAAAGCATAATTATGTAAAAGTAAATGTTAAACCCCCATGGGTCAGAGCCCTAAATAAACCCAAAACACATACCTTGTCCATTTCTGCAATGATTATGTCGATATCATGTCTTGCTGTTCCCCCCTTCTTTTTGAATACCCTTATTAGATGGCTGGAGTAATGATCCAGTCGGGACATAAAGGTTGAGAACAGAGGGACTGTGGTGATGAGGGTGAATTCTGCATTTACCTGAAACATATTAAAATACAGATTCACTACGAGTCTTTTAAGTTAAAACAAATATATTTAAAATGATCACATATGGTGTAGAGCAGGAATGTCAAAATCTGTGGGCTATATCTAGTCCATGGTACAATTATATCCAATTTGCCTCGATGTGGTGGTTCAATGTATCTGTAACCATTTTATATGGATGTGTGTGTAATGTGCATTGTAATAAAAGGTAGAACAACCACATGTGTAGATTCTTACCACATTGCCTCCAAACCTTTGTCAATTAAATATGTGCTCATTTTAGTTTTAATCCCAAATACAGTATTTAGACCTTAATTCCATATATTTAAATTAAAGGAGAACTCCAGTCAAATTTAACATTGAGCTCGTTTTTTTGTAAATTTGGAGTGCTGTCAGTACACAGAACAACGGAAAAACCCTGTTGACTTAAATGGGGCAACTTTTAAATTGGGGCAACTCGATTGTTGAGTTTGTGCGCGTGACTAAGCAACAGTGTAGACTCAGACGGGCGTGCATGAACTCGACAATCGACTACTTTGGATTTTGACCGAAAACAGGAAGAAAATACAGGCATGTACGCTGCTTGAATTAACTTTCATATTTTCCACATCTACTGCAGGTTAAAAGCAGGCATAAAAGCAGGTTTTAAAAGGTGCCCCAATTAAGTCAACAGGGTGCAAATTTTAAAAACGGTATAACACAGTGTAGACAACATCGATTATTTTGTTTTTTTTTGTTCTGTGTATTGACAGCAATCCAAATTTCCAAAAAACAAAACAAAAAACAAGCTCAATGTTAAATTTGACCGGAGTTCTCCTTTAAATACAGATGATGAATAATACTTTACCTGGCTCTCAGAAAACAGGGCTGGCCATCTGTTTTTGAACTCCGCTATGAAGGGCATATCTTTAACGACTTCCTGTCTTCTATAGGCAAAGGTTCTTTCCATTTTACTTTTGATTAGCTGTTGGTTGTTCTTCTTTTTCACCTCCAATGTAAGTGCTTTCCTTTCTTCCTCAAGGCTCTCTTTAGTTTCGCCTGCAGGGTAATCAGGACAATAGTTGACTTCTGCTTTCCGTGGCTTCTTTACCTGGTTAGGTCCATGAATCAAGGCACCTCGCTTTTCTTTTACAGCATTGATGCTCAACTCGGGGCAGCCAATGCTCCTTAGTCTGGTGCGGTAGTTTGCCATTTTGTACTTTAGACTAATTTTCCATCCATAAAAGCCAGTGACAGATCCTTTCTCCTTTAAAAAGGGATACTTTGTTATCAGAGCCTGAGCCACATCATCAAGCTCTGTACTAGAAGGATAAACTTTGTATTTGATGATTTCTGATGCCAAACCATCTAGTATATCAGACCTAAGTTTGTTACTTGTTTTTAGAAGAGTTCCACTGCTGCAGAAGGCTTGATTTGCCTTTTCTAACTGAATCTGTACCTCATAACTGAACTGAGGTATTTCAAAGTTTGTGGGCCATGGCTGTGATCTAAGGGAAGCACCCGAAGATGTAGATTCAGCGGAGGAAAGTATGTCTGTGTCTGATGATGAGGACAGCAAAACATCATCTTCCCCTTGCGGAATAGTAGTGAATGTGAGTGTGACTGTCTCATCTGACAAGTTAATAACTTTAACTGTGCTCTTGTCTTTGATTTCTGAAGTTGCCGTTAAGTTCACAAACTCATTGTCGAAATCAACGTCTCTATACTGCAGCCTGAAATTTCCAGATAGGCCGAATTGTCTTTGAATCTCTCCTTTAAGGTCTTCTATGGAATCGGGTATTCCATTGGGCAGGATTAATTTTGGTGCGTCGTCTACTCCCAATATGACTCTCAGAGTTGCAGACATCTTGTATTTATTCTGCAAAACAAAAGTAAATTTTCTTTAAGGATAATTCATATTGAGTCTGAAAAGGCCTATATGTTTTCTATCAAAATGCAATTAGTTTTTGTATTATGAATTTGAGCACACTTTTGCTACACGACACCATTTTGATTAACCAATAAATTAGAAATGCATTTTAAAAAAGTACCTGTCATGTGTACAAATCTCTTTAAAGTCACCATTCGTAGGGATCCAACTTTGTAGTCGGCCAAAGGATACTGGTCAGCAAGCTCCTTCAAACCAACAGCTGCAAGCTCTCTTGTTGGATGTAACTCATAAGCTCGATAGTGCTCTCTGTACCATGAGATGAGTTTTTTGACAATGAAAATCAAATCATCTTTTATAATGCACAGCTGAATTATTTCAGAGAATTCTGGTAGACCCCCACATGATCCATGCACAACTATCATACCCTTTTTGTAGTTTATGCCATTAACAGTGACACTTTGGGCAAGGTTAACATCAGTGATGTCAGGGTATGTCTGGGTAATTGTGTTCAAAACATCCTCATTAAGGACATCAATGGGGACTTTTGAAACTCGTGCAACATCCAAGGAAGGCTTTTCATTGTCAGGAAAAACCATAAATTATTAAAAACCATAAACTGATGCTTTGTAGCTAAAGACAAAGTTATGTTCCTGAAGTTATTTGTATGCCTAACAACTTGCTTGAAAAAGCTGTGTTTGGCCTCGAACCGCATAGTCCATAATGACACAAGGGGACCAAAACATTTAATCATTTCTGGATAGTGTTCCAGAAAATGATGTTTTGGCAACAACTTCTGATCAGGAAAGAGTTCCTGATAACGTTCTCGATGCTCTGAGATTTTGCACTCCAAATATGCAATCGATTCAAGACAATGAACAGGGGCAACAACCAATTCAGCAATGTCCTTTAAATCCAAAATCACCTGCCAAGCAGGTTCATCACTGGGAACAAGTTTACCAATGATAAAAGGAAGTAATCGAAGAAGACACCAGTTTTCGTGGGCATTGCCACCCACTGTGCGTTTCTTTTGAAAGGTTTTAGGTAGCAAATGAGGCCGGTTTGTTTTATCCCCCTCTTTGTATGGAAAAGAATGAATAAGATTATTAAGGTGTTCAAGAGTGAATAACTTCTTAGATAAAAGCACATTAATGCACCGTGCTAGTTCTACAGGAACTATGCCCTCAAACAAATCATGGACAATATCTGGGGGGTAACCACTTGTCACATTAAAGTGAGACAGACTGTCAGTTAAAACACAAGAAGTTTTTACACCAAAGCAGCTTTCACCTTTTTCTTGAGCTGTCTTTACGTGAAGCTGATGAACGTCCTTGGTTCTACGCTCAAATACCCCTGATTTCACTTCTGTTTCCTGAATTTCAGAATGCTGAGCTGTACAAAAGCGACAGAAATATTTTCCTGAAAAACTCTCTACAAATCCAGCTAGCCCATGAGCCCCCAGATTATCCGCAACAACGCATTGTACTGTGCCCTTGATAAATGACCCAAGTTGTGTAACAAACAGCCCTTGCTGCTCCAAAGTCACTATATCATGCAAAAGAGGCTCAAATATTTTTTTGTAGCCATAAGTTTTAACATGATCACTTTTGCATAGCAATGCTAAGTAGATTGAGGACAGGACTGAGCTGCTACCAGGAGGCAAGTTACCTAAAATCCAGTAGACTGCACACAGTTTGTGTTTTTTGCGTGAAGTACCCAACGGATTGCAAACTTCAAAGTCATCAATGTACAAACATAAGGAAATCCTTAAATCTTCATTTGAAAAGAAAGGGTTGTTTTTGTGGTATTCACCATCCTGAAAAGAAGCATACTGGTCTACATTTGCAGAAGAAACTGCATGATTATCAAGAAGCTTATCAACTATATCTTTACGTTCAAGTAGCTGCTGTAGAGAATTTAGTAAGGGAACGTACTGAAAGGTTTTGTTGGACCTTGCCTCTAGTACATACTCCACAGGTTCCACAACCTTAAAGTTTTCCTTATAATACTGTTTACGTTTGAAGGCTGAGGCTAATGGACCACCCTTAGCTATAGCTATTGCCAAAGGATTATTGGCAGAAATGGCTAAGATGAGTTCATTAATTACTGACTGATTAACTTGAAGGTTATGCTTATTGAAAATGTCAAAAGCTGTACTGTGTGATACAGGGACTGCAGCAGAAGTAAAAATGAAATGCAACTCTTCCAGTAACTGATCAATTACAGAGCTTGGTACATGCGACAAAGTCTCTAATTTCAGAAGGACTGATGCCAATTTTTTAATTATTGTATCTTGCAAGTTCTCGTTTTCTGCCTCCGCTTCAATCAAATTGTCACAATCTAAATCAGAAGCAATTTCAGCAGTTGAATCCTCTTCAGATAGTTGACGCTCACCATTTGTATCACGTCCTTTCAATAGTTCAACTTTAAAGTCTTTTATAGTACAATGTGCATGCTTCCTATTCTTATGGGATTTGAAAGTAGCATATATATTGGTTTGAAAAGAACAATTTTCAAACATACAAGTTACTGTTTCATAACTCCTCAGATGGTTGTTAACATGAGCAAAGTACTCTCTACTAGATGCTATTTCACTTCCTGGACACAAAAGGCATGTCAATATTTCTTGTTCTGTTGTAGTCCTTAAAGGTAAAACATTAACATGACTTCGACTCAAATGAGTTTTAAGTGCATTCCAAGTTTTGAATGAGCATGGGCATTCATAGTATGTGCATGGATATCTGGAGTGTCCCTGGCCATAATGGCCATGGTTCAATTTATAGTGTTTTAGTAATTGGTACCTTGTAGATTTACTTTCAGAACACTGTTTACACCTCCACATTCAGAGCCTAAAAAAAAAAAACATGAAAGTGTTAATGATACAGAGTCCCTTCCAAATCTATAACAAGTATATTTTGAGCCACTGGCTCATCTCATGATGGGTTCAAAGTGTATGGGCGCCTTAATGCCCGGTTCAAATTACACGATTTTGCACAATCCATTAGATGTACGGTCTTGTAGAGACGGGTGTCAGGACGCAAGATTCGATCGTTTAATTTCGTATACCCTAGTGTGTCATAGTGGGCGACAACCTACATCGCATTGGTGATGCTTCAGAAAAGACTAGCAGGTTTCTTTTTTTTCTGTCCTCCACAACGGGTTTCGTCAAGAGTGAATGAGTGACAGTGCGTGTTCAAGAGAGCAAGTGTGTGTGCGAGTGAGTGAGCAACAGCGAATGTGTGTGTGAATGAGGAAGCAAACGTGTGTGCGGTGAGCGAGCAAGTGTGTGTGTGTGTGTGTGCAAGTGAGTGACAGTGAGTCTGCGAAGAGAGTGTGTGAGGAAAAGTGTGTGTGTGTGTGTGTGTGTGTGTGTGTGTGTGTGTGTGTGTGTGTGTGTGTGTGTGTGTGTGTGTGTGTGTGTGTGTGTGTGTGTGTGTGTGTGTGTGTGTGTGTGTGAGAGAGAGAGAGAGAGAGAGAGAGAGAGAGAGAGAGAGAGAGAGAGAGAGAGAGAGAGAGAGAGAGAGAGAGAGAGAGAGAGTGCACGCACGAGTGAGTGTAAGCGACAGTGTTTGTGTGTGTGTCTGAGTGTGTGTGTGTAAGTGCATGCACGAGTGAGTGTGAGCGACAGTGTGTGTGTGTGTGTGTGGGTGTGCACGCACGAGTGAGTGAAAGTGAGCGAGCGACAGAGTGTGTGTGTGTGTGTGTAAGAGATAGAGAGAGTGCACGCACGAGTGAGTGTGAGCGACAGTGTTTGTGTGTGTGCACGTATGAGTGAGTGAGTGAGAGTGACAGAGTGTGTGTTTTGTGTGCGAGAGCAATGTGAGTGTGTGTGTCTGTGCGATAGCAACGTGTGTGTGTCTGTGTGCGATAGCCTTGTGAGTGTTCGTGAGTGACAGTGTGTGCGTACGAGTGAGCGATGTGAGTGTTTGTGCACGTGCCAAGATCGGTTCTTTTTTATGACTTTGCAACATGCACAAAGGAAAGCACATATCTCAATGAACATCTCACTATTTTTTATTCTGCTATTTATTCCATTCAATCGCCGGTTTCACACTGCAAGCGTGAGCAGCACGTATGTGTAGCGTGAGCAGCGCGTGTCCATTGTGCTTTCACACCGGCTGCGTTTGCAGCGCATACTGTGCAGACAGTATAAAAATCTCAAGTTCACATTACTTTATTTTACATGCATTAATGAGCAAAACCTCTTCAAGATGCTTTTTGATAGTCAGTGTAATTAATTTAACTGTGATTTGATTAATCCACATTGTTTTCGTGCTGTTCTGGTCTGTGTAATGACAGATATAGAAACAATACACAATTATAGACATAAAAAGCCCATGGCACATTAAATCTGTTTCTCTGAAGTTTTAAGATAAAATAAAAAAACTTCATGATTTACAGCATGAAGCAGTCGATTGTGTTTCCCTTCAACAGTTTAAGCCAGGGGTGGGGAACCCTGGTCCTGGAGGGCCACTGTCCTGCAGAGTTTAGTTCCAACCCTAATTAAACACACCTGAACAATCTAATTCAAGTCTTCAGGATTACTTGGAAATTAAATTCAGGTGTGTTCGGTTAGGGTTGGAATTAAACTCTGTTGGACAGTGGCCCTCCAGGACCCAGGGTTCCCCACTCCTGGTTTAAGCATAGATTTATAGATGTACCCATTTCTCTGAAGATTATAAATGAGGACTCATTTAGTGCTGGGCAGACAGTGAATGACAGGGCAGTCTGTGTTTTTAAATTGCATTCCTTTCTTTCAAATTGCTCAAAGGCATGACTAATAGGCGTCACAATTATTTTTTTGGTGAACTTACACTTTTTCGCGTCAATCCACGACCATTTATAGCATAAGCAATGCATTACTTTAATTGAGCGTGACCAGCGCAGCACAAATAGAGTCGACGCCGAAACCATCGGCACGCAGCACTGTTCATTCAGCGACGCTCCTGCCACGCGAGCACGCGCTGCTCACGCGTGCGTTGTACATGCTTTAACTTGTTAACACGGGCGCCGAAAAACACGCTCCGCTCACGCTTGCGGTGTGAAACCGACGTGACGTGACGTCACGCTTCATTCACGTGTGGCAGTGAAGTTATTTATAGTTTTTTCATTAACACGACGTATTTAACATGGTACTCACATTACAACACGGTTCAGCCCAGTGTGTCAGCCATGGCGTTGCGATAGTTTTTTTAAATGAGATCTTGGTAACTTTTTTAACGTAATAAAACTGTCTAGAAATCATTTGGATGGTTAAACAACCTGTTCTATTGAGCGCGTTTATTTATAACTCCTTTATTTCCATCACTGACGGCAACATTCTGTTGTCACAAACGTGCAATCATAAAATATATTACTAAAAAAAGTTATACTTACCAAATAGTTTATGGATGATAACAGATTCAAAGTTGTACGCGAACAGTTGGAAAATGCCGTCCACGGGTCGTCTCGTCTTCTCTGCATGTGCGATTACTACGGAAAGCGATTTGGGACAATCTTCATCCGCTAGTAGGTTTAAAGTGATCTGGTTACATTGGTTTTAATCTGTTAAATTTTTTAGACTTAAAATGTTATACTTTTAATTTAATGCAAAGAAACTTGCTTATTTTTACTGTATAAAAATAATACTTTTAGTAATTTTAACATAAACCAGTACTTAAATTTAACTACACGCATGCTTCATTTCTAAGAGTGTAAGATTTTTAATTTAAAGTTAATTCAAATTGTCCGGGTTTACAGGGAAATAGCTTTGATTGTACAGCTACAGTTAATGGTGTTGGTGTGTTGTTCTCAGGCATGCTGGTCCACTCCGATTCACAGAAACAGATTTTCACACTGTGTCACTGAGGTTCACACATTTTCACACACTGAAAAATGAGATACACTGAAATGTGAATATACAATGAATATTTTTAGCTTTCTCTTATTTATATGCTAATTTACTTTTTTGGAAAAAAACATATTAAGCAATAAGCATTTCTTGGAAACCATGCCGTAAATTCATATTTCCAACCTCTTGTCATGCAGTATACTGTATAATTAGAGGGAAGCTCCAGTTAAACAGTGTTGCGATATCTTCTCATTACTCAGTAAAAAAGTACCGAATTAAAATGTGTTGGTAAGTCAAGACTGTAGTATAGCTGTTAACAGATGTGAAAAAAATTATAATAATAAAAATGAGTGGCAAAAATCTATTATTTAAATATAGGAAAATGCATTTTGATGTGGGATCTGTAAACTGCTTCTAGTTGAAAAGTCAAATGTATGATGAGCGATGTGTAAAATCCTGTAATGACTCACATACCAAAAACTGTCAAAAAATTCCATACTCCCACTAAACAGATCTGGATATGGAGGCAATATGGTGGATATTAGGGGTAATTAAAATGTGTGATTGGGAATGACATAGATTTTATCTTACACTGTCTTTTATAGAAAAGGTATGTAGACATATTTCTCCTTTATTAAAACTGTCATACTGGAATTTAATACCATATCTGAATGAATTTGCCAACTAAACAGTGCATTTAGTTCAGTATTTTTTTATTATCTGCATCTATAAAATACCTTATCTAAGATTAAACACTTATACATAACCCCCAAAACGTTTCCTACCACAGAATACACTTTTGTTTTCTGTTGTTATTGATTGATTCAATGTTTTTTGAGGTCAAGTTTTGTCCTGACCTTATTTTTAAACATGCACACATCCCACTGTTTATAATTTAGCAGATTGAAATGAGCATTTTCAAGTCACTTACTCATTCTTCAAAAGCCTACCATCCAGATCACTCAGCTGACCATCTGCCTGTGTTTCCACTATAGGGCTTCATTTTTCAGTTATTCGTAATTGATCAAATTACAAAATTATGATCTGATTGAAGCATTATTCATGCCTGCCCCCAAAATACTGATTTCAGGTCTATTGCTGACCTGACCCTGTTTAAAACTTGTATTTTAGATCTGCTTATTTTTTTAGTCACTTTGAATAAAACCATCTGCTAGATGTAAATTAATGTAAATGTAAAATGTGAATGTGTTAAAATGTAAATTTGTACTGATTTTAGAAAATTCTTCCACACTGTCTGGAATATACAAAAAATATACAAAAGCTGATACTAGGACAGTATTATTACTTATCAGTAATAAACCATTTTTAAAGGATTTAAGATAAAGTTAAACAAAAAATTATCAATAATTTTCATCTCTTTCGCACACTGTATTTTAACCAGAATACACTAAAATATATCACCTCCGGTGTGTGGGTTGCATGCGCTATAGTCACTTAAGTAAAAATTTTTTTAAGGTGCATTGTGTAACTTTTAGCTCCTTCTGACACCGGGGCAAAGCTTGTCAGGTGTAGCAACAGTAACTAAGGAGGGCGGGGCTTAGAGAAGGGTCAATTGGCTTTTCCTCAAAGCAAAGTATCAACTCAATGCCACCTCTTTGCACTCTCTTCTTCAGCTCAACTTTATCCTGTTTGTCAATATTGTGCGGGTGCTTGCGACCAAGATCCGCGAGACCAACGCAGGCAGATATGACACGAGAAAACAGTACAGGTTTGTGAACCATCTTCTATATGTGCTCTAAACGTTCTTCTCACTCCCATTGGGACTGTTTTTAGTGTCCTTAAAAATTGTCTGTGTAATTAAGATGCCAAAACCAATATCGTCCTCTTTTTGTGCCTTTAAATTGCTGAGAGTAGAAGCCATGCCTATATAGCCTACAGCAACCGTTTATTTCCTTATGAAATTTAAAAAGCTTTCATCTGACAGCCTGGAGTCAATTCCCCATCTCTAAACTGCGCAATAAGCTTCCCTTTCTATGCCTATGATTTGATTCTGATTGTGACTTCTATCACTCCCATCTTGCATCAGCATCGTGTTTCCCGAGTGCTTTGTATTAGAGATTCAAGCTTGTTACGTGCTGAAAAAAACATGTTTAGCTTTCATTTTGATTTGGCTTTTGGGGATAAAATGCTTTCAGACTTAATAAATGCTCAGTCGGGTATTGGCGAGTCAAAATGTTATTCAGGATTTATTCTTAAACAATCCAGTTGGGAATAAACACAATGCCAAGGGATGTAATTTTGCTGCGCTAATAACAGTAATCAATTTGGTCATTACTGCTTTCCCGCTAATTTGTGGTCTGCGCAGCCACAGGTGTCAGACTGCACAGCTGCCATGACAGAAAGGAAGCCATAAACCCTTGGTTAGCGAGAAAGCTTGGCTAGCCCCAGATGATTCATTGTCATGTTTTAAATAAAAACAAAACAGTAATGCTAAAAAATTGCAGCCTCACGTCACTTAATTTGATTTGCGATGCTTCTTTTACTAAAACGCTTGATCAAACTTCAATTAAAAAAGGATTTACACCTCGTAATCTTACTCTTTCGTGACTTATTTGCCAGACATTTTAACCTGACTGCAAGACGTGTCCATTAAGATAATGCTGCATATTTCTTTATTCTGATTAAAGCCATGCGAAGATGTGTTGGTTGACATTCATCAAAGCAGGATTAAAAACAAACTTTTTTACCTGTAATATCACACCAACGCACATAGAGATCTCATTAAAATCATGCTGACATCACAAAGTTACAATGTGTTACAAATACATGCCAGTGCAAAAAGAATTAATAAGCCCAGATGAAAGAATAACTTTTTTGTGTGGTTTTCATTTATTGTTTGTTTAGGAAGCTCGCCAAATCCACACTAGTGTTGGTGCTTGTGTTTGGGGTGCACTACATCGTGTTTGTTGGAATGCCTCACACCTTCGAAGGTTTGGGCTGGGAGGTGCGCATGTACTGCGAACTCTTCTTCAACTCTTTCCAGGTAAGTGGAACTGATACTTGTTACTGTATGCATAAGTAATGTAATCAGTCATCTCTGCAAGTCACGATGAGTATGTTTCCCTTTTGATAATCTTAGAATCATAATTTTAAATTTTGATGTTAGCATAATATCACTTATCATAATAAGAAAGCATTCATTTGCATGATTTAATATTGAATGAGTCGATAGAATAAAAAATTAGAAGGGCAACGCTGGAAGAAAAATTATGTAAATTTGTCAAATGTTTATAAGCAAATCAAACTGTTCTATCAACTGAACATATCTGTTAGAGTTTAATATGATTTGATACTGTAATTTACATTCAATTGAAATTGTTTGATGGTAGAGCAAAATGGAAAAATTTAAAGTAAATGTTTTATTTAATGTTATCTTACACACAGGCACCAATACAGACACAGACATGCTTGTGGTGTGACGGTGTTGTTTACATGCGCACAGCAGGTTAAGACAGAATATCTGCACAATACAAATACCAACTTTCAAGGACATTCTTGATATACAAAATATATTACATAAAATATTAATAAAGTAATAAAAGCAAAAGAAAGTGTGGGCACAGTAATGCAAATCAACCAAAAACTATTTCCCATGCAACAACAAAAAATTTTTTTTATCAGAGCTAAAAATGCAAAAGACGGCTATGTGGTCAATAATGGTCAGTAATAGGGATGCACAAAAAGAAAAATTCTTGGCTGAACTGATGAAACACTCAGCTGAAGGCCGAATACCGAACATGTGTTTCCATTTTCTTAATTATTTTGCCAATTTTATTACCATTGCACAAGTTACATTTTAAAAGTTTCCTTTTTATATTTCTTATTAACTATTAACATTCCAGCAGCCATTATAGGGCCTTTTTACACGATTTCACTTCTCTGATCGGAAAGCTGATTTGTTTAAACTGTTCCATTTAAATTCAGACACATAAATGAGTCTTGGCTAAACGGATATTAATCCGATCTTCTATTTTCCTGCTCAAAATGCAATTACATATTAATTACTCCAACTTAAGAAACTTGCAACGGCGCTTATGCCCGGAGTATACTGTAGTCTATTTTTAAGTGTGAGCGAATGTACGCACATGGTCGAACGCACAACCTTAACTTCTATCTTTTGCAACAAAAGGCAGCACTTATGTTAAGAAGTGGATGCACGTGTGCTTGCTCAGCCGGGGTCAAGAGGAAGAGTGTGAGATGGCGAGAGATTGACAGGAGCATAACAAAATGCTTTTGTTAATAAACGTTTTATTTCTATACGCGTGTTTATCATTGTAGGACTTAACTGGTTCCAGAAAGTTTTTTTTACATACTGCTGATGCTTTTCGTCGTTCCTCTTCTCATCTTTAAAGGGCCATGAAATGAAAATCTGACTTTTTCCATGTTTAAGTGCCATAGTTGGGTCCCCCAGTGCTTCTATCAACCTAGAAAATGTAAACAAGATCAACCCAGTAACTTAGTTTTGGTAAACCATTCTCTGCAAGCACTTAAAAATTAGTTCATTGAAATCTGGCTCTCCTTATGATGTCATAAGGAGCTCTTATTATAATAATACCGCCCCTTAATCTGCACTTTCCAACCACAGCACTGCCATTTAGTGCAGCGAGAAAGAGAGAGAGAGAATAATTGACAACACAAATGAGTTTCACTTGCAACAAACCACCATCATTGCGATCAGTGTTTGAATTTCATCAGCTCATTTGCATTTTAAAGGACACACCCAAAATGGCACATTTTTGCTCACACCTACAAAGTGTCAATTTTAACATGCTATAATAAATTATCTATATGGTATTTGGAGCTTAATGTGTTATCTGGGAACATAAAGATTAATTTTACATCTTAAAAAAGTCTTGTGACATGGCCCCTTTAAGGAGTCTCTCGCTCTCCCTGCTTGTGTATTTAGCAGAGTACCCAGGATCATCATCGCCGCCGTGTCTTTCTCATACGCAACATGTTGTTCAGGATGTCTTCAATTTTAACCTCCTAAGACCCAAGCTTTGGTTTGCCTTTTTTATTTCTTCCAGCTATTTTGGAGCTAGGAAGAACCAATTATTATAATAACCAAATATTTTTCTAAGAACATGAAGCAGTGTATTTGTCCATGTTTGTGTACAACAGGCTCCAATTACATAGAATTAAGTATTATGGTGCAAACATCAAAACAACTTGATGTACTCATATGTGGACATCCAGGTCTTAGGAGGTTAAATGATAAATGAAACTTGTAATGCTGCTGCATTTATGAAGCGTGCGCACCTCTGACTCTGTGTTGGTGGCTATTTGACTGTGTCATCAAAAGCCTCCATGTTTGGTAAAATGTATTCAGTGTTTTCACCTGTTCAGCGAAAATAACAAAAAATTATTTTGAGGTTAATTTCATCTTGAATAATTTAATTTGCCGAACATTCTGTGTATTCCTAATCAGTAAGAAAGGTGTTGGTGTTAACTAAAATATATTGTAATTTTATCTGCGTTCAGCACCAGCTTGAGTTGGCGTAAACGGCTTTTAACCCATGTCAAAAGCTACCTGTAAATAGTTACTGTATGTGCCTAAGTGGGGGTGGATGCTGTAGATAATGGCATCGTCAGCATAAACTAATACCTACTGTAGCATCAGTACTGTATACTGTCATCTACACTCAAAAAAATGATTCTTGTCAGTAATTGATATTAAGCAAACAATCCAAATTAAATTTATTTGAAAAAATGTAAAATAAATGTTATCTGTCTGAATTACTCGTACACAACATGAATGTGATGTATTTAAGAGCAATCTGATCAAATTACATAAACCATACTTAATTGGATACCATAAGGCGCAATGCCAGGTGTTGCGCATGCGCTTGATTACATAAACTTCCGGTGGCGCCAAGGAGGCAAGTGGACGACGGCGCAATTCTGATTCAGCAGCAAGGAATATGTTTGAATTATTCATAGAAGGTAAGATGTTTTTTATATCTATAAATTATTTAAATTCATTATCAACTTGTAATAATTTAATCAAAACTTGTTCTAACTAAAATCTGAACTTGCCCGGAATGCACGAATTAACTTAATATTTCCGGATTTCGTTTTTTTTTAAACAACGTACTCTCGATTGGCTGTGTTTATTATTTATTTATCTAACTTAGGCAGGTAACGTTAAGCATGTATTATTAAAAAAATACAAAAAAACCTTACTGAAAATTACAGCTTCATCATCTCGATGTTTATTGCCATTAGGCCAAAACGTTGCACACACGAAACACACAAAATCGATCGTATATGAGAGTTAAATAAGTTACATTTGAAAGTTTATAGGATATCTCGTTGAAACAAATCTCTTCGTTTAACTGATCCTTAATGACATCAAAGTACCGCGAGAGCGATTTGAGAGCTGTGCTCTTACAACTGTCTCGCGGGACTTGATGTCATACTATAATTGGTCTGCGCATCAACGGTAAACGCCGTCATTGAGCTTTGTCTCTCGACGTACTTTTTCAGAAATATCATTTGCACATATTCAGAAATGTTCTACAAGGACATTATTGAGCGCATTCGCGTTATTTGCATGCAAAGGTGTTTAGGATTTTGCGTTTAAACTTGTAAAGTGTCGAATCCACGACTTCATGAAGTGAAACATGCATTCTTTTTAATGGTGAGTACAAGAAATCTAATATGCCGTTTTTACTATTGCAGAGAACCCATTAGTGTCATTATTCCAGCATATTTTGACTACGTTTGGGACAATCACTCACTTAAGGTTTGTGTGTTTTGTTGTTGTTGTTGCTTTTTAAGGATACGAGTTGTTTACATGGACATGTGTATAGGATTTTACGTTTAAACAACTCCATGAAGGGAAACATGCATTATTTTTAATGCTGAGTACAAGAAATCTAACTGTATGTTGTCTTTACTATTGCAGGGACCCAAACAGTGTCATTATTCCAGCATGTTTTGATTACGTTTAGGACAATCACTAAGTTAAGGTTTGTATTTTTTAGTGTTGCTTTTTATTTTAAGGATATAAGTTGTTTACATGCAAACTTGTATAGGATTTTGCATTTAAACAAATCCATGAGGTGAAACATGCATTCTTTCAATGCTGAGTACAAGAAATAGAATATGTCGTCTTTATTGCAGAGACCTCATTTGTATCATTGACTATGTTTACCTGCACTCTCAATGGGATTTTGTCAATTGTGATTATACTTTACTAAACACAATACTTCGATAAAAATAATGCCATTAAGTTATAATCACAGTAAGTAGTTGTATTAAAAAGGGTGGCATATGCAGTTTTTAATCGCAGTATGTGGCCATGTAAATACTTTAATCGCATCTGTATATCGCTCTATAACTGAAGTGCCTTTTTTCCTATAAGATAAACGCTGAATTCATGCGGATAACAACAGTGCGACTCCTGACCAAGTTCTTGGGGCAGCTGGATGGATACGCGGTAAACCTACATAAGGTTTTCAAAAGCAAAGGAGGTGCTTCTGGACAGAATATATCACGCATAATGGCAATTGCTGACAAGGTGTAGTAAAATGTATTTTGTTTCTATTCAGAACTAATTACAATTATTGCACTATAATCTTTTTATTTAATATTGTTTTATTATTTTCTAGCGTGATGACATACACCTCGAACGAGACTGTGTCATAAAGAGTCTGTGTGTGTATCTCAATGAGGACATCACAACACTTGTGAAAGAATTCATGGTTTGTATATGTTCTTTATATATAGATATAAACTCATTTCTAAGCTGTATGTGTCTAATATTTCAGTTAAACTGAACCGGGTTAATGTTGTTTTTTTCTTCTGGCTTTAGGACTGCAACCCTGAAGAAGCTGAGGGACGAATTTCTGAGACTATGGGGCTTTGTGATCCGTAGAAGGTGCTGGTGCTGAGGAGAAACTAGGGGATGTTGGAGTAGTGATAGAGGGTGTGATGCTGCTTCAACGCTTGAAAATCTTTCCTTTGGATTAGCGATCTTGTTCGGACTGATCTACGCTCTCAACTTAAGCTATCCTCAGAGCCTCATTCATATTTGAATTCTTCCAGAAGGTACTGATGAATTTGGATGACAACAAGCTGCCCTCAAAAGTTTAAGCTCTTAAAACCAAAATTTTGAGTGAAAATTGCATTTTTGGATTGTTTGGATTTTTCCAACAACTGTAAGTACATTTGAAAACTTGTGAACTTTTGGATTTGTTATACAAACTGATAACAATAATGCACCTTGTAGCTCTGATACTCTTGACACAAAAGTTGTTAGCTCTTGTGCTATTGAGCCAGTAGGAAACTCATTTTTTGCCCTAAATGTTTAAACTTGTCTTGCCAAAATTATGGCAAGATATGTTATGTACAGTTATATATAAATGAAAAGGAAAGTAACCTGTCCTAAAGAATGTGTTTTATTTTAAACGGTTGCCTTAATTTGTTAAGTACCTTTATTACTTGCTCAGAGTGGATGTTACCTTTGACTTGTTGAGCAATTGCAACACAATAAATGCATACAGTAATAAGTAAACATGTTTTGCCCATTTATTTAACAGAATTAACAGAAACAATAGTTATATAAATCAATAGCAATAAGTTATTTGAAAAGAATAAAGTTTATTTATCACACAGTCTTAAAACCCAGTTCATTGATTTACATAAAATTTATTTAATTCATTCAGATCAACTGAACGTAATGGTGTAGCTTAAACCAAAATGTTAACATTTACATTAGATTTATGTGAATAAATTGGATGGAGAATTGACATGCAATTGAAATACATAAGTTTTAACTTTTGGGGTTAAATATTTTTTTGAGTGTATATTGATGCATATACTGTACATAAAAAATGGTACCTAACATTGAGTCATGTGGCACCTAAGCAGCTGTCAGAAAACAAATCAAGAATACACGAAATAGCACACCCTGGGCACAGATGTAAAGGAAGATGGCAAAATATCCAGTGGGTTGTTTTAAAACAGTATGCAAGCATTCAGACGCCTCTGTAGCAAGATGCAGTGATCTGTTGTAATCCTGGAAGAGCTGAGCTTCTATAACATTAACTGCAGTCATAGTGCTACTGTTGTATATTTAGGATCTCAGAAATAGTGAGATTTGCAAATTCAAATGTTATTAAGAGTAATAAGCTTACAATCAGCATCCTTGTTTGTTTGGAAAAATGTCTTCACAAATATGTGACCCAGTCTGCAAAAACCCAGCTAAAGTCATTTGTTTTGGAGAAAATAAAACATCCAACATAATGTAAAGAACAGTCTGTGAAAATATAACCTTGGTATCTTTAATATTGACTGAATAGGAGCATGTAAAATATGGAAATCAATGTGAAATCTGGAATGAAACTTTGAGACTTTGTGGGATTTCACAGACAGGGACACAATTTTTGTCAAGGGATTGATTGAACCAGAAACAAAAAAGAGGGAATAAAATTGCTAAATTTATTTACTAGCATCATGGGGACAGATTTTATTTTAACACCCTCTTCGATGACAAGCAATCAGGCTTTAAATGCAACCATTTCACCGAAACAGTGCTGGTAGCGGTCATGGAAGCATTACAGGTAGCTAAAACAGAATCCAAATCCTCATTTCTGATTTTACTAGACCTATCGGCAGCCTTTGACACAGTCAATCATCAAATCCTACTTGCCACCCTATCATCGCTAGGATCACGGGTACTCCCCTCCAATGGTTCAAATCTTATCTCTTCGAGAGATCATTCAGGGTTTCGTGGAAGAGTGCACGGTCCACAGCTCACCATATGGTCACTGGGGTCCCTCAGGGATCAGTGCTTGGTCCACTCCTTTTTTCCATCTACCCAACATCCTTAGGACCTATCAAACAGGCACATGGATTTTCTTATTACTGCTATGCTGATGACACACAGATATTCTTTTCATTTCACCCAGATGATCGCACCATAGCAGCACGCATTACAGCCTGCGTAGAAGACATCTCAGCTTGGATGAAGAAACACCACCTCGAGCTGAACCTCGTTAAGACAGAGTTGTTTTTTTCTGGCACAACCCATACTGCAGCACGACATATCCATTCAACTCGGCAACACGACCATTTCTCCTTCCAAAACAGCACAAAACCTCTGGGTTGTCTTTGATGACGAACTGTCCTTTTAACATTGCAAAGACAGTGCGATCATGCTGTTTTGCATCCAATGAGCGGCGTCTTGTGTTAACATTAACAAAGGGGCACTAAATCACATTCCCGCTCATTTTCCTTCACTTCTCCCTGCTGGCGGAATGACCTTCCTATTGCAATCTTGTCAGCCACATCTCTTGCAACATTTGAAAAACAATTTAAAACCCATCTTTTCCAAAAAAATACTTGACATAGATATTGACTGCACTTCTTTCTCTTCTCCCTTTTCAAAAAAACAAAAACACAATAACTTTCTTTTTCTCTTAACAGGTATTGCTTTGTTAGTGAAAACTTGTATTTTGTTATAAGTATCTTTTTATACTATTTGTATCTAATTTGATAGACTGATAGTGTTTTACAAACGTCATGTCGTTAAGTACTTGTGAAAGATGGAGAAACACATTCAAGTGTCAGAAGTTCAGTTAAATTCACACTTCTCCAAATGGGCCTGACATCACTTGACACACCACATTGATTTCTGTGATGTTCAGCTGTGATTGACGGTTGCTGGATGAGTTGAGAGTCTTTGGCAGCATCTCAACTTTAAATCACATATCACATTGTCTTGTGACACCGCTTGCTTTTAGAGTCATAGGCTCATATATGTGCCAATAAATTGCAAAAAGCATGTGAAACTAAAAGTTAAATAGAAATTAAAGCATTTAAATTGTTGATTCCCAAATACTGCACAGAAACTAAACCAAGCATCCCTTATTGTGAAAATGTAGCTCAATACTTTTGTTTGTTAGTAGATAGATAAAGCATTTACATTGTGTAATACGTTGTCGTGTTGTTGTTTTTTCTGCAGGGCTTCTTTGTGTCCATCATCTACTGCTACTGTAATGGCGAGGTGAGTATCTGCAGTGATAAAATGATCACAAAAGCAAATACTTCTCTATTGTAATAAAAACACACACTGTATACATGATGTGGACACCAGGACTACATGACAGCATAGCATGTCACTATTTTGCAGTGTCTCAGGGCTTGAACTTTTTGTCTTATTGCATAGTACCCCATGGGTTGGGTTGGGTCAGGTCAGCTTACTTTTGGGGGCTTTTCCAATGGGTACAGTATGTTTTGAAAGCCTGAACTTTGTATTATGAGAAATTTGTCTTCATTTATTCAAGAAAGTTATCAATTGTTGCACAATTGTCATGGGTTTGCTATAAAAAGAAGTTATCTATCAAAACTAAACAAATAACAGCGAAGATGCTGTGAGGAGAATGAAGAAGAGCTGTAGACTGTGAAGAGGATGGGGTAGTGCAAGAGGATTTGTTCATTGCGTGAGTGAAAGTCAATTTTGTGATGCCGTTTCATACTCTCCCTTTATGAATCCTGGTGAAAAGATTCTCCCCTGTTGGAAATGGAAAGCGTTTGACGGTAACACCTACAACAAAGTACATCCTTACCAAGCATCAAAAGGGGTCTGGAGAGATGAATTGAAGCACACAATATGACTTGTTTTTAACATTTTTCTGCGTTTTACATTTTCAGCGTTCTTTCATTTTAAGCCTCGAACAACATACTGTGGTGTGGATAAAATTCTCAAGGCATGCAGACATCAAAGGCTACATACATAAATTCAGTAGTTTTTGAAGTTGACTCCAAAAACATTTTGGGAAATTCTGTTGAAAGAAAGTGTAACGGTACATTCACACGGGGCGCCAGCGTTAACGTTTGACAAAGGATGTTTTTAAAGTGTAGCCAATCACAGTGGCGGCAACACATGACATCACCCATTCAAAGTGAATGTACCGTTAAGCATTTTTCCAAACATTATATTGTAGTTACAATAAAGTACTGTAAAAAAAAAACGATGTTTAGAATGTTTAATAACCAAATAAAATGAATGCAGTTTGATAATCACAATATTAACTGCCATCTATCTGTGAAGTTGAGACTAAAGTCTAATAATCTCATTATGTGATGTAAGCATAAATATTTGTTTTATTAATTTATTTCCCTTTAACTTACTTCCTCAATGTTAAGATTTCAAGATTAATATTTTTACAGAATGCTCTTTTTTAGGTTTTTATAGATAGGCTCACAATGTTTTATCACCAGCGAAAATATTGTGAACATTTTTATTCATGCATTTGGCAGATACTTTTATCAATGTCCAGCTGACAGTCCACGGGCCTTTATGTTTTATCAATAGGTGGTAAAACCCTATACACCCACCTAAAGGATTATTAGGAACACCATACAAATACTGTGTTTGACCCCCTTTCGCCTTCAGAACTGCCTTTATTATGTGGCATTGATTCGACAAGGTGCTGAAAGCATTCTTTAGAAATGTTGGCCCTTTTTGATAGGATAGCATCTTGCAGTTAATGGAGATTTGTTGGATGCACATCCAGGGTACAAAGCTCCCATTCCACCACATCCCAAAGATGCTTTTAGTACAGTGAACTCATTGTCATGTTCAAGAAACCAATTTGAAATTATTCGAGCTTTGTGACATGGTGCATTATCCTGCTTGAAGTAGCCATCAGAGAATGGGTACATGGTGGTCATACAGGGATGGACATGGTCAGAAACAATGCTCAGGTAGGCCGTGGCATTTAAACAATGCCTAATTGGCACTAAGGAGCCTAAAGTGTGCCAAGAAAACATCCCCCACACCATTACACCACCACCACCAGTCTGCACAGTGGTAACAAGGCATGATGGATCCATGTTCTCATTCTGTTTACCCCAAATTCTGACTCTACCATCTGAATGTCTCAACAGAAATCGAGACTCATCAGACCAGGCAACATTTTACAGTTTTCAACTGTCCAATTTTGGTGAGCTTTTGCTAATTGTAGCCTTTTTTCCTATTTGTACTGGAGATGAGTAGTACCCGGTGGGGTCTTTTGCTGTTGTAGCCCATCCGCCTCAAGGTTGTGCGTGTTGTGCCTTCACATATGCTTTGCTGCATACCTCGGTTGTAACAAGTGGTTATTTCAGTCAAAGTTGATCTTCTATCAGCTTGAATCAGTCAGCCCATTCTCCTCTGACCTCTAGCATCAACAAGGCATTTTCGCCCACAGGACTGCCGCGTACTAGATGTATTTCCCTTTTCACACCATTCTTTGTAAACTCTAAAAATGGTTGTGCATGAAAATCCCAGTAACCGAGCATATTGTGAAATACTCAGACCGGCCCGTCTGGCACCAACAACCATGCCACGCTCAAAATTGCTTAAATCACCTCTCTTTCCCATTCTGACATTCAGTTTAGAGTTCAGGAGATTGTTTTGACCCAGACCACACCCCTAAATGCATTGAAGTACTTCCATGTGATTGGTTGATTAGATAATTGTATTAATGAGAAATTGAACAGGTGTTCCTAATAATCCTTTAAATTATTACGTTTCAGTGTCCTCATATTTAATCCTCAGGTCCAGACCGAGATCAAGAAGACGTGGACGCGGTGGAATCTTGCCTTCGATTGGAAGGGCCCGGTGATTTGCGGAAGCTACCGCTATGGCTCTGTATTAACCGGCCTCAACAACAGCACCAGCAGTCAGTCCCAGCTGGCCGGAGGTCCGGGCACACGTTCCACCACGCTTTTTTCCAGCCGGGTCTACCGCAGCAGCGGAGGTCCCACCATCAGCGCCCATGCCGCTCTGCCAGGCTACGTGCTCAATTCGGACGCTGACAGCTTGCCACCCTCCATACCCGAGGAGCCAGAGGACAGCGCCAAACAGGTGGATGACATCCACCTGAAGGAATCTCTGCCCACGAGACCTAGCAGCGGCCTGGAGGATGATGAGGAAACTCTGTAAATAATGATGCGGTAATAATCGGTAATAATTGGCATTACAGCATGTTTCATTTAAAGCACACTGCTGTGGAGAGCAACTTTTCATCCGCAGCGGACACTTCCTGTCAGAGCTGTGACACATAGTTTTGTTGGCACAATGGCAGTAGCGGATAGATTGATGTTTTCGTGACAAGATGTCTTCTTGCCTCACTTTGACAAAAACTCGTATGGCACAACTGAAATTGTGGAAACTTTAAAACTTATAAATGGCTGCTTTACTGAAACTGCCAATAGGCGAAGAGAATGTGTAAAAAAATGACTTATTTTTATTTGTTGTTTCATTTGCAAAGAATCATAAGAATAAAGTGTTTTTGTGGTGACAATCATGACTTTCTATACATTTGTCTAATCTATGAAGGTGATGTACAGAATAAGTGATTCAAAAAAAACAAATGCTGGAAAAAATTATGGAGGTCTCCATTGCACTTTCAGTGGTATTCCATTGCAGAGGAGGCATTTATAAACTGTAATTGTGAAATAATTTAAAAATGAGTCCTTTTAATTGTTAACAGTAATCTCTTTTCACTACTATGATATTGATACATAAAATATTAATAAGAAAAGTTTAACATAATCAAAGCTGCACCTTAAAATGTTTAATAGCATCAAACCAATCAGCTGTAAGATGCGGGCTACACTTCAGCCAGACAAATATGATAAATAACTTTATATAAAATAATAATAAAATGGCCTAAATTTATTTTTTATGTTTTTCACTACAAAAAATGACTTTCTTACTTCGTATTTTTGTCTTGTTTTTAGTACAAATATATAAAAATTCTTAAATCAAGATGTATTTTCTTGATGAGTAAATTTCCTAGGAAAATAAGTCCAGTTTTTAGACAAAAAATATACAATTTAAAACAAGCAAAAATATCTGCAAATGTATTAAGTGTTTAAGAAAAAAAAATTCACCCCATTGGGAGATTTTTGGTTGTTTTAAGCACAAATTCACTTAAAGGACAAGTTCAGTTTTTTACACTTAAAGCCCTGTTTTCAGATTGTTTATGGTGAAATAGAACGGTTTTGACTGAAATGTCGACATTTGCGGCTGCCCTGAGAATTTTCGCGTGTTTGTGTTTCAGCTCAGACCTCTACAATGGGTTTAATGGTGCACTGGAACAATCCTTCCTAAAATGCATTAAACTTTCGTTTACAAAGACGTGAAACTCACCGAGTGGTCAGGGGTGTTCACTGATATGCTCACACAAAAATCGCTGCAAACAATGCTTTCCAACAGGTGTTTTAGCATTCGTTGTTAACTTGTGGACCTATTTTTCCAAACGCCTCACACCCGTACATTCTTCCGCTTAGAGCTTGAATAATAGACACTCCTGCCCAGGTGGTGGCTCTAATCCGCCTTTGCCAATCGCAAGAATAGAAACAAAGTTCCCGGCGCGGAGTAATACCGTACCTCACAGGACATCTAATACTAGTCAATGGAGTTGGCAAAAACTACGATAAAACCTGTTGGAATGCGTATTTTGCAGCGATTTTTATGTGAGCATATCAGTGAACACCCCTGACCACTCGGTGAGTTTCACGTCTTTGTAAACGAAAGTGTAATGCATTTTAGGAAGGATTGTTCCAGTGCACCATTAAACCCATTGTAAAGGTGGGAGGTGAAACACAAACACAAAATTCTCGGGGCAGCCGCATATGTCAAAATTTCAGTCAAAACCGTTCTATTTCATCATAAACAATCTGAAAACAGGGCTTTAAGTGTAAAATACCGAACTTGTCCTTTAAATTGTAAATTTTTTGTCTAAAAACTATTTATTTTCTTAGTTCATTTTGCTAGTCATTTTAGATATTTGTACTGAAAACAAAACCAAAATACTATTTTTTACCCTTGTTTGACCAGGAAAATGTCTTAAAAATCTCTTTCACATGATAGTCAAGAGTAAACAGCAGTTACAGTCACAACATACAGGTTGAAACAACAAATATACAAATACAACACTTAAAAACAATTGCATTAGATGTGTTGTTCTTAAAACATCTCTGTGTTATTTTTGGAACAACACACTTTGTGTTGTTTCATCTTGTGTTGTCCCATTTATTTATTTGAACATAATCAAGTACAGGCAAAAAGTAGCAGAAACTAACTTCTTTCTTACTTAAACGAAAAACAAAACTTTTCTAAAATAAAACCCAAGCTTTAACTTCAATTTTTTTCTTTAAATTATTTATGTGAGACCCAAAAGATAATTTATCATCGATAATAGTGCCAAGATATTTATATTCTTTTACTAACTCCATCACATTGCCTTGTGAGGTCTGGAGAGGAATAAAACTAAGAAAGCCATTTTTTCTTTTTGCAGTGTGGAAGTGATTGATAGAAGTTAAGTCACCTTATAATCAATTAAGTGCAATTGTGTAAATGATAGATGTAAGAATTGTATACTGATACTGTAACTGCTGATCACCAGCATGTGATTGGTGTCCTTACATTTACAAATAAAGGTACAAAAGCTGTCACTAGAGCAGTACCCTTTTCTTTTTAGAGCAGTATTTTTTTTAAATCTTTTATTATGCATTTTTTTGTGTGTTTAAAATGTTTTGTTTGTTAAACCACATACATTTCAGTTTTAAAATCCCCATTAAAAAAGTCAAGTGGCAGAACCAGTGTCAGTCAATGTCTATATAAGTTTTAATGCGTTCAATGTGTCATGCTGTTTGTTTAATAGAATAAGTGACACATCATTAATGTATCAAGTTATTTTTACATAATGCCCAAAAATATGCATGTTATGTTATTAAAGTACATACATTCTTATATTTTACACAAGAAAATTGACTGAAACAGGGTTCCAGTGTGGTCTGAATCCTGTAGTTTGTCAAACATGAAAATATCTATCAATATATCCAGTGACTTTCCAGGAAAATCTTTATATTGAAGAAATGATTTGCAATGTGTCATAATGAATTGTAGCGCCTTTACCAGGGGATTCAATTTTCACTCGCTTCAAGGATAACAGCTCAGCCTTGGCAAGAGGAAGACAATTAGACAATTTAGATAGACATAGAGTACATGTGATGCAAGAAACCCCAGGGTCAGTCCCAGGCAACAAATGAATTGATCCAATGGTATAGATTTAATATGAATGCACATGGATAAAGCATTCACCAAATGCATATTCTGAAATTATTTTTTAACAGTGTATATACATGTTTTCACACATAACTCTGAAAAGTAAGTTTAAAAAGTATTTTAAAGGTTACTTCATTCTAAAAATATCTGGGTTATTTTTCACCCATACTGTGTGAATATTAAACGGAACACATGGGTTACAAATGACCAGGTGTTGGATTGTCTTGTAATGCAAACAAGGGGTATGATAACCCATCAGTCGGGTTAAAACAACCCACCATTGCGTCGATTTTAACCCAGCAGTGTGATCTGTCCAATATTTATAACTATTATGCGTCAAAAGTAACCCAGCCATTTTTGTGTGAGTGTTTGTGTTGTCCAACATTACAGAGGAAATACAGTCTTAGAGAGTCAAAGCACCAGAATTTAATGAAGAATGATTTATTTGTAAGAGAACCATATTTGTTTTTTTTGTTTGTTTAATTTTTTTTTTTTATTAAGACTTTAACAAACCATTTCTTTAAGGCATAAGCCAATAAAAAAAGCATTTGCTGAAATGTCTGAAAAACAGTGATAGTGTGACTGCCTCGACCTAAACTAATTTCATAATAGACTAGAAAAAGCGTAGTGTTGTTGACACACCAAGTAATTGCCTTGTCAGATGATGCATGGGCTTAAAGGAAATAGTTAATTGTGTTGCTACTCCATTACACAAACAGTGATAAAGTTTTGATAAAATGACATAATTGACTGAATGTTCAGGTTAGAGGCTAAAACACTTTGCTGTAAATCTACACATATTTGCCGCACCTTCAGAAATCCAATACCCTATCCTATAAATGATTAGTTGTGGTTTAAAAGAGCATATTTTTTTATTTTATTTTTTGTCAAAAATGACAATCGTTTCCCTAGATAAGACCCTCGTTTGGGATCATTTAGAGTCATTTGAAACTCCATTGAAAAAAACTGTTAAGTGTTGAGTTAAGTATTAAATGTTGGGCTCTATTACAGTTTTTTTTATTCGCTTTGGTACTATTTTCACAAGTATGTGGTAAAACTTCAAAACTGTTAGTACAAAACTCAAGGCAGATCATCAAATAGTCAGTTTTTTCAAACATTTAATCACATGTTCAATTGACTTAGTACAACACACAAAATTATACATTCACTTTTTCACAACACTTAATCAATGTGTCATCAAAGAAATACCTTTCATATGAAGTAATTGTCTTTCACAATGCAATGCTCACAATACTTTTGATATGCTTCTCATCTCATTTGCGTAAATACATTTGACCAGCACTAAATCCAACTGATCTTAATGGTTAATCACTGAACCATTTGGTAAACCTATATATTTTCATTTCAACAATATACAGTATATGGATTTTGAGAACTACAGAAATAAAACCTGTGTTTGTGTGTTGGTTTGTACAAACATATAAATTATGTGTAACCACACATGATAAAATACTCTTTATTGCTAATTGATTTTACATAGTGGTAACCAAAGTTGGTCATTACAGTAGATACAGTTTACTGTAAAAGTGGGGGTGAAACACAGGCCATTTATTTTAACATGAAGCAGGACAGACAGCAAGGAATAAGAAGATCTTTTGGACAAGGGATCCGTCAGAGAGGTGGGCATGGGCACCCACAGAGAGGTCAAAGAGGTGTACTGTAATGTAATGTGTGCACTAAATTTTATGTTTTCATTCAGTTACATTATAGAAAGTATAGCTATGTTACAATTATATCTGAAAAATTAAAACTACTGTATTTTGCTCAAATGATTGTAGAGGATGTCTTCATTGATCCTTCACTTGATTACATATAGGATGGATATTTTGGAAATTATAGATTATGTAAGTAATGTAAGTGTATTGCCTAATGTGAAACTGTGTAATATGTATTTTTTTAGTACTGTAGCATATTAATTTCAGCACTTTTAAGGCTGATTTGAAACATGTATCTTGCATTGTTTGCTGTTGGACGAACTGATTGTTAAAAGTACTAAACTGAAAGAAGATCATACCGTTGTGTTTCGGTGATTAAACCAAATGTTCTCATTACATATTACAATAATCTTGAATTTGAAACAATGATTATGTGGACTGAAAACATGTGCAACTTACTGAAAGCATTACATCCAGTTTTGAAAGAATGACTAGCTGCGTTACAAGTGTGATCAGTTTGGATTTTTGTACTAAGAGTTTTGAAAATGTACACCTTACTTGTGAAAATAGTACCAAAGCGAATAAAAAAAACTGTAAAGTCCATTAAAATGAGAAAAATCCTGCAATGTTTTTCTCAAAAAACATAATTTCTTCTCGACTGAACAAAGAAAGACATCAACATTTTGGATGACATGGTGGTGAGTAAATTATCTGGATTTTTCTTTTAAGAAAATTGAATATTCCTTTAATTACAAGTAAACAAGTCTTCAAAAATATGAATTGGCCTTTTTAGTTTGGTGTGTTTTACTGTATGTACCTGGTTATAAGTCAGTGTGGCATATTTTAAGCATGTATATAAGCCTTGAATAAAATTAGCATAAGAACATTATCCTGTCTCAAATAAATGGCAACTTGGTTCAAAAAATTGGTTTTCACTGCAAAAGCATAATTTCTATTATTATGTGGGACGTTTTCCCGGACAGTGATTAGACTAGTCCTAGACTAAAATAAATGTACGTGCTGTCCAAACTGAGAGCAACGTGCACTGACATATCTTAAAGTACATTCATCCCCTTTGTTTAGCCTTAAAATGATAATTAAACTAAGGCCTGGTCCTGGCTTAAGATAATCCCTGTCCGGGAAATCACCCCTTAGACTTGAGTCCTTGGACTTGATCTGATTGCAAATATATCTGTATTTAATTAATGGAAGTCTCAAAAGCATAATTCCTTATTCCTCCCTTTTGTATTAACAGCTAGCTGAAAACAACCTGATGAGTCCATTTCACTCCTTTAACTGTCACTAGCAAAAAACAAATACGACAACATAATCTAATATAATTACAAGTTTGGCTGTTTACATGTTGCTTGCCATTGTTTATCAAAATACATGTTTACTCTGAATGTCTGCCAATGACTCGATGCATTTTGGCAGCAGAATAAATTTGGCAATTAAGCACATTTCTTAAGTCAAATTAAATTCTTGTGACTTTTACTGAGTTTATTTTCAGAGCTCATTAGGTCTGTGTTTAAAGCTTTATACATTTTTACAAAAGTTCAGTTTGTGGGAAAATGAAGGAGACTTCTGGAATGCTATTCTGTTGCTATTGGACATGTGTAGCTCATTATTATTTATTTTTGGATTTTGTCATTATTGTTATTTCTTTATGGTACATACAGAATTAAGATCTTAAAAATATATTATTATTATTATTATTATTATTATGCATGCATTAAAACTCCCTCAATAAAATAATGCCAATTAACAAATTGTCCTTTCAATAAATTGCAATTTTTTTCGCTGGTTATCTAGACTAGAGTTTTGGGGAAGTACAGATCAAGTTTGTGTACAGCTTGAGCCTGTGGCCTTTATGTTCACAACTTTCAAACCTTTACATGGGGTTACAATATAGCAATTATTTTAAAATCAATAAGCCCAACTACTTACCTGGAACCAAAAGCAATTCACATATAAATCATTGGTAGCTGAAAGAGAAGGCAAAGGGGGACTTTATGACATTTGTGGCTTGTGGGGACAATTATTTATTATGTATTATTATACAGGTGAAGAAACAATACCATCTTGCACTCCAGGCTAGGCAAAAATGTTAGTTCATTGTCTAAAATAAAAAGTTACCGTGCAAACTTTGTTGGCATGAATCAGCTGTGTTATTTTTATTTGTCAGTCTATTTACACATCTATAGCACAATTAATTACAACATCTGTTGACTAATGCAGTGGTTCTCAAACTTTTTCAGTGTGCGGCCCCCCTTGTGTACAGTGCATTCCTTTGCGGTCCCCCCAAAGAAAATTTCCGACAAATTTGTTTTAAAAGGTAACATTTTAATTAAACAAAACATATTAAATTCTACAAAATAGTGCTGTTGGTTAGTAGCCTTATTTTTTAAGGTTTAATTACACAGAATTCATGATAAATGAATGTATTTTATAAAATGTAATAAAACTGGGGCCCCCCTGGCACCATCTCGCGGCCCCCCTGGGGGCCCCAGACCCCAGTTTGAGAACCACTGAACTAATGTGCTTTCAAGCAAATAATCAAATAAAAACCACAAGACAAACAGTACAAAGCAAAAACACATGAGAATGACTTTATAATCATGTAAAGCTCAAAACTTGTATGCTTTTGAAAATAAAAAAAACTTTTTGACTTAAAAATATACAGAGAAGGAGCTTGTTTTATATGAAGTGATCAGGAGTTTCAGAGATTGGCTGCAGCAATACAGAGTGCATGATCAACCCTACACTTAAGTATCCACTTAGGGATGAGCAGTAGGGCTTGGCTGGAAGACCTAAGGGATCTGGTGGGTTATACACAGTAATTCAGAGAGATAAATTGACGCTAAAAGATTTGTAGGCAAGTAACAGAATTTTAAATCCACCCTAAAACACACCGGCAACCAATGTAGTAAACATAGAGTAATATTCTCCCTTATTTTGTCCCATTTAGGAGCCAGAGCGCAGCATTTTGCACAAAGTGCACTCTGGCTAATCCCAAAATAAAGTGAGTTGCTGTAGTCCAGCCTAGATGAAATAAAATCATGAATTGCTTTCTCAAAGCCTTTGAAAAAAATAAAAGACTTTGCTTTAAAACATACACAGCAAAAAATAGTAGGCTTTACAACTGAGTGACATCACTCTGACATCACTCACACAGTCACAAAATTTGTTTATTAATTTATAACAAAAAAATGCAACACTTTTCAAACATTGGAGTCCACTTTCTGAAGTGCGTCACACAATATCATTCATTTTTAACAATCACTGCTTGTTACACAACAATAAATGCTAAACTTTATTACTTAATGAAGTTTAATTGGGTTTGAAAGGCTTTTAAAATGAAATAGTTGTTTTGGAACTGGGCCCTCATCTTTATTTGATTCATTTCTTTTAAATTTACAGCTGCAACCCTGACAAATAACATAACAGCAAAGCGAACAAAAACATACCCGACAATTACTAGCTAATAGATTTAGACACAGCCTTTGGCACACATGCTCGACTCAACAGGAGGTCTTTCACTGTTATACAAATCTACATACAATGCACGAAGGTTGGATAATATATAAGTTTTTCTCCATTTTTATTTAACCTGATTTGATAAAGATATCATAGGTCTTGGCAAATAATAGTTTTAAGAAAAATGCAAACACACATTTACAGAAACATCTATTAAAATAGCATTTGTCTTAAAAAAATTATGTGTCCTCTTCACATGAGCTAAAAATAAATATGTTACATCAATTGTGTGAAGACAACTTGATGAACTCCTTTTTAAAGTGGACATCATATTGCGCAGCGAAAAACCATTAGGCCTATAATGTATGAAATATCACATTTCATGGAGGCAGGATTTTACTTACAAATCCTGTCAACATTCTAATTAAAATCTGACACATACATGCAAGAAATGTTCATGTCAGTCCAAGTCTTCTGCTGGACTTAATAAAGTATGTGATGTGTAGTTCAAGACTCTTCCTCATTGCATTAAAGTGGCTGAAAACATGCACTTGCTTGTACATTTATGAAGCAGACTGCTTTTATATTCGAATAAACCTTTTACAGCTAATGGAACGGATATTACCCAGACACATTCAGCCAACTGCTCATTTATTTGGAAATCCTTTTTAAATCCCAAACCATGGAATAGCCTGGGCATCTGGGAAATCTGCGGTACACAACATATGCTATTTCTCACAAGGAAAAACATCAGTTCTCACTGAACCCCCTGAGTTTTTCATTACAGGAAAGAGTGGTCTTAAAATGATGACCCACAACCTCAGTCACGTTACAGCTAGATCATCTAAAAACCAACGTTTTCTCTGTAAGTGCTGAACACTTTACTCACTTTGGCCTTTGCATTATATTCTTCTGTTTGATATAGCATGGATAAATTTGAATACTAAACACAGTATATAATTGCTGCTTCCTTATATTTATTTGTGTTGACAAACGGATTTAAAATTTAAATTTTGTATTAATGCTATTCCTACATCTCTAGCTATATTAATGGTAAGAACTGGTTAATTTGATTGATCTTCGCACGTATGGAAGGTATTTTTGGACTTTTTAAAATTAATTAATTAAATAATACAATAAAAATAAAATTGCAAAATATGTCCCAAATTTGAAAATTAAATGCTAAAATAAAAATTAGAACATTAAATAAAATTTCACTGGGACAGCGACATCCGGCACTCGTGGGTCAGTACAAACGACACAGTAGCCTATCTGTACAGATGTGAAGCCAAGATTAATCCAAACAGGCGCTAAGTTTGTCTAAATGGGCCGGAAAGTCGCTAGATGTGGCAATAAAATCACAGAGTTGGCAACTCTGATTCAGCAAATCCCCCTTTTTTGAGCAAGTAAACCCCACCCACTGTTTAAAGGGACACAAGGCAGCATTTTTATGTTAATAAATCATCTTCGTAAGTCGGTATATGGTTAAATGACTCATTACATGACGAATGAAGACTCTCTCGCCCGCCCCTACCGTCTGTAGGAAGAATACCCCACTTGCAAGTTCGCTGTATCCGACCCGGTGTCCTTCAGTCTCGTATAGTCTTAGACAGAGTCCTGCACGGGTCCATTTTTGGAGACCCGTGTCCGTCCGTACCCGCAAAGTTCAGCACCAGATCCGACCTGTCACCCGTGATAATATCAAAATTAAATCCGCACCCGCCCGGACCCGTTAATATTTGGCCCGTTACCCGACCCGTACCCGCATAAATCACACACTCTAAAATCATTCCAATTAAAGTGCTTTATTTTTTATCTCGTACCTCTCTAAACATCACAACAGCGTCATGAATAGGCTAATGAAACAGGCTAAAGTGCGCTCTGTTTTGTGCCATTTAAGTAGTCTATCGGCACAAATGGAACATGATAACTATACAGAAATAGACATATTAATAAAAATAAAAAAAAACAACCTACCTACACAACCCCTGCTGTGCTCCTAAGTCTCGTCTCGAAATGCTTTCTAAGAGAAGACGTTCAGCTTCCGGCTATCAACAGCAAAACTTTATGCCAGAGTCCCGCAACGCTCGCTTCAACCATAGGGCTCCAAGCATAGACATTAAAAGAAAGGCTCCAACAAACTACGAGAAGAATCAACAAACTGGTCGCGCACTGTTGTAGTGGTGGTGACGTGATGGGTCAAATGTCATATGTTCCGCGTGTAATGGTAATTAGGGCGTGCACACCAAAGCTTTTACCCCCGCGGCCGTTTTTCAAATAAGCCGGCGGTCAGCGGTTTTTCCGCGCTCGGCGCTGAGGGTCGAGAGTTGAAAGAGATTAAAGTTTGGGTGAAATTCTCCGCTCGTCAATGTCAGTTGTCAGTTGTCACACGGCCGTCCAATCACAGTGGAGAAAGGGCGGGACAAGTATCACAACAACCAACCGGCTCACAGCTTAAGTATCACAGCTAAAAAGCGCTTGGCTGAAAAAACAGCCGTGTTTCAAAGTTTGGTGTCACATCATTAGACATACAGATTTTGCACATATTATCATTTGCACTACTACCCGCCCGCGCGGAGTTAATTATCCGCCCGCGGCCCCGCCCGTGAATTTTAGGAATGTCACAATCCACCCGTTTGAGACACTTTTACCCCCGGGTACCCGACCCGTTGCAGGACTCTGGTCTTAGATATAGAACGCATTTACTCCCAGACACTAGGGGGAGCTAGTAGAGAAATAATACTCAGACTTGCCTTGTGTGCCTTTAACATTGAATTTGCATACAAGTTGAAAATGAAAACGAAAATGAAAATGAAAACCAATAAATCAAAGAGAACATTCAATTAAAACTGAACTTTACATTTTAATTTTGTCCCTATTATTGCTTGGGCATGAATAAAAAGCCTTTTGAAAAATGTATTTACAGATTCCTTTTCTTGCCTTTTATTTTAATATTGTCAGTCTTGCCTCAAGATTATATGGAAAATGAAATGTCAAATCAAAAATTTAATTTAATTTTTCAATTTGGCCGGAATGATGCTTCATCATGTTAAAAATGAAAATGAAATTATTTAATATAATGTTTTAATTTTTATTTTATCATTTATTTTTCAAATTTGGGACATATTTTGCAATTTTATTTTTTATTTTATCATTTAATTAATTCATTTAAAAAAGTCCAAAAATACTTTCCATGCATGCTAGGAAAGGGTATCTTAAATTTACCTGCATGTGTCAGGACTTATAAGAGAAAACCAGAGTGACCAAAGTAACCCAGATCCGCACCAGACTTCGGAGTGGATCCGGTGCGGATCTGGGCATAGATTAACCTGAGACATATAATATAGTGGTGGTTTTCAGGACAAGAATTAGCTTAAGCCAGGACTATGCCTTAGTTTAATTAGGAAATATAACTAGGTTTAACAAAGATGCCTTACTAAAAAACATTACTTTTTGAAGCAAATCAAAAGACTCTAATGTATTTTAGTATATGTCAGTGCAAGTTGTTTTCAGTTTGGACAGCTCCATAGTGTTTAAAAAATAATAAAGTCTATAAAATAGTAACTAAATACTGTAGCAACTCCCAAAAGCCAATCAGAGTACTTTAGCAACAGCAGAGCAATATCCTGGCAACCTCTCACAACATCTTTAAATTGTTGTGTTTTAGTCCAGTGGTTCCCAATGCCAGTCCTCGGGGCAGGGGCGTCGCTAGACCCCTTTTACTGGGGCACGTGCCCCACTGTAAATCTTCTGTGCCCCAGTGTAAATCTCAAGTTTACATTTAAGCAGTTAACTTGTGTATTAATTTTCAAATATAATCAAGGCAAAACGGATGTAGTTACCCAATTCACGTTTGAAAAAGCGACGCAGCAGTCGCACTGACGCGTGCATGCACCAATTCATGTCCGTGCGCGTCTATTCAGACATGCGCAGCCGCAAACAAAAGTCACTGTATGAAAACATGACGAGACTAAAAAATAACATGACGAGTTTCTAAATAATAATAATAATAATAATAATCTTTTTTTGACTCGATCGTTATTGGCTCATGTGACGGGCATCATAAATGTTTTGTGCAAAGCAGGGAAAGGGAAGCAAAAACGAGAGATAATGAGTTTCAGAGGAGGTAAGTTAGTTAGTAAGCAGTAACTAAGATAGGTTATTTTGGTAGCAGTCATAAAAAGATTTTTTTTTGTAAAAAAAATAAGTTATTAATCATTTTTATGTAAAATGCAAATGTGCATCAAAATATTTTCTCTGCTGTCATTATTTTCAAACATTTTATGCCTCAAAACAGGTTAATAATGTTAGCATAGATACTTATAGTTATAATACTTAAATATTTTTAAATACATGTTTATCTTTCCCAGTACTTGTTGCAGTGTTGGAATAGTGGGTTAAGCAAAGGAAATTGTATAGAAGTGTTGCACACTTATGGATACTGCAGGCTTTCAAGAAAAAAGTTAAAAAAAAAAATGGGGGGCCTGTGCCCCAGTAGAGCTTTATATCTAGCAACGCCCCTGCCTCGGGGTCCCCCTCCCAGAATATTTAAGATGTCTCCTCCTCATATTAAACACCTGATTTCACTCATCAGGCTCCTTCCAGAATGTTTGAAAAAATTTCTTAATTAACACACTAACAAACTGATGAACTGAATCAGGTGTTTTATATATGGAGACATCTCAAATCTTCTGGGAGGGGGCCATGGGGACTAAAGTTGCGAACCACTGTTTTAGCCTACATAAGCACGCACCACCCACCGACATTTTGATCAGTTGTATGTTTTTGTACAATTTGCTTTCGCCCCTGTGATGCTGGGGGTAGGGTGGTTATGGAAGGGGTTTCATTATTGTTATTGTTTTTTTCCCAAAAAGCGTAAGTTCTTGAACAATTCACCTCGTACGAATTCCTACAAACTAGGCCAACATCCGAACCCTGATAGCAATAAGCTCCGGGACGGATCCGCAACGGATCCAGACCGGAGCTGTCGGCTTCGGAGCAGATCCGTTGCAGATCCGTTCCGGAGCCTATTGCTATCAGGGAATTCCCGTGAGTTTAGGCAACATGCTGAGGAGGCAAAAGGAGGATTTTTGCCGCAAGCAAACTATTGCGTGGACTTTGGGAGCACATTGTTTTCAATTATAGACAGTTGACATCGGACTTGACTGACACTTCATTAATGATGCTTGCAGTGGAGTGCAAACTCGGATAACAGTTTTGTTTGGCACTCCATACCGAAAGCAAAAATCAATGAAAGTAAAATTATTTGATCCCCTGTTTTAGGTATTTTAGAGGACAAAAAGATAATGTGTGCACATGCTGTGGCAATACTAAAGAAAGATTACAGCAGGAATGAGACATTCACCGTGTCAGTCATATGTTATATACAGTTCCCAACAATTCAATAATTCCAATTCAACAGTAAGTAAATGAAGCTTTTCTGCATTATGTATTGCAAAATAATGTAATTGGGGCTGTTTCCCATACAAGGTTTATTCTAGTCTCAGACTAAGATGGATGTTTAAGCTGCCTTAGTTTTGAAACAGGTTGTACTGTGACAAGGCCTGGATTAATCTAAACCTTGTATGAGAAACCGCCCAATAATGTTTGCAGAATTTGCTTCTGTTGCACTAATGTGAGATGCATACTACTAGCATTACTTTTACAATTGCTGCACAGTATGCATATTTTCTATTTTCATAATCCTCTAGATCATGGTGACATAATACGTTTGCAAAATGTGTCACTTTGTTCAGTATTTAATCCTATAATGGAATGCATTTTATCTGACCTTCAATTTCTAGTGAACAGTTCCTGCCAAAATGAAATGTCAACCAGGAGATGTTAGTGACAGCTTCAGTCACACTTTCCATTGATTGTATGAATAAAGAGTAGTCTCAACATTCATCTAAATGTTTTAAACAGACATGAGGGTGAGAGGACTTTCATTTCATTTACACAGATACAGTACTGTGCAAAAGTCTAAGGCCACCATGCCAGAATTAGATTTGTTGCTTTTGCAATGTTGTAGTGATCATATATCATTATTTCTCAGTCTCTTTAATAGACTACATCGAGAAAATACAGGAAATGTGTATAAAGTATTAAAAACCGTATAAAAATGTCAACTGATGTGTAAACTCCCCTTCCACTTGAGCAATAGCAGGAAACTGCAGGATCTCTTAAACCTAAATAAAATTACATCCTAATTAGTTATGCCTAAAGAAGACATTTAGTCCTGAATTTTTTTATTTTTACATAATTCCTGTATTTTCTGTTTGTATCTTAATAAAATAGATTAAAAAATAAATATGGATGGACATTAAAACTTCTAAAACAGCAAATCTGGTGGTGGTGGCCTAAGACTTTTACACAGTACTGTATATGATCATTTATTTTTTAAACCATGCATATCTGTTCAAAATTAACAATGAAGAAAATAAATTAGATCAAACAACTGATATGACTTGCAATGCTAATGAAAGTGAAGAGAAAACGAAACACCCCTAGAAAAAAAACATTTGCCAAGAAAACAAAGTCATCACATTGTCATTTTAATTATTTTTAAAATAAAAAGAATGTATAATACAGTTTCAGGACAATGTTGTTTCTCAATTCCAAGAATGCAAAGAACAATCTTGTGTTCTCATGGAGACTGCTCTTGCCAGGAAACCTTGGAAGAAAGAACTCGGAACGACAGAAAATGCATCTTGAGATGTGCTGTGATCTTCCTGTTGGTTACCTGACCTAATGAGCATATTTTGAACTAAAGTCAACATTAAAAAAATGATAAAGATACTATTATCTACATTATTTATTAGCATTTTTATTGCATGTTATTGTGTCATTTTGTTAATTTTAAATGCATAAATGAAAATAAAAATATGTAGATAATGCTGCAAATGCCTTAAAATTATTTGTGCTTTGCCAAATAAAAAATACATTCAGCAATACATCCCTTATTAAAATGTTTATAAGCAATTGTTTACTTTTGCCATTTACAGTTGCGGCTCGTGACTGCCCATCCGAGGGGCACAAATTCAAAATATGTGTTCGGAGTGTCATGTGTGTTGCTTGTGTTTTCAAAATATGTGTTTGTTGCATCATGCATGTGCATCACGTATTTTGTCAAAATAAGTGCCTGCTACACATGCATAAACCGTTTATGATCAAAGAAACGCTCACGTTTACAAAAAAACACGCAAGATGCTAACAGTAAACTCTGATTACGCATGAGATTATGCGAGTATCTGGCAAATGCGAGCGTCTCTTTTATCATAAACCCTTTAGACGCGTCTGCAGCAGGCACTTTTTTCTGTCATGCACATAGGATCACTCGACGTGCAGAACACATATTTTGAAATTACGAACCACACACATGACGGGCTACATACATGTTGTGATGGACTTCATCGAGCGCCCTCGAAAAAAGAAGTCACCGACCACCACTGGACCACCAGCCTTCTCACTGTAAGTTATGAACTTCTTCCTTTTGTTAAAACAAAAATTACAAATAACAGACTTAATGTAAATAATAGCACAAATAATACATTTATAAGACCAAAGATTGCTTATAAGACATACCAAAAGGGTATGTTAGACCATAAGACATGACAACATTTTGTGACACATAAACAGTAACATATCAAAGATTTGGGTTTTCATTACCGTTCACATAAAATGATTCTGAAAAACTTGCTGTCATATGTCAACACAAGTCACCTCTCAATGCATCTCAATTAAAGGGACAGACAAGTAACACATATGGGAATTTGATGTGAACTTGGGCCACAAGAACAGAAGAACGCATACTGAGAAACGGCCACTGTCTGAAATCCAAGCTAATGTCTTAAAATCTGTTTGAGATTTGGAGCATTAAAGTTTGATTTCATCCATTGATTTTACATTCATTTCAACCATTAGCATGGCCTTACTTATGTCAATATTAAAGGTATCAAGGCTATATTTTCACACAATGATCTTTTCATTATGTGGGATGATTTTCTTTAAAAAAGAAAAAAAAAACTGTAAATCATAAATGATTTCAGCTGAGTTTTCACAGACAGGGTCACATATATGGCCAGTAAACATTCTCAATTCACAGGCCACCGCCAAGTGGCAAAATAAAATTTTAGATCCTGTTCCTACTGCTTCATATATTATTTTAAAGTGAAATAAAAGGTATTCCAGTCCAAACATATATGTCTTTAAATCACATGGAGTCCTATCTCAGTGATTAATGCCTAAATATCTCTCCCCAGCAACCCTAGTTTATACCCCAGGGTGGCAGCTCAAAGTTTGATCAGTGTTGTACTGTTGAATTGGAGAGGCACAGTTGGAAGGCCTGACAAACCTCTTTATGTCTAAACAGAGTCCCGCAGAGGCAATTCAGCTCAACCAGCAACAGAACCACTCCACTTAAAACTCCAGCAACACTATTAGAAACATGGTCTGGTGTATAGTTCACTCAAACAGGAAACTTTTACCACTCTTTACTCTCCCTAACCATATTTTTTCCGTGGATCATGAAAAATTATTTTAGACTAGGGCCAAACTCGGTCCTGGAGAGTTGGTGTCCTGCAGAGTTTAGCTGAAACTTCCCTCAACACATCTTCTTGAAAGTTTCTAGTATGCCTAGTAAGACCTTGATTAGCTGGATCAGGTGTTTGATTATTTGAAGGTTGGAGCAAAACTCTGCACAGACACCGGCCCTCCAGGAGCAGGATTGGACAGCCCTGGACTAAGGAGACAGCATCACTCATGGGATAAACTGCCATACATATTGTATGTGAAGTGAAAGTGACAAGATTGTCAAGTATGGTAGCCCATACTAAAATGTGACCTCTGCATTTAACCATCTCAGTGAGTAGTAAGTCTGTTTTCTTAGACTACAACAAATACACAGACTGTGGGCAACAGTTTACTTCCTGGGATTGTTGACGTAGACAAGGCTGACATTATCATAATTCCTCCCGCTTGGACTTACGGCCTATAAGTTAACTCCTGTAAGCATTGCATAGAGACCGAATCTTTCAAACATAGTAAGGAGCGTCACATTTCCAGGTGACGTCAGAGGTATTCAGGCCAATCACAATTTACAGATTAGCTGGCCAATCAGGTACACAGCGCTTTTCAGATAGATGAGTTTTGTACAAAATCAGTGCGTTTAAGGAAAACTGTATATCTAGAGCTACAAAAATGTACGATATTTGGAAAATAATATGTTGTTTAACCATAAACCATGCAAACACATTGTAACGTTTTTTTTTTTTGTTGCAATGAAATAGGTGAACTTTAATTCATTAAGAAGTAATGCATATGAAAAATGTTACCATTTATACAATGTGAAATTGGAATTAATGCATATGCATTAAAATGGTTTGATTAAGGTGCCTGGAAAGCTTAATATTTTTGGACTTGGCTAAAAAAGAGAAGTTTTCATTGTTGAAACATGGTAAGCATCAATGTGTTTAAAGCTGTACTTTGGATTGTAAAATGACTCTCCTCTCATTTCTGAGCTTTGTGTTTTTTGCTCTCCTTCTCCACCCTGCTGTCTCTGTTATTTCATACCTGCTTTTACACTATATAATCTTGTTCTTTAAAAATCCTAAATGTCTGTCTATGAGTTGAAGAAATGATCTCAGTTTAACAGTATATCAATATAATAATATCAATGTGATGTCATCTGAAAGCATGCCATATGCATATGGATGTATTTATAAGCAACATGAATGGAAGAAATTATATAGCTTTCGAAATACATACTTGTATTATATTACATAGATTACAGTATTCTAAAAGAATAAAAAAGCAACACGATTCTCTGAGGTAAATTACTTCTTGTCCAGTAAAGTGGCATCATCTTAGTTTTGTTCCCACTTCCCAGCAGTAATTATGCCTTTTGTCATTGTTGTCAAAGCAGCAGCTGCATTTGTGCAATTATATTGTGCTTCTAAATATGCATAAAAAGAGTGTCAAACTCATGCTATGAGTGTATAGGGCAGTAAATGCTTTTGTTCATCTATGCATCACGCTTTACTCATGTCTGTCTGTCGGTCTCAATGCTTATCTGTTGAATCTAAAAAAAAAACATCATCCATGCACACATACACAACCTCACGCTATGTAGCCAAATTATTCTAATGCGTTCATAAAATGATGGCAAATTTTAAAATATTAATTCATCTTGAGCAAGATACTAAATATTTACTGCTTGTTTTGATTTACTGCACACAAGCACTTGGTCTTCTTCTTCTATCTACTGTATATTGAGGACACTTATAGACTGTAAAAGCAGGAAGCCCTCAGATGGTAGTGAGGATATTAAATGAAGTACACAAATTTGACAAAAAACTCAATCATGGTTTTATTTAGAAAATGGGACACTTTTGTTTGCATGCACATACACGTTCACCTAGGAAACCGAGCCATATGTTATCACTGCAATCACTAAGCACCGGTTCTTCCAACATTCACCCTGCCACGCTTTCTCTTTTCACAGTATGATCTCTTCTTCTTCGCCTTAACATACCATGCAGTTCTGAGAAGAAACAATATAATTACACAACCAAATACAGCAGGGTTATTATTTTAATAAATGACCATATTGTGTTTTTAAATAGCGCCCTAAAAGGCCCTCAGACGCACAAGAAGCCTTTAAGTTGACATTAAGGACTTACAACAGTATAAAATTATAGGAAGAACTTATGTGGCTTTGAATTGACTTTTGTTCTGTTCAACTGATTTCGATGCAGGCACGTGCACAGATAGGGCTCAACCTGTGCAGAACACATGCCTATGGAATGATATTCCGGACAATATTAAAAAGGAATTGCAAATGGTATTTGCAATTGCGTTTCCTACTTGTGGGTGTAAAAACTGTGACTTAATTCAAACGCAAATGCAAACTGTTTGCATTTCCGTTTACGCGAACGTACAATATATGCCAAATTTCAAATGTAAAATCAAAGTCCATTTGCAATTGAGTTTCCTATGTCTTTCGAGTTATGACCCTGCCATATTTCAATCTCAATTGCAATTCATAATTTGCTATTTCACTTCCTCTAGCATCGCGTACCGATCTTGCCAAAACTCAAATGAAATCGCAATCCTCTTTCCATTTGCGTTTCCAATGCCTGTACTTAAACTTGTCAATCACAGTGTTGGAGGTGGGGTTATATTATAGGGCGTGTTTGGAAGCGACGTCACTCACAGTCGACCACGCTTCACTGCGCTTAAACGGCCACAAGGGGGAGCACAAGAAAAGCTAAAATGATAACGCAGAAAATTTTTTATACATTAAATTATATATTACCTCAGTTATATTGCAGCAATTATTAACCAGATAAGCACCGTTTCAAAAGTGTACGTTTATGAATTAAACGAACGCATCTTAATTAATTGATTATTGACCTTCCCAGCGGGCATATGACCGACCTTCAACGTTGAAATTTGGTTGAAATTAGGTCAGTTGTTTGTTCAACGTTGAAACAACGTTGAAACAACGGTGAATGGTAAACGGTTGAAAAAGGTTAATAAAATGCTTAAAAATCAACGTTGAAATTTGGTTGAAATAACGTCAGTTGTTTGTTCAACGTTGATTCAACGTTGAAACAACGTTGAAACAACAGTGAAGTAAATGGTTGCAGAGAGACAATAAAATAATGTTTTATAATATGTGAATCATTCAGAAAATAAATTTAAAAACTTATTTTATAAAATTGATGACATTATAAAAAAAAATGTAACAAATAATTGAATATACAGGTAGCGACGTAATCTCGCGAGATTACACGAGATTGGACTGTTTTAACGGCTGTCTTCGAGATCTTGCGTATCACACGAGAAAATGCTTCAGAGAAAGAAGAGGTAAGGAAATATAAGTCAATGTAAACGCATAAAGTTATTTTATTCGCATATACAAAGTGGTATGACAAAAAAGCACGATGGCAAATCGGGTTTTTTTCTGTTAGTTGCGAATGTATTCGTTATAGTAGTTAATTTGCTAGTCCACGGGATGTTCCCGCCGAAATTGGACTTCGTTATTATGAATATTAATAAATTAATATGAGGTGTGTTTTTATCAACTTAACCACTTGGTGGTTTTTGCTTCAGAAAAGCAACTAGTTATAAATGTATGGGCTTTTTTGGACAACTTCGGTGAAAAAGTGTTGATTTCGTTGTTCAGTCAGCGTAACTTATATCCGAGAGGTCTTACAGGCGCCACAGACACCTATCAGCCTTTTGTAAGGAGGAGCAGCTCGAGAGTGCGGTGCGGTCAGTGTAAGCTGCTTAGTTTCTCAAATTCATATTACTGATAAAGTGTTAAAACTTAGATGAGATGTTGGTGTTTTATGGCTCACGAATTCGCAATAACGGATACGTATAGCAGTTCGTGTTAATGACATTAATCCAAACTTATTGATGACGTGATAACATGGGCGTCGAATCCAATATTAATCATGCTGAGGTTTTCTCGACGGGGAAATGTGTATAAATGCAGTTATAAAATTAAAAGGGACAAGATAGTCGACGTGACCCTCATGTTTCCATGGCAATCAGTCAATTACATGTTGCGCTTATGACGCTCACCTGCGGTCATTCGCGCAGTATCCATGATGATTTTAAGCGGCATGAAACACTTCAGTTAACTCCTTTGTACGAAAATATCATGTCGTGTAAGTTGGCATGTTCTATTCGAATTGAAATACATTGTAACGGTGTAATTTTGCTTACTTGTTGAATAGTTAGCAAGTTTTAATGGAAATAGAAAATATTGGTTATCTAGACAAATATGCTCTTGTTTTTAGTATATTTTTATAACTCTTTTGTAATGTCTTCGTTATCAGAGCCCTTCAAATTAGAAAAGTGAGGATGATCTTGTCAATGCTGAGATTTTCATGCATCAGCAGCCACTACATCTGGATCAGGTAATATTGTGTTAACCCCGCTATTCTACAATATTTACTTAAATGCAGTATGCAAGTATATGTATTCATGTTCTGATAAAGTCATTATAGAATTCTCTTCCAATATTGCACTAATTTTACTTTTTTATATTTTGTCAAGATTGAACAAGAAACAGACAGCAAGGGTTGTCAGATCAGAAACAGAATGACACACAAACACAAGAAACTTCACAGGTGAGAATTGAGAGTGGCTTTTTAAAAACAACTGCTACTTGTTTCTCAAGACTGGTTTATCATTGTCATTAGGAAAATATAAGAAACTAATTTAGGATACAATGGTTACTTTTCAGCACAGCAATTAATTTCTTTTGTATGCCACTATTCCTTCTACAGTATGTAGGCCTACATATTTCAAACACTTTGTTTTCAGTAGACAGAGACAAAAGTTAATCCAGTTTTCAGAGTGGATGGTGATGCAAGTTTTATAGAGGCTTCATATTGACAGAAAAAAATGGGTCTTTGTGGAGGTGTATTTGACAGCATTTATTTGTTCTTATCTTTATGTATTATGGCTTTAATCATAATTTTTTTAATTGTCAATGAGCTACCACCTACCCTGGTAATGCACCACCAAGATACCATGTTGTAATAGAAATCCGTAATTTACCATTTCTTTTTTGTGAAGCGTCTCCCCTAAAACCTTACAATGCATATTTGTTTTGTAATCAGATCAAATTCTACTAATCCTAATAATTAAGATGCAGTGTTTTGTATTTCACAATTTATGTTTTCTTTTTAAAAGGGGCTATGACTTGTTTTTATTTTATAATGTGTTTTAAATTGTAGGCAGATCAACATGCAATTTGAAGACGTGTGATAAAATACAGAGAGGTGAAGTAGTGTGTCTTTCCAGATGCCCAAATCATTCCCCCTTAAAAGGTAATGAATAGTGTTATGACAAAAAATTTAAACATTCTTAATTTCTTTAAAAGTTGTACTTGGGCCACAGTTTTCTGTATTTCTAACCAAAAGATTACATTTATATTTCTATACTAATGAAATTTGTTTTTCTTTTTCCAAACTTTATCAAATGCAATGATCGCTAAGATGAGCCTGAAGAGGAGATTTGGGAAGATGCTGTTTCGTAAGTCGCTTTGCCAGATCACCTGTGGTAAGTTTGTAAAACATGTATTAAAAATAGGATTAGAACATCTCCTAATCAAAAGTTTTTGATCAGGTCGGGATGTCTGCTAACAAGATGCCTTGCTGGTCTGGGCGAGTTTAAAGGCTTACACAGACAATCCAGAAGTTCTGAAGTCCATCTTCGATTTCATTGGTAAGGGACTACACAAAAGGCTGTTTGACCCACACGTAAAGCAACCTGTCAGTGTTTGCTTTGTTAAGCATCTCTTTTAGGGGTGTTGAAAATATAAAGTTAATATCACTTAAGCATTCAGTATTGGATTCATTTGTAACCACATCGATCAGAAGCACCATTCACTACCATAGTATTCTTTATCCTACTATGTAAGTCAATGGTGCTTCTGGTCAGTTTGGTTGCAGACATTCTTTAATAAATCGTTGTGTTCATCAGGACGATTTAAGGTGTAGAAACATCTCAGCAACCTCAGTTGTTGCAAAGGGTCTGAATATGTATAATGTAAATATGATGTTTTCTTTTTTCATACATTTGCAAAAGTTTCTAAAATTCTGTTTTTACTTTGTAAAAATATCTAAACAATTACAGTATCATGCAACAACATAAAATTGAAAGTGAAAGGTGTATGATTTCTGAATGGACTGTAGATGATCTTAATTGAACCTCATTGTCATCTTCGTAAACACAACAGCTTTGTTCCTTCATCAGATGGCTATGCAATGTTTCAAGTCAGACTATCAAAGAAAACGCATCTTGCCCTGATGTGCAATAACAAGATTTTTTTGTACATGGGCTAAAATGCAGCATTTTTTGAAAATTAAATATCTTGTGTTTTTTTCCCTCCTTAGATGCTGTCATCATATTAAGTACAGCATGAGCCAGAATAGATGGGTGGTGGTGGCCATAAGAAGACTGTCAACTAAACCAACAACAAAATTCATATTTGCAGTTTTTCTTGAATAAAGTTTTTCTATTCAGATTAATAAAATGACTTTTAAACTTAATTTGGTTTTATATTTTATGATTTTATTATATATTTAGAAAATTCCACTTCTGCACTACTAACTGGAAACCTAACTGTTTGAAATAATGTGTTTTATCCATAAAAAAATATTTTTAACAGCTGCTTTCATGTTTATTTGGAAAGGGTAGGCACCTGCCATTTTATTTGTCCACATTTAAACTTTACCTTCCTTAAGTGTTTAGTTTTATGAATGGGGTTGTACTGTAAGTTATGCGTAGCAAGTTGCATTCATATGATAATTGCACTAAAAAGGACACGTTTACAGTAAATCATTTAGTGAGTATTGCAGTGTAAAGTAAAAATCTATATTTAGTGTTAAAAACAACAAGGAAATAGAAGGTTGAAATTGCGTCATGATATCAACCATAATTCACCTATGTTGAAAGTGTGACGTTGAAACAACGTCGTGATTTCAACGTTGAAATTTTTTGCAAAACCGAAAGGTAATCCAACGTTGATTCAACGTTGGTACCTGACGTTGATTCAACGTTGAATCAACGTTGAAATGCCGACTGGGTTCAATTGATTTTGTCAGTAATAATATGGCAGAATGATTTGACATTATCTCATGTCAAACGCTATAAGTGTATTATTAGACGTGTATCATAAGTGTATTATTTTAAACACTTTTGTTTTATTAGAAAAGGTATTATTTTATAAATCAGTCAATGAAGTATGCTAAATGATATTACGATCAGAAAAATAATATGTGAACATTTAGCTGACTTATTGACTAAATGTATTATAAAATTAATGCAGTCTATTATGTATCAAAATATCATATAACCCTTATTTTCTTCAAAAGGTTAACAAAGATTTTGTAACCTTGGTATTTTTAGTAAAACAATATAAAAATGTTAATCTGTCTGACAAAACAAAGAGTGGTCGGTGGCTCAACGGAGTCAGCAATGAGTGACAGCGAGTCGGAAGACGAGTGGTCCCAAAGTTCCCCTTACGAAAATTAACCATGGTTTTATTGTGGTAAAAGTGTAGTAACCATGGTTTTTGGTGTATTGATTACTATCAGCAAAACCATGGTTTTACTACACTAGCATAGTTTAACTATGATTTTTGAAAACCATGGCTGTCAAAACCATCCCAGGTAGCCAGTGCATTCGGGCCAGATCCGGCTGAGTGTCGGCGCACACGGCTGTGTTCTGGCTGCGGCTTACCAGCATTAAGCCAGCACTGGCCCAGCAAAAGTTGCCAGATTCGGCTAGGCTGTGGATATGCGGATTTGGTCCGATTTTGGCTGACAAATGGCATATTTTCCACATATTGGCTTTCACATTTCACGTTTGTTTTAATAAAAATATATTAATTTAACAATTGATATGCATATAATTGTTTCTATTTAATGTTTTGATAATTGTTTTTAGTATTCCTGATTAATGGTAGCCTATGTCAATAAGTGAAAAGTAGTGTGAGGAAAAGTTAAGCTCAGAAATTTTTCCCTAATAAAATAAGGGAAGGGGAGAAGCATATTTTAATGTTAAGAATAGGTTTGTAGAGGCATAAAGTGCCATTAGCCTATTGAATGTAAGTATCTGGGCAATTAAGTTTATCCTGAAATATTTTCTATGTATGTAATATTTCAAAAAACACATATTGTATTAATTAATGGTCAAATACTAAATTGAGATTTTATAAAAACATTTTATAAGCTGTAAACCTTGTCAATTTGTTTACTTTATTACAACTACAATTTTTCAGCCCTTTTCCAGAATTTGAACTAATTTGATCATAAAGATTGATCTATTTATAATTTATCGATTACAATTTTTAGACAATTAAAGCTGGTTAAAGGAACTTTTATTTTGGAAAAAGAACTGCTGCTGTTTCAAGACATGCGCACTAGCTGCGACATCTAGTGACGACATTTACCGGGCTTTAACGGTTGTAGCTGCATGAAGTCTGCTGCAATTTCTCTGAGGTAAGACTTTTTGGAAGTTATTTAACATAATTTTAATGCTTAAAATATTTATACTCTGCACATATTAGATATATGTAAACTTCATTTAAAAGAAGGACAAACTGGTGTGACTGATATAGTATACGTAATTATTTAAATGACCACAATCCCACTTCAACAAATATGTAAATTAGCATTTGAATTTATTATTAAAATACTGAAGTCTTTCTAGATAAATTTGAGTAGAAAATCGATTTTTATAATTTATCTGAGAAGGAGAATTCGGACATAAGAAATGAACTCTGCTCAGTTTAATGAACTTACTTAAACAGTAATATTTCGTTTAGCATAACAAACAAATAATATTTCGCAACTCATAAAACTGGTCTGAGGATTTGCCTCAGCAGTCTATGCAGCAGGCGGGAGTAACTGAGGGATCGTGAAGCTATTCTGCTAAACACTCTTAGCCACCTCAGCCAGTTCCGCTATTATACAGCTGACTGAGGTAATTTTTTTTTACCATGGTATAACTTTGTCTGGTACAGAAAACGTTTTAATTTCACAGAATAGAGAGCATTGCAGCTACAGGACACAGCTAGTAGTTAAACTTCTTTACTTAAAGTGCACCTGCAGTAAAAATATTTCCACCTCACTGTTGCACAACATTATAACCGATTTCATCTATTGAAAGATACTTTGTAGAAAATGAGTGAACCTTAATTATGTAATTATTACTTAACATTTTGTATCTATGATCTGTCTGTCTGTTATACAACTTAACAACTTATTGTGATTGTTTTTGTCACATTTAGATTTCTCAAGATCATCAGTTTGGACAGAATTCATTTGAAGAATTAATGTAAGTAAAAGTACAATATTGGACGGGGCATGGATATTTCTTGGGAATCAGTTTTGTTGCATTGTTAATGTCAGGACTGTCTGAGGGGTCAATTGGGGCCAGAAGTATGATAGGGATTTGTTTAGGGCTACAAATATATATTACAAATAACAAGTCTTTATAAGTCTTTACATTAAGTAGTCTAAACTAAACTTTGATATGTAAACGTTGTTATGTAAACTATAATAACAAGATATTTTATTAGATCACAATTCCAGTTTATGGATTTGGCATTTGCAGTCATTTTGAAAAATAAATATAATGGTAGAGAAAACACAATTATCTGTGGATGTGTGTGATTAAGAGTAAGGAAAACTTACTTTTTTATATAATTGAAAATCTCAAAACAACCCTTAAAAACCAAATTGAGTTCTCTTTTGCTGCATCTTGCAAATATTACAATTTTAAATAGGCAAGGCTTAAAAAGGTATAAAAATAATAATGAACTTTCTCGATAATACAACACTGGCACAATTGGGCATGTAACCGTTTTTTTTTTACCTTAGTGGTGTGCCCTTATTCTAGTACTTATGTTTCTAGTAGCTATGTTTACATGCAACCAATTAATCAGTTTGTAATCGTATTGATGGCTCAATCGTATTAAAAAGCCGTCATGTAAAAACCTTAATCAATACGATTGAGGTAGATTGGATGCAAATTTGAATCGTATTGAAAGGGGTGGTGTAGTCCAATCTGTGATCCGATCAGCAGGAGAAAAGTATGCATGTAAATGCGTGAATCGAAGTATTTTGTCGGATGCAAAAATACATTGTGCATGTGCACAGAAAATTTGTGCTCAAGTTCACGTCGTATATTTACCTCTTATTTGCTTTGGTTTGGCTTTGGGGTGGCATTGCCAAGTCCTCTCTTTTTTTCGTTCAGATTTGGGCTACTGTTTAAACTGTCTTTGCGAGTTGTTTTTTCTGCGGGTCAGATATGAAAGGATTTTGTTCATTAGTTATTGGTATTTGGGCTGTGATAAGTCATTGGGATGCTTTTGGGCTAATTTTGAATGTCCATGGGGATGGTTTTGATATGTGAAGCTGCCAACCCTGGCTGTGCGCTTGCACAGATGTTCGGTTTATATAAAATGTACATGAAAACAAACATTTTGAGGTGCAAACATTTAAACATGTTTAGGGTGCATGTAAACTGTATTGTTGTAACCTTTCATCGGATTAAATTCAGTCGGATTGACAAAATTTTGTGCATGTAAACATGGCCCTTGTGATGACAGTTTGTTCGAGGATAAGAAAACTGCCATCTAGGGTTTCAGAACGAAGCAAGAGCCATCAATATTATATATGTATTGTATGTTTATGTATATATATACATTAGCAAGTAAATGTAATGGTTTTCTGAATAAATATACATAAATAACATAATGTGTCTAAAAATATTACACAAGAAATTCAGATCTTTCATGTGTTTTTCAGAGCACTAGCAGGTTCCAATAAAGGCTGGAACAGAACAGACAGAAAAGGTACAGTATACTTTCTTTCCATGTCCGCCTTGCCCACGCACACATCCGTACCGCTTTAAAAAGTATATATTATTTACAGGACATTCACAAATTTAGAAAAAATGAAGAAAAGTAGCGGCTCCACCACTGCATTGAATATACTGTTCTGTATGAGTGTGCAACTCAGCGTTCCCACAACGCGCACGCTTGACATTTGTTCCTCAGACATGAGGGCTCGCGAAGCACGCACACAGCACGCAGTCAACACATGCGTGATCACTAAACTAAGTTTTCTTTCTTGTTTAAGTGAACATAAACAGCTAGATGTGTCAGTATCAGTATATTAAAGCAGTGCAGTCTTAAAGCTGTTCTGGGTCTTAAAGTGACAATAGCCTACTGCTTTCTGTGTCAGAAATGTTCTTTCCACCCAAAAATGAAAATCACTCACTTTTTTTAACTGAACAACTTTTGCAGCTGCACATTTAATTCATACAGTGAGGACTGTGCAGTGTTTTGTGTGTATTTATTGCTAATGTTAAATCATAGATTCTAATAACTAATATTTTTACATTTAATACAGATGCCTGAAAAGTAAAACAAGATGAGTATAGTGTTATGATAAAAAAAAAACATTTGGTTGCTTGTCAGTAGCATTGTTGTAGTGACAGCCAAAATACATCGGCCTAGGGCTGGGCAATATGGCAAAAATCCATATTGAACGATAATGATATATATTTCGATGTAAGTTGTTAATGCTTCCAGCTTTAAAACAGTATGCCAACAATGACTGAAGCCACAAAAATAAGAGGGTTCATTTATATTTTAATCTGCGCCTCGTCAGTTTTTTAGCTAGCCATACCACTTCCATATAAAGGAATTCGTGCTACCTTTTTGTCCACAATTTATCATCTTTGGATATTCGTTGCCACTTCCACTCATTTTTGTTTAGTTTTTTTGCTGTTGTGTCGAGTTTGCAAAGTAGGAAATGGACTTTGTACTACTCATGTGTATTACATATAGGCCAATGTATTTTGGCTGTCACTACAACAATGCTACTGAAAAGCAACCAAATTTTTTATATTTCCTCTTAATCATAATACTATACTCATCTTGTTTTACTTTTCAGGCATCTGTATTAAATGTAAATATATTAGTTATGAAATTGTCTGTCAACATGATTTTAACATGAACCTTAGCAATAAATACAAATAAAACACTGCACAGTCCTCACTGTATGGATTAAATGTGCAGCTGTGAAATTTATTCAGTTAATAGTAGTGAGGGGTTTTCATTTTTTTTGTGTAATGAACATTGAACACTCAAGACAGCTTTGAACACCCAAGACAGCTTTAAGACGGCACTGCTTCAATATACTAATAAACATACAGCTGTTTATGTTCACTTAAACAAGAAAGAAAACTTAGTGAGCCCTCGTGTCTGAGAACCATATACGAGCTATACATGCTGGTAAACAGGCACGTCACCTTGTGGAAACGCACAGTCGCACACTCATACAGTACAGTATATTCACTGCAGTGGTGGATCTGCTAATTTTCTGTTATGTTTTCAGTTGATAAGATGTGCTTTTTGATTACTGAAATTTAATTTAACCAGAATCCAGAATAAAACGAAAAACACGGAATTTGAGAAAAAATTTAACTGAATCTGGGGATTACAATGTTAATCAATGAAGCTATAAGTCTTCCAACCTAAAGTACCTGTCAATGTTTTTGAAGCAGAATAGCTTGTAGGTAACATTTAACCCTGGAGAACCCACGGGTCAAATGTGGCCAATGTTAATTGATTCTAAGAGAAGGGTTCTTGGGTTCTCCAGGGTTAAACTAACATGCTTGCATTTACCTAATTAAATAATTTTGTTTCTTTTCAAGAATCTGTCAGAAGAAATTCAACTACTGTTCGTGCACCAGATGGTGAAGTAGAAAAGTTCGTAAAAACTTCTGCAGCTTGCATCTGACAGAGATGCAAAAAGAATAAGAGAGCGGGCCTGAAAACAAGCAAATTCAAGGTATTTCAATTGTTGTTAAAGGGATAGTTCAATAGATATTCTTTCATCATTTACTCATCCTCATGTTGTTCTAAATCTGCATGATTTTTTCTGATGAACACAAATTAAGATGTTTTGCGTAATGATGGTAAAAACACAGCACATTGTAACCATTGACTTCCATAGTAGGAAAAAGTATTTTGAAAGTATTGTGATATATGATGAAGAAAATATTTTGATAAATGATGGTTAGCACACAGGTGACGGTACCCATTAAATTCCATCATATTTTTTTATTCCTTCTATGGAAGTCAATGGTTACAATCTGCTGTGTGTTTACCATCATTCCTTAAAAATATCTTCTTTTGTGTTCATCAGAAAAAATTCATACAGGTTTAAAGGTAGGGTAACACATTTTGAAAAATGCTAACGGTAGCCGCCTAGTAATGAAATCACGATCCCACCCTTAAGTCAAATCGCCATCCAAAGTCACGCCTCTTTCAAAACACATGAACATGCACAGATCAGACGGTCACATTTCATGTCTCATTCACCAGTGAGAAAACTTTGCAGTACAAAATGAATAACACTTCCAAAATAACCAACATAAACAACTGGTTTATATCAGAATTAGTTTAAGCACACGTTCGGTTGTGTAGACGTAGTAACTATATCGTTATGCTAATCCGTAAACGAACACAAATTTCATAAGCAACACAATGTTTCATCAAAGTAGAATATCTGAATCCATCTCAATACAAACATATCGCGTACCTACCTTAAAACCAAAATAAACAACGACCCTTTCAGACCCTTTGCCTCCTGCAGCTGTTTGCATCTCGTGCTAAAGCAGTAAAGTTACAGATGTTAATTTGGGTTTTTGCTCTTGCTGATCCAGGCAGTTTTTGCTGTTGTTGTTATAAAAGATGCCTTTCGTTTTGTGGCTCCTGTACAGGTTGTCAATTCAGCAAAAAAGTTTGCTTTTCTTGCTGTTTACAGACAGGAGGTGAGCGCACGTGAAAACGCATCTTAATACCAAGTGTAAACAGCCTCTTAACCAGCATAACTAAAAATCTTTCAGGATCAAATCTGTTACCCTACCTTTAAAACAACATGAGGATGAGTAAATGATGACAGAATTTTTATGTTAGGGTGAACTATTCCTTTAACATTTACCCAATTTAACATTAATGCCTTCAGTCTATCTGATGAAGTAACCATGAGTCATTTTCTGTTCCCCCTCTTATCTCTTTTCTCTCAGTCTTTCCTTCTTTTAGGGTACACTTGAGGAGTGTCCAGATGTTTATTAATGTTTTATTAATGTAATGTTATGTTTCAAATAAACATGTAAACATACTGTATATTTTTCTTTCTTTTTTAAACACCTACAGTAAAGTGTGACACTTAACACATTAAAAGCATCACAAACATTGAGGATAGAACTTCTAGGGCCAGATTTACTAAGCGCTTGCGCCAGCGTAAACCATCATTTTGGCGGTAAATAGCGATGTCGGAATTTACTAAAGACGCGCAGTGGATCATTAGCGCTGAAAAGGTGTGGTCTAGTTCTTTTTGCGACTGACCTGATTGCATATGCATTTCTAGGAGTTTCCCTTTCAGACGCAAACATTTTGGGAGGAGACTATTTAAATGATTCACGCAACGCGATTTACTAATGTTTGCGCATGTGTTATGTATGGCATTTGCGCGACTATTTAACGCCGAAAAAAAGCATGTCTTAAATCATTTTGCGCTCGAAATGGCTGCAATTGTTGTTGCTAGGAGGAGACATCGCAGAAATCAGAGACTGCATGGTAGAAGGGAGAGGATTTCCAGGATCATTTTACCAGATAAGTTCACGCGTCTCTCTGCCTTTATTTATCGGCCTGTATATCACATGCACCTGCAGGAGCATCATCTCTGCTTATTTGCAACCATGCGCTAATTTGCGCTGCTCTTAGTAGATTGGTTGGTCATTATGGAAATCAGCTGTTGCGCCTGTGTTATTTAATTAGCGCTTTTTTAGTAAATAACCCGCAGATATCACCACTCCCATCAGCCATTTTTGGAATTGCGCTCATGCGCTAATTTGCCCTGTTTAGTAAATCTGGCCCCTAATGTGCAGTTTAACTTTTTTTAACTAAATATAATAAAAGTTTTTTTAAGAAGGGATAAGTACATGCCATCTTAAGGGCTAAGGTTATAAAGTATTGTTTTGTGGAAAAAACACTTTAAAAAAAAATTCGGGCTAGTTTCGTCTGAGTGTACAGTTTAACCTGGCATGATTCTGGCACTTTGCTGGCAGTGTCGGCTGACATTAAGCACCCGGACATTGGCCAGTTTTGGCTGAGTGTACAGTTTTAGCTGGCGTGATTCTGGCACTGTGCTGGCAGTGCCGGCTCACTTTAGGCACCCGGACATGGGCCAGTGTACTTGGGCCGATTCTGGGGCGTCATTCATCCCAGAGTTGGCCCTTTTCTGGCAGCCGGAACTGGGCCGTGTTTTTTTTTCTGGCCTGCCGGATTTGGGCCATTATTGGGCCAAACTGTTTTGGCTACCTGGGATGTTTTTTTTTAACTGTAGTAAAACCATGGTTAATTTTCTTAAGGGTCAGGTGCAGCATGAGATGTTTCTCGTCATTAATCGTCGTGGGGAAACAGGATAAAAGCTGCAAATGCGATATTTCTAGAGAGGGTGAGAGAAATATATGTGGACTGGTGCTCTAGAACCCTGAAGAAAGAAAATTTAACCAATAACCAATCACTATTAAAATAAAATGTTATTAGCATGAATTAATGTACCCACATTTACTTGGTACTTCACTAGCTCACATCACATCTGATTAACACAGAATGAGCTCTTTTTTTATTAAAATGCTTTAAAATGGCATCTTTCTTTACTAGCAAGTTAATGCAAGTTTATGCATGCTAATAAACAGTGCTTAAGCTTATTTGGTTAATTGCTGAAATATAACTGAGGTAATATATAATTTAATGTATAAAAATTTTTCTGCGTTATCATTTTAGCTTTTCTTGTGCTCTCCATTGTGGCCGTTTAAGCGCAGTGAAGCGTGGTCGACTGTGAGTGACGTCGCTTCCAAACACGCCCTATAATATAACCCCACCTCCAACACTGTGATTGACAAGTTTAAGTACAGGCATTGGAAACGCAAATGCAAAGAGGATTGCGATTTCATTTGAGTTTTGGCAAGATCGGTAGCGATGCTAGAGGAAGTGAAATAGCAAATTATGAATTGCAATTGAGATTGAAATATGGCAGGGTCATATGGAGGACCACAAGAGTCATGCAAAATGTAATAAAGAACTTCAATATTTAATAACTACCTGGACAATAAAAATAGCAATTAATAGATTTGTTTAAAAATTCATTAATTAATCTATAAATAAATAGACAAAGTTATAAAAAAATCATTTATGTAAGATTTTATTAGGCAATAAAAAGTGAGGTTATAAAAATAACGTAGAAATGAAATATTAATCCATTAATAAATAGTTCAAATTAATATAACAATTTATAAAACAACATAAAATACTCAATAAGTTCATCATTTTAAATTGCATTTATAAATTCTTCATTAAATAATGGAATTTCAAAATGTATTTCAAAAAGCGATTTAAAAAGAGAAATAAATAACTGGATTTATAAATTAAATTACAAATACAGGTTTAAATTAAGCATTTAAAAGGGCATTTCCGTTTAACTTTCCTGTTTTCATTTTCCCAATGATTCTCCTTATTCTTTTCGCTATTGGATTTGCTTTTCGTTTTAGCCTCTCTATTTAGCTTTTCCGTGACTCTTTGGGTCCTCATCTGGGGCATGTTCAATCTCACACCGGTGCGCAACGTTTTGCTACGGTTTCCGGGTTGAACGACATGTTTCCTGGAAACGGTGTGCAACGGAATGCAACAGGTTTTAGAAGCGTTTTCTCTTGTTTGGTGGGTGTGTCAGAAATGTCAGCCCAATCAGCGGCAAGATGTATAAAACCACGCGATAGTAAAGAGACAGCTCTCTCAATGGGTTCAAGTTGGAATGTTGTCTTTCATTTTGGACAGCAAGGTCAGTGACTGTAACATCGAGGGTATTTTACAGTATTAAACACACATTTATAACGATTTCATCAGGCTTTAGAAACATTTAAAAAAGAACACAAAAAATGGCCTCTCAGCTACCGTAGTTGCAACTCTTGCGTCATCACAACAGGGTGTTCAATGCATCACCGTTTCAGTTTAATAAACGTTGTGCAACGTTTTGTCGGGGCTGAACGCAGCCCTGAGATCTATAAATCTGCGCATGACGTACAATCAGAGCCAATCAGCGAGCTTGTTACATCCTCCTGGCCATAGCTAATTTGCATTTCTCATTTGACCATTTGCAAGGACCCAAAGAGTCACGGAAAAGCTAAATAGAGAGGCTAAAACGTAAAGCAAATCCAATAGCGAAAAGAATAAGGAGAATCATTGGGAAAATGAAAACAGAAAAGTTAAACGGAAATGCCCTTTTAAATGCTTAATTTAAACCTGTATTTGTAATTCAATTTATAAATCCAGTTATTTATTTCTCTTTTTAAATCGCTTTTTGAAATACATTTTGAAATTCCATTATTTAATTAAGAATTTATAAATGCAATTTAAAATGATGAACTTATTGAGTATTTTATGTTGTTTTTATAAATTGTTATATTAATTTGAACTATTTATTAATGGATTAATATTTCATTTCTAAGTTATTTTTATAATCTCACTTTTTATTGCCTAATAAAATCTTACATAATGATTTTTTTTATAACTTTGTCTATTTATTTATAGATTAATTAATGAATTTTTAAACAAATCTATTAATTGCTATTTTTATTGTCCAGGTAGTTATTAAATATTGAAGTTCTTTATTACATTTTGCATGACTCTTGTAGTCCTCCATAGGGTCATAACTCGAAAGACATAGGAAACTCAATTGCAAATGGACTTTGATTTTACATTTGAAATTTGGCATATATTGTACGTTCGCGTAAACGGAAATGCAAACAGTTTGCATTTGCGTTTGAATTAAGTCACAGTTTTTACACCCACAAGTAGGAAACGCAATTGCAAATACCATTTGCAATTCCTTTTTAATATTGTCCGGAATATCATTCCATACATGCCCTTTTTGTCCTTACACTCCGAAGTGCCCTTTTTTGGAGGTGTTTTATTATTATTATTTTATATATATAAATTAATGCTATTGTTAAACATTTACCTCTGTCTGTGTGTTTTACAAATATATTTATCAAGTAAAATTATTAAAAAACTAAATATTTTTGGATTCGCTCAAACTGTCTGTCAAACATCTTAACTCCGCCCCCTGAGTGCAGCGAGCTGAAGTTCCACAGCAGTCAGAGGCAGCGGAACGTCTTGCAACGGTAAATAAGTATCTTGTTGTTTGAGTACAATGCTGTCTCATTACGAAAGAAACACTAGTATGTATATAACGGCGCTTGTTTTATAAATTTGAGCAGAGCCGAATTATCCATAGACGGGATTGGTCGAGTGGGCAATCAGGGGGCACTAAGAGCTCCAAACTGCGACCAAATTGAGTTTTTGACAAAGCGCGAGCAGTTTTTAAACAAGTGTTCACCCATGTGAAGGGCATCGTGACAACAATACGGAATGCACGGTCGGGCTTTTACCGCTTTTTTTGCATGACGCGTCTCATTCGTTAAAATGTCTAGCCTACATTAACACCAAAAACATATCAGATTAGAAAGGTCTTAGACATCAGATGCCCAGTTGGGAAAACTGGATAGAGACGAAAAACGTGTAAAGGATACAAGTATGTACATTTTATTGCCCTGTCACTCATTATAGTATGCAATCTGGATATAATTTATTGTATATGCATGTATCTTATGCATTGAATTAGTCAAGGGAGTTGTATGATTGTTGTATGATTATTTGGTTCATAACTTTTTATTCTGAAATCAACTGCATAGAGTTAAGTCTACTTAGTATTTAGTATATTTATTAGTAATGCAGTTATTTGCACCTTCAAAAGACCAAGGTTCCTGGTCCTCAGCACAGTTTTTGCCAGGTAGGCAGAGATACATGTTGAATATGCTAATGGTATGGCTAAAGTATAGTATAATCTCCTATTTTGATCTTTAATCTCCTATTTCCCACTCTTCTCAATCACATACATAAACATGTTAACCAAATAATAAAAATTAGCTTATAAAACAAACAGAATACCTTTTTTTTCTTCAAACATATTTTAATGTAACTTTATGTAAGCAGAGGAAAAAATTAACATTTATATATTCTACAATTAAATAAGAGCGAGTTCACAAGAGCACTTCACAAACACATGACTACAAATAGGCCTAATACAGACAAACACCCAGGATGTAAATTGTTAAAGCCAACTTAAAAGGGCAGATATCGTTTGCACTGTATAATGCCAAGCTATCATAAAATGTCATTTTTCATTCATTAATAGTGATTTTTTTCAATCATTAATAGCGAATAAATATAAAGCTATTAAGATGATTATTAAGTGATATTTATTTGGAGGGGGTGCCCTTTTTCAGTTTCAGCACATGCCCCTCAAAAGGTCTGTGCACGGCCCTGTTTCGATGTATTTCATGTAAAGTCCTCAGGAATAGTTAAGAAGTGAAAAAGAAGTCGGGTTTCCATTCAGAACTTGTACAGCTGTATGAAAGTCGCTGGTTCAGTGAGTCACACGAAGGAAAGTAGAAACGGAGACGTTAACAGATGCTTCACTTGCTCCCTGTGGTTTCTCCTGTGGGGATTTTCTGAGATTCCTCTTACCTGTTTTCCTTAAGGTCATGGCCTCAATCTTTACCTATAATCGCCTCCAACTTACACCACTGAGGTCATTTTTTTTTGCTACGGAAATCTCATTTTTTTAAAGCACATTTAAGTTCAGTAGTCATAATTGTTATGTTAAAGTTTGTTAAATGTTATAGCACTCACGTTGTCGCATGTACAGTAAGAAATGCCTCTATACATTTTTGCTTATAGGTTTAACTTTGAACTGCTTCTCCATGGTGACGACTGGGAACTGCACCGGTTGTGACCACAGAGACTTCATTTTAAGTTGCTTCATCTAAACAGAACTCAAATGCCGAGCTCTTTAAAATTCCATATCCAATTTTACTGCATACTTAGCAGTGGAGATGGATCTTAGAGTTCGAGGAAGGGGAAATTCTCAAAGGAATTGTCAAATCAAAAGTTGGAAAAGTGCTTTGAAGACTCATTCATTTTAGAGCCAAGTGCATAACATATCAAATTAACTTTGCATAATTTTAAATGCTCACATTTGCATTTTATATTCATATAGTTATTTGCCAGACCTATAAAATATTAATATCCATGAATATCAAGACATGGAGCGCAATACTACGCAATATGCAACTATATGGGATTGTACAGAGAGAAATACAACCAAGAGCCCCAATTCAGATATAGAGAAATGACGGCTAATATTAAAGAGATGGCTAAAGACTTAAGACAAAGATAGATTGTTTTCAATCCTGAACAGCTTTCCTCTCTTTGCCATCCAATTATCACAAGCCGAGTTTTCAGGGTCAGCGTTTGAGTTTCAATTTCTGGTAAAGATTTCTAGTCGATGACTGACCTAGCAGTTAGTGAGCATGCTCGGTACGCTGTAATTGAATCTGGCTACCTATTTCCACCAATCTCCTGTTCCTCGAAACTCTGTCTATATAACAGAGACAATGACAGATAAATAGCATCAAACAACAAGATGCAAATTATCCACACCTGTTCCTGCATTCCACAGAAGAAATAGATTTACTTTAAATGAGACAGACACTCTTGTGAGTCATGAATCAAAAACCATTATGTTTCTGAAAACCTCTATGCTTTGCTGCCATCTGCTGTTTGGATTTTATAAATAACATCTACTGCCTGCTGTTCAGATAGGGCTTAAAGGGGACATTTCACAAACAAAAATCTTTGTTGTCCCCAGAGTACATATGTGAAGGTTTAGCTCAAAATACCCCAATGTTAAAATTGCCACTTTGTAGATGTGAGCAAAAATGTGCCGTTTTGGATGTGTCCTTTAAGATGCAAATGAGTATCGCCCTGTCCCAAATGGCACACTCCGGACTTGTGGTCCTCCTCAGAGTCCACACTTTGATGACATCACGTAGTCCAGACTTTAGGGACCCTTGATGCGAGTCCACGTGGGTGCACCGGAGTCGTATTTTGGGACAGACTCGAACATCACACCGGAAATAGGTAGAGAAGTTGCCCGTCAGTGTGAACTCCTCCCTTCCGTCGTCTGATTGGTCTGAATGCCCTTTCGCAAGGACTTCTGGGTTGGCAAAGTGAGCGAAGCCTGCTGCAGTGCGGGCTTCGCTGAAGACCGCATCATGGGGGCAAAGGAGGCGCTAATGAGCACACTTCAAAGCGTAAAAATGACAGATGGGACACCCTACGGACTCGTAGACTAAGCGAGAATGCGCAATTTAAGGCCACGAGACCGAAAGTCCACATGAAGTGCGCCATTTGGGACAGGGCCTTTTTTTGCACTAAATGGCAGTGCAGATTAAGAGGTGTTATTATCCCCTTCTGACATCACAAGGAGAGCCAAATTTCAATGGCCTATTTTTTTCACCTGCTTGTAGAGAATGGTTTACCAAAATAAAGTTACTGGGTTGGTCTTTTTCACATTTCTAGGTTGATAGAAGCACTGGGGACCCAATTATAGCACTTAAACATGGAAAAAGTCAGATTTTTATGATATGTCCTCTTTAAAGGGTCAGTTCCCCCTAAAATGATAAAAAATAATTTTATCATCATTTAATTACCTTTTAGTTGTTTCACACCTGTATAAATCTGTATAAAACATTTTTCAAAATATCATAATTTGTGTTGAGCAGAACAAAGAAATGTATTCAGCTTTGAAACAATTTGAGGGTAAATGATTACAGAATTTTAATTTTTGGTTGAACTACCTCTTAAACAATAACGCTGAGAGGTATGACAGAGGGCTTAGTGTCAAGCTGCACTGTTTGTGAAGAAAACTATATTTAATATTAATAGGCTTTTAAAAATAAAATGTGTGTGACAAAATAGGCAGTACAACTCTCAAAACTGCTTCACTTAGCCAGCAGAAAAATCCTTATTGTTGAGCTCAGCAAAGGCTCAGTTTATTTACTACAGTTTATAAAACAACTCAGTTAAGCTGTAAATGCACACAATAAAAACACTTAATTAAATTACAGCCATTTAAATTCAAAACTCTATAAACAAACAATGGATCATACTCAATAGTCTCACACCAAGGCAACTTGCTGTTTCATTTGCATCTGAGGCACTTCAAACAAAGCATAGCAGCTTTTCATAATGACATAGACATAAAAACACTTTCAATTAGAGTGTAAAAAGAAATAAACAACACCATATCATTAATTGCCATTTGTTGCACAACTATATCAAACCTGACATGTTTATCTGATATAGCAGATGTTTGTTATAATAGTGATGTTTACAAATAACACCTGCAGCATATAAAACGACTCATTAACTTACATTGTGATAATTTTGTAATATATCAAACATAAATTAACATGTCTTGACATTTGTTTACAAATTGAACAAATCTATTGTTTGACCACAGAATGAAACACTTTAATTCTAGCAGTACATGTAAACAATGATTAATGCTCAACAAACCTTGTCTACACTGCAAAAAACTTTCTTACTTAGTATTTTTTCTTGTTTTCAGCAGACATTTCTTAAAATTCTTAAATTAAGATGTATTTTCTTGATGAGCAAAATGACCTAAAAAAATATATGTTTAGACAAAAACTATACAATTTAAGTGAATTTGTGCTTAAAACAAGCAAAATTATCTGCCAATGGGGTGAAAAATATTTGCTTAAATTAAGAGTTTAAGAAAGAAGAAAACTTATTTTAAGATTTTTTTTTCATCCCATTGGTAAATATTTTTGCTTGTTTTAAGTTTTAATTTATTTGAATTGTACATTTTTTGTCTATAAACTAGACTTATTTTCTTAGGCAATTTTGCTCATAAAACTACAGTTTATGATATCATTGGTAGCATGGCTCTTATAAGTTGTTTCATATTATTTACCAATTAAAAGATCAAAATAACATAAGGTATAGCAATAATTGTAAGTATTACATTTCAAATACATTGTTTAAAATAACTTTGTCAATGTTAAATTGTATAAATGTATAAAATCTGGTCCAAATATTCAGGATTATTTCAAGTTATAATTGACCAACATGAATGAACAACACAAGAGATTATGTTTTATTTCATTTTAATGCTACTAAAAATTATTGCACATAGAGATGATTTAAAAATGTTGCGATGAAAAAGGCTGAGTAAGCTAAACACTGTAAGGCAACAGAGCTTCAAGATCAAGTAAAATGTGCAAATTCATTCATAATCAGACATATGTCCACAGTTAAACTGTAACAGAGGATCTGGGTATGTTAAACTTCCTGGCTGAAACCTAATACTATAATAAATCCCAACCAAACACAACCCAACTTAACCAAAAAGTCAAGATACATTGTCGCCTGTACATTAAGCTGTAGTGCACATCACAACATAATTTGGCGTAAAGGTCCCTCATGCTTTTAACTGCAGATGGGATCAATTTCATTGATTTGTCTTTGAGGAACGAGGTTAGAAGAATCTATAGCTACAGTATGAGACTATTTATCACATTGGCACAGGCACATTAAATGGTCCAATGAGGAGGAAACAGAGGCATGAGGTTTAAAAGCCTGCTGAATAATGAAGGTTGATCAGGCATAAAAATCCCCCATCTATCAGCCTATCCATCAATTTTGTATCAGACATCTCTCTAACCTTCAGATATACTGTATACAATAAAAGCAGTTGTAGGTGCAATACACAATTTCCATTTGGTTAGAAAACTGTTATCCAATTAGCACTTGCTGGTATCAAAGCAGCTTTCAAAAGAAATACAAAAGATTGCATGTATTTTTTTCAAGCTACATCATAAATCCCATTATATTTTTTGAGGCGGGTGTTGATTTTTTTCCCTGTTTGTTGGCTTTGAAGTTACAGCAGAATTCACCATTAAAAGGCTTGAGACTATGCGTGCTCTCGGCACAAAGCATTTCACAGACAGGGAGCACCACTAATTGACTATAAAAAAATATAGGGTTGTCCTCTGATGCTTTTGTGAAGTCTAGGGCTGTAACAGAGACAGGTCTGATTTCTTGGAAAGACATCTTTGTATTACAGATATTTTATTGTGCATCACAAAATAAAATGCTTACGGCACCTTTAAGTGTGCAACAAATAAATCCCAAACATTAATGGGTTTTTAACAAAATCACAAACTACCCCATGAGTAAATAACAAGAAAGGCGCCAAATGCACTTATGTGCCAGTGCAATGAGTCCTTCATTTGTGTTAGTACTGTTTGTGCTTAACAGTAAAGGCCATACTGGAGATATTTCAAACTTTCCCATGACACCTAAAGTGTCATTATCATAAACAAGCTCGACTACAACTACACTCCTGCTACAGATTCCTTCAAACATGGCAATAAATATTCATTAGTAAGGCAGACTTCCAATAATCCCTGTATACTGCAAACACAATGTCCAGCAAAACCATCATTCATATATTTAGATGTTAGGAAACTTCAGGCACACAGTTTTTTGTTGGGCTCTTGCTATGCTTACACCCTGAAGTAAGAACCAGCATTTCAAATCGATCACTTATTGTGTGATCTTATCATAATTTTAAATGTTTAATGTGCAAAATCTTACACTATGTCCTAACCACTTGCATGATGAAGCGATGATGTGTATTAACAACAACAGTGTTTCCCAGATGGATGTCATTTGTTTTTGTTTTTAAGAAAGTTAGCATTCAGAAGCTTATTTAACATTTGTGGAGATACAACCAAGTTGATATTACTTTAGCCAAATTTGTAGCCAACTACCAATGAAAATGAAGACAGTGGTCATGTGATCCTTCCTGATATAGTTTAAAATCCAGAACATACTAGCGACCAAGTATTGTTTGAGTGACTGGAACAACCGCAACTTTTATTTGGTTGCATTTTGCTATTGATGTGTCTCGCTGGGAATCCTCGCCCATAGTGAATGGTCCAAAATCCAGTATATTACACATCAACCAAGCATTGACTGGATGTGATTTTGTTCTTCATGTTGATGAGCTTGACACATCGCAGCTGGTTAGGACACAGTGTCTGTACATTTTTTCTTTCAGCTCCCCATCGGCCCGGGTGAACACAGGTACGGTACGCCTCCCTGAGACGTGAAGAGATTGTCTGACCTCATGTCATTGATTTGGATACTCAAAGTCTGTGGTCCTCCAATTAGTGCAGATCTCTTGTCAGTCCGGCAGTTTATCATGCCAAACGCTAATGATGATCTTAACAGGAGAGGTAGTCACAACATTACACAGTGAAGTTTGTGAGAACTCATGGCTCTCTCTCCACGCCATTTCATCTTCTTCTTCTTTTTTAGACTTCGCTCTGGAATGTGTTGTCTAAGAATGTAAAAGCATGAATGAGTTTCAAATCATTTCAAAGGATTGCTTTTTAATAAGATATAACATTTAAATTTAACGTAAAATCTGCATACATAATGACAAGGTGGTATGGTCATTATACTTTCTAACATAACCTTTGACTGTTCACAGAAGTAGGTAATAAGATTTGTATCTTTCACTGTATATCATACTTCTAATACAAGTACACAAGATAAGGTCTTGATAAATACCACATGCATATTTGAGATCATAACTTATTTACCTGATTACTCTGACCAATTCATGAAATGCTCTGTCCACATTCATCGGGGGATCCTTGGCACTTGTTTCAATGTATATAATCTGAAATAATACAATGCAAGAAGTCATCTACATAAACTTTTACTATTCTGAGGCATCACCTTTTAGTCAGCTTAATGAAAAATAAGCTCTATAAAAGTTTATATTTCCATATTACACATATTTTTAATGTTTTTATTTTTTATTTTCTAAAACAGAATCTACCCCAATGTGGTTTCTTTATATAGAAAACTGCCTAATTTCAGTTTTCCATTGAAGAAATAAATTCTGAAACTGAGTAAATCCAGTAATGCAACTGGCTGAGCATTGAGTTAGCAGTACAAAGGTCATGGGTTTGATTCCCAGGAAACACACATACTGATAAAATGTATACCTTTAATAAAAGTGACTGAGCAAATGCATAATGAAGGGACAAATGCTTATAAAACAACAAAAAACTTGAAAAATGTATGAAAGGTAATATAATAAATGAGTTAAAGAACACAAAGTTGACTCTAGCTGGGTTTTCATCACACTGATTTTTATGCACATTTTGAAGTAATGCATAAGAATAGAAAAATGGAAACGCCAAATTTCAAATAAAAATCCTTTAATTCGCAAAAAGTTTCTACACTCACCTGAGGTGGTTTTTGACTTGTGCGAAAAAGAGTAAATGCGAATAATGGGAGATGGAAACACATTTGCCGAATAAATTCTGATGTAGCGAACATTAAAGGATTACTCCACTTTCATTAAAATAAAATCCAGATAATTTACTCACCCCATGTCATTCAAGTTGTTTATGACTTTATTTGTTTAGTCAAGAAGAAATTAAGTTTTTTGAGGAAAACATTTCAGGATTTTTTCTCATTTTAAAGATGTAATTTGTATAATCCACGCCGCTAGAGGGCGCCAGATCAAATCAATAACAATGACGTAGATTAATGATGCTCTGAAGCAGCGTGTACTGATGGGATTTGTTGTCTTTAACTCAAACGCTGATGGTCATCAATCAGACGGGAACGAGAAATCATGTTACACACGTTTTATAAATGTTGTATTTGATAAAGTCTGTTTTTTCCATTATGTAAGGTTTCATGTAATGTTTAAAACGCAATTGTTAGTCATAGATGTTACAGTATTAGTCCAATACGATGGTTTGTTAACACAGCACAGAATTAAGTGTTCAGATGAACAAACTTACCATAAAAAAGTGAGTGGCCCGACAGACGCTACTACTTCCGCATTTGTCCACACTGTTGTCATGTGGTTTTTACGTCAATAAAGGCGGTAACAAAAGGTAACGTAGATATTAACGTCATTTACAGGCGACTGCACTGCCCCGTGTCACTGTTTAGGGCAGCAATTTTCTAATAATTTACAAGTAGTTGAAAACATTATAGATATTGTTAGTAATCAGCTGGAGAAAATATATAACACCGGACTAGTGGTTTGTGGATATTTTACTGCAAATATCTTACAAATTGTACCTTTAATAGACTTTATTGGACGTCAACAGTTTACAGTTTTAATGCAATTTAAAATTGCAATTTCAACGCAGCTTCAAAGAGCTCTAAACAATCCTAAACGATTCATAAGGGCCTTATCTAGCGAAACGATAAGAAAAATACAAAATAAGCACCTTTAAACCACAACATTTTTACCTTACATAAATTGCGTAAGCAGGTCACGTGTTACATTTGTGATACGCACACTTGCGTACCATTTTAAACCATGAACACAAAGACATTAATTAGTGTCATTCCACATACAACAACATCGGATTGGTCCTCTTTTTACACACTTGTAAACACTCGGGCGGTATATGCGCCTACATCATGCGTGACCTTTCGACGTGCTTATGCATTGTGTAAGGTCACGCTGGCACATCACACGGCTAATGTAAGACGAGAAGTTGTGGTTTAAAAATGCTATTTTTTTTTCTTGATTAAAATTGTTTCGCTAGATAAGAATATGCATTCACACGGGACATAAGCATTAACACTTGACGGAAGTTGGCACTAAAAAAGTTGAGAAATGTTCAACTTCTGCCACAAGCAATGGCAATGACCCGACATTGATAGATCCACAATTCAGTTCGGCAACGCATGACATCACACATTAAAAATAAATGAGAAGCATTAATGCTTACGCCCCTTTTTAATGTACCGTTATGCCTCGATTGGAATTGATTAGAGATCTTTGAAACTGCATTTAAACAATAAACTGTCGAGGTCCAATAAAATCTATTTAATAAAGAAAAATTCTGGAATGTTTTTATCAAAAAAAAAAAAAAAAAAAAAACTAATTTCTTCTCGACTAAACAAAGAAAAACATGGAGGTGATTAAATTATCGTGAATTATTTTTTATGAAAGTGGAGTAATCCTTCATACCCACGTGACTGATCATCTAGCTGTATCAGCTGACATACATGGGGCTTGACGTCGTCGGCCTGCCCTTGCTGCTAGTGCCTGCATCAAAATTTCTGCATTTATTTTTCTGTGCACAGCATTCAGTTGGGCAACAACAAGCTGCACTGCTAGTAAGTGTATAAATTGCCAAATCGTAACTAAATGCAGTCCTCGCTCCCTTTTCTAAGCATGCCTTGTTTTATTCCTTGTTGGTTACTAGGTTACCAATACCCCTGTCATTTGCTTAAACAACTTGAAGGGAAGCACCTAATTCGCATTCGTTGGCTTTCTTTTTTTTTGCTAATAGAAAAGATTAGCTTCATGTTTCGATGGAAACCCAGCTTCTGTTAAATCAAATACATTTGTGTGAAGCACCTTAAACACCTGAATTCACTACAAAAGTGATGATTTCCTCATGTGTCAAGCATCTGTTAAATTAATTGTACTCAATGTAGTTTGTTTACCATGCTTGAAAGCTGAACTAAATGTAGTGCTCATGTTTGTGTAATATTAGTTGTGTTATCTCACAGACTCACGTTGTGTTTGGCAGCCATCTCACAGCCCTGTTCATTTGTCACTTTCCTCAGATGAACCAGGTCAACTTTGTTAGCCACCAAAACTATTGGAAATGACTCACTGGTATAGACATGAAACAAACTTAAGATTCTGCTAGGACAAATCTATGTAAAATATATTTCATAAAATAAGATATACAGCCTTTCTGAAGGCACAGTTTAATATCACATTGGTAAATAGTTTTTTGTTGTTGTTGAGTTGTGTATGAGGTACACAGGATTTCTGACCGGTCTTTCACTCGTAGGATGAGCTGGTGAAATCGATCGACATGTTCAAAACTGGCCTTGTCCGTCACAGAGAACACAATGAGGAAACCATCACCGGTCCTCATGTATTGCTCTCGCATGGCACTGAATTCCTCTTGACCCGCTGTGTCTAGAACTGCAATGAACATGAGTTTAGTATTAAAAACAATGTTAGACAAACCTGATGGAAAACCCATCGTTACCAGCTGAGCAGCAAAGCAAAAGCTAATAGACAAGAAATCACCAACTTTTTAACAGATAAAACCAGGATTTTTTAAACTATTGATGAATAAAATAATGTAGCGTACCGTCCAAAATAGCCCACTGGCCATCGATCTCTGTGTGTTTCAAGTAGGAGTCTTCAATAGTAGGATCATAATCTGGCACAAAAATCTTCTGGAAAAACTGGATGGTGAGAGCACTCTTTCCCACGCCTCCATCTCCCACAACCACCAATTTATATGTGGGGAGGTTGTCGCTAGGGACCGCACTGGTTGCCATGTTAACAGCTACACCTATGACAAGAGAAAGAGAGAGGCAGGTGATTGCTGATCATAATTTAGGCCTACGTGTAAAGCTGATGACAGATGATGAGCACTTCTCACATTTTGTGGGAAATAACAAACCTAAAGTTGCTTATTTGAAATGTTGAAATGAGATATTATGTGGGTTGGGAACGGTTTTGCAGTCCACTGAGAGCTAATTTAAGAGAGAGGGATGCATTACTAAGGATATGGTCTAGACGCAGCCAATGTGGTTCTTTGTAATTGCTGCTATTTTCTGCAAAACATCAACTTTTCCAAACCTAAGCAAGCATGTTTTATTTGTTTATTATAGTCACATATAACTTAATTCACAAACACTAAGCTTCAGTAAAGATTGAAAGGAAAGCAGGTTTCCAGTTCAATGATAGCAGTTATGCTTATGTCATGTTTTCTGTATTAAAAAATTTAAAACATTGTTCCTTCCAACACATCTGTAAAAAAGTTTACAAGTCACTCAATTTCATTATGGTTTAAACATATAATAAAAAAACTGTCCTTTATTTATATTAAGGAAGCATACCTAAAGTGACATACTGAAGTCCATTTGTGTGTAAAAGGTGAATTAAACATTTTTTAAATTTTGTATTAAAATTTGCAAATAAAACTATTATAACTTTAATTTTATAGCAAAAAAATACAACAAGTAACAAAAAAATACTGGCAGTCCCAGACAATGCCGAAATATAATCCCATACAGACACGTTAATAAGCATCTGTCTCTTCGCTCTGGAAAATTAAAACACTTTCTCTTACCTAAAAAGATATCCTTTCTCTGACAGAAGGGACTTGTCTTGAGAGCAGCTAGGCTAATGCAGAAATGTTAACTCGGCCTATGAGCAGGGGACTGTGGACCGCTAAGAAGGAAAAGTCTGTCGGTGGGTGACGGCCACCCCTTCCTGCGACCCACAATGTGAGGAAGGAGTAAACTTCCTTCCTAATTCCACCAGGCCTGAGTAAACTGTTAGACACATCTGTCCAGACACACCCCAGAGAAAGTCATCTGTGCTAACCTTACAGTCCTGCTTTTTTGCAAAGGTTAACCCCCCCCCAAAATAAAAAAATCTGATGCCATTCCACCCCTTACCATTAAAACCATTGTTAATTATTTTAAGGGACTTGTGTGGAGATGCTCTAAAGAATGTTCACACAGACCTTTCGATATAATAAAAGCTTGAAGTCACTAGATACATGGTAACATTTAAGGTGATATTGAAAATCTTTCCTGTACCATATATATATATTTGTACTTTTATCATGATTTTATGGCCTTTTGGAGCTTTTTGGTCACTATTTGGTATAAAAGACAGCAACAATCTTCTGTAAATCCTGTATCCTATTTGTCTCCTATTTCCAGTCTGAACTGTGACTAGTATGAGGTGCAAAGTAGGCTTATATTGACTGAAGCTCTGTTATAGGCTATTCCAAATATTATCTTAGTTGTGGGAAAGTAAATCATAACAGGGTAACACTTAGGTTATTTTAAAGTACAGTATAGCAGGTACATTATTATAACATTTATAAACTGATCAGGTCTTAGCAAAAGGAATATTAATAAGAAATTAACGTAGTAGCAGGAGAGAATTTTGTTGTTTTTCTAAGAAGTTTATTGCGCCCTTGATCAGAAATGACTCGGCTGTTTCTGACGTAATCTGTTACATCACAACATAAGTCATTCAATTCAGAGTTATCTGATGAATTTACATATACGCAGACCAATACAAGGGGTTAAAATGGGCAGTTATGAAACAGCCATGTCTGAAATAACACATATGAATGCGACTATTATTAAATGAAAATAAAACTTTGAGTAAGAAACTTACCAGTGATGGGTTGGATAATTTGCCAACTGTGCAAATATCCCAATACCTCATCGACATCCCAGTATCATTTACGTAAGGGTAGTCATGTTCTGAATAAATACCGGATGTGTCCTTAAGAGTAAATGAGCAAATAAAGATAAATCCTCCGCCTTTTTGAAATTACAACGTAACAATCTTCACATCGCAACTGCTGATACTATGAATAGAATGGTTTCGACGGGGTGGATGTGTTTGTGGCAACTTTTATAATGCATCAATGTTTTATTTTGCCGGCAGTATTGCACATATGTTACATACTATTTTGAGTATCCTGCAGTTATTTTCTTACAAACACGGTCTTATTCAAAACACGCAGTCTCAGATTAAAATGCAAAATATTCCCCACAAATACAAATGGACTGTTCCTCTATGATGAAAGTCACATCATCACTTTTAAAGGGGCAGCTTAGTTTATGTGCAAAATAAATAATTAGCTTATTATAATTGAATCTGAGCAATTCCAACGGGAAATCAGAAGTAATTTGCTTTTGCATATCTTTAGGCTGCATTTAGCATCGAATCATCAGCACCATAGAGGCTTATTTAAATACATGAATGATGGAAATCTGTTACATTTAAAGACTAATACAAATTTAAACAAAGTTATAGTTTAATGTCTATCTAATTTTAAGAGGATGAAACTTGGATTTGCAATATATTTGTGTTAATTAATAGCGTTAATTTAATGTATTAACACATTAATACTTTAATATTACTTTAATAATTATTATTACGTTGAACAACGCTCTGTTTATTTTTTGAAGATTAAAGATCTTGAAATTCTTGATAGAAGTAGCATTCATAAAGTCTTCAGCCCATAACTGATTTTTTTGAGCCCAAAGTGTCCTACAGGAGGCGCCGGTGGCTCAAAAATCCCCCGTTGGACAATTGTTTCTGATTGACATTTGTATCTGATTGAATCGAAACATTTGTACATAAGAATCATACAGAGATACTGTAAAATGATTAAATACTGTAAAATGTCAAATTTATTAGACTGTGACCAGCGCTGACAAAAATAGCATGCATTGACAAACTGGCCAAATTAAATTGGTCCTGGCAGCATATCCTTAATAACATTATTTTTTTTTTACTTTTTTTTCATAAATTATATGCACAAACAACATGGCAAAAAAAAAATCGAATAATAGAAGGTTCAGGAAAGGCTTATGTAAATCATATTCTTTTTCTATTATGGTTTTTAGATTAATTGCATTTTTATTTCTCATCAAATTCACGTCCATCCGCTTCTCAAAAAGAAGACTGCATACGTCATCAAGCCTGTTTTGTTTTAGTTAATCCAGCATTACATTGTCAATTCATAAGCATATTACAACAATTTACAATTAACTAAGAATAATAGTCAACTTTATAATTGTTAATATTCTGAAATAAGACAAATGCGACATCCAAAGGATGCCTTCCGTTTGAGAAACGGCCTCTATCTTATCTATCGGAAAGCTGCAGCCTACGGAGGTAGCATATGAAGGCTGCATACGTCATAAAGACGGTCTTGTTTCAGAGTATTAACAATTATAAAGTTGACTATTATTCTTAGTTAATCGTAAATTGTTGTAATATGCTTATGACTTGCGAATGTAATGCTCAGTTAACCCGACTTGATGACGTATGCAGCCTGCATATGCGACCATAGATATGTATATAAAGGCTAGATGGCTCGTCCGCGCTGATGGCCAATTGAGTGGAACGTCCGCATTTTGGCGGCCATCTTAGGACAGGGCGCTCGCTCACTCGTAGCATTGAGTTTTAATGATGCAGGTACTTTTAAATGACCATAACTTGCTTAATTTTTTACCGATTTTCAAACGGATTGGTTTGTTATAAACGTCAAAGATGTACCTATGACACTAAATACGTATACTAAAAATAAATAAAAAATTCATGAAACATGTTAAAGCATCCAGAATTATAGCCACGTTAATAACGTTTGTAAAAAACCAAACCGTTTGTAAATCCGTCAAGAATTCAGCAAGTTACGAGCATTTTAGTTGGCGTATGTCACTCACCTTCCGTCCACAGCAGCAGGGAGCAGCACTATGGCAGCACTGACCTAAGATGGCCACCAAGTGACGACACAGCTGACTCCGCCTTGAGCCATCTAGCCTTTATATACATATCTATGTATGCGACCTCCGACGGCTGCAGCCTTCCGATTGAGAAACAGCCATCGTCAGTGCTGTCGTAAAACTGTCGTAATGTGTTCTTACCTTACGGCAGATGTCTTACCATAACAGTCAGCGTGCTGTCCTTGTGAGAATGAACCTATAATAACAAGTAAGAAAATGCTTATGCACTTTAAAGGTCGGTTGTTTATAACGTTTTTAAACATATATGTTTAGACAAAAGCTCTAAATCAAAAATGTTAATTTTAGATTGTAAATGCCTTGGTTTTACTGTACACTACGTTAATACTGCTAGTAACGTTAGGCAAGGTAAGACATGATTATCTTTCATAGTAGACACAGTACATATACTGCATACATAAAAACTTTATAGACAATGATTTTACATTCATAAATATGTAATTTTTCATTTTGCCATTTGTCTTTTCAGTCTATCTCTGTGCCCAATAAAAGAGAAAAATGGCTTCACGTTTTCTGAGATTCTCCGTGCTGATTCAGAAGTATCGGACACCTCTGCTCCTTGTTGGATGTGGTGGCGTCTTTTCTGCCAACATTTTCTATCACGTCTTCCCAGATCACACATACAGAAAAGTGTACCAGGCCTGGTACAAAGGAGAACCAGTCACCCTTTCCGAGAAGCTCAATAATGTCTTTCAAGAGGTACTGAAAGATTATGCTGTCAGCTGCACTGATAACTTCCATGCTTTTGCTGCTTTTGGATTTCATCCGGTAGGAGCAGGTGTGCCATGGCTTCCCTCTGGAGCACAGATTGGTATTCCAGCCAACTTCAACAGCACCACTGATGATCCATCAGGCATCATCACCCGCACTATTCTAATCAATGGACAAGAGGTGGAATGGGACAGTGATCAGGGTGCTGCCCTCAAAAATTCATTGGTGTTCTCTCCAGAGGCGCAGAAATTTGCTATAGCACGAGAAGTAGCCCGGTTGGCGGCCGGGGGTCCAGTGTTACATGCAGCCGTTGCTCCAGCATGTCTTGCAGGGGCTTGTGTATATAGCGTGGCCCTTAAACAGATCTTTGGTCTCCATGTTGGATCCATCATCTCCCGAGCTTGTGTTAATGTAGTTGCTCTGGGTTTGGGAGTCGTCTCGTATATCTTGACCTCTGATGCTCTTAGTCAGTGGTTGGACTACAGCTCGGACCGTCGTGCAGCGAGCCTGTCAAGCAACTATGCAAAAGGTGGTGTAGAGTTTTATGATAAAATCTTGACAAGGAACAAAACCCTTCGTGCACTGATGGGACCTAAAGGCCAAGAGTTGTACGCCCCCAGTGGAAATTTGTTTCCTGGTCACCTGCTGAAACTCAGACACGCCCCATACACATCTCGACGAGATGGGATTTTAAATTTTTTAAAAAATGAAAAACTGTAAACGGGTTTTTGTTTTTTAAAAACATATATGTGAGAGAATGGCTTATGGTGCCTACCGTGTGAAAATTTTGTCTGGCGGGATCTTGATAAATATTTCTCTGATAAAAAATATAAATTTGAATAAATAATTTATTAGCATATTGTGTCAATTTAAATGCATTAAGTGGTTCACAAATAGAATCTGGTAACAATAATTGAGGTTACTTTTTACATTTCAGCATTGCCATAAGCCAATGATAACTGAAAAGAAGGATTTATTTGCTCTGATCAATTTCATTGGTCCTGAGTTTAAATTTGATATCATAAATGTACTGAATGGAGATTATCAGTGAAAACTGATGTTGTTTCTATTATAGTGTTTCAGTTAAATATTTAAGGACAGTGGCACATTTAAAATTCATTAAAAAGTTTTTTTGGAAAGTCTTTTTGAAGCTCACTTTAATTTTTTTCTTTATTGTCAGTTCTCAAATAAATTCTAAAACAAAACTTTTTACAAAACATATTTATAAACTTTGCTCTAATGTTAAGACTAACCTTGAGAAAGCTCTTTATTGTAAAGTGTAGATACACAATATATAATAATTCTTAGATCTTCAATGATTGAGCTATTTAAAGTTAATCAACTCTATAATAAGTGTCAAAACTGCCATAACATTATTACCACTTGTAATATAGGTCTCCCTTTTGCCACCAAAACAGCCCTGACCAGTTGAAGCATGGACTCCACTAGACCTTTCTATCAGAACCAGCAATACATTACCTACATTTTTCAGCAAGTTTAGCTCGTCTGTTGGCTCGGACCACACGGGCCAGCCTTCGCTCCCCAGGTGCAATAGTGGGCCTTGTCCGCCTATCACCCTGTCGCCAGTTCACTGCTTTTCCTTCCTTGGACCACTTTTGCTATGTACTGACCAATGAGGACCGGGAACACCTCACAAGAGCTGCAGTTTTGGAGATGCTCTGACCCAGTTGTCAATTTGGCCCTTTTTTTTAAAGTCACTCAGATCCTTACGCTTGTCCATTTTTTCTGCATTTCCTGCAAGTGAAGTTCTCAAAGTTGATGTGTTAGAAGCAGGAAAACGAGTGTAAGGATCTAAGCGACTTTGACAAGGGACAAATTTTGATGGCTAGACTGGGCTCTTTTGGTGGCAAAAGGGGAACCTACACAATATTAGGCATGTGGTCATAATGTTATGGCTGATTGGTGCACATTAATCATTAGCAGAATCCGGCCACAAGATGTCGCTATTGTCAAAATAAACACTCTTCACCTCTTATGTGGTATCTAACCCTATTTTTTACAGTCTGCAATCTAGCCCCAGTATTAAAACGCTTTGCATCAGAGTGTGGTTTTACAAGATAACAGCAAGTCATCAATGTTAAACCGACTATATCCACTCTCATTAAATTGGCCTATAAACAGCATGATTGTTTTCATAGATAGCTTTTAAATACCAAGGTGTATATCAAAGTACCATGGTTTCAAGTTCTTACAGTTGGTTTCACTGTACCAACACAGAAATGAGTTCTTCAGGTTTATGAGCAGCTGGGCATTTAAAACCTCTTTACTTAAAAAGTAATAATTTTTTTTTCAATTTAACCAATATAATTTTGGTCCAAATATGTACCATTTTGTTACAGATATGTACCTTTGAGGTACAAAAGTGTATTTGTTTTGTAAAGGTACTGCCCCAGTGACAACTTTTTATCTGAGAGTGTACTTTACACAACCGGGATAAAAAACTTTTTAGAGTGTAATGAATAAAAAGTAAAAAAAAAATAGAAAAATGATAATGCAAAAATAAATAAAAAACTATTTGTTTATAGATTGAATACAGCATGCTACAGTACGGCTAGAGAAAATGCCACGCCTCTCCAGGTTGTGACTCCACCCCCGACCTCTAGTGGCGCTGTTGAGAGTTGTTGCGCCATGTTACAATGTAACACTCAGCACTGCTGTTGCTTCTGCTGCTGGTACAATGTAACAGATCCGTGAACGAGACACAGCTGAGAAAGTGACCGATTCCCATGAGTCGACCTACGGAGTGGGAAATGCGTTATTATTGTCCTGCGATATCTCTTCCATCGCCCTAGCGGTCCATTCACTGGATTGTAACGCGTCGTTGGGTTTACAGAACTGAGTTTATGTGTGGATTATTTGAGGCCCCGTTGAATGTGAGTGTCGCTGGGCTGGAGTGGGTCGGTATGAGGCTTCTGCTGGTCTGAGCGGGGGTCTCCGCTCCTGTGCCGTGGGTCTCTTACGAAATAATATTTACTTAAAAAACTGGACGCCTCTGGAGCAGTTTATGACGGTAAGATTCGTCCTGTCACTTTGCTTTTGCTTTCCACCGTACGAAAAGGCGGTCTTGCTTTGCTGTACACACTAAAACAAAGTTAATTGTTTTCTGCATTACAAGCAGTTACAAATTCTTTACAGTAAGTAATTACATTGCGTTATATCGTACGTGTCTGTTTGACTGGACTCGCTTTCTCTGTTGTTGAGGGCGTTAAAACCAGCATGGGGTTTCTGGCGCTTCAGATGCTCTGAGGGACAATTTTACAGTAGTGTTTTGATAGGAGATATGTTATTATTTACGTCCTTTAAGTGTTTTACTTTTCTCGCAAATAGTTCACACACTAACTTGGTTGGATTGGTAAAAACTAACAAAAAATTGAATAGATTTGAAAGGCAAGGACGTGTTTATGCGACTAGTCATTTATCACAGTCATTTTATTTCTGTCATTGGTTGTCTACATGCCAATGACGTCATCGTTTTTGTCAGGGATTATGAGGCACGTGACGACTCGATTGTTGCGACGTCATGGGGATAGGTAAAACACGAGGCAAAATAACCAGTTATTCATACTTAGAATTCTTATAAATTCATGTGGACATGAGTATGATAGATAGATAGATAGATAGATAGATAGATAGATAGATAGATAGATAGATAGATAGATAGATAGATAGTTAGTACAATATATAGGTCTTCAGTGACATACTTTTATGCAGAAACATCAAAGAAATACTGTACAAGACATAATACAGTACACTTCACAACATACAATGCATATACAGTACAGTTGCCTGTACAAAATCTCTAAAGTGAACTTAATGCCAGGTGGTGTGCAAAAGGATAATTTAAAGGTATCTGTATATGTTTTCTTTTTCTGGTTCATTGGGACCTATGTAGGTAATCCTATTGAGCGGGAGGAATTTTATACAGGAGCAGTGCTGTTCATATTTAGGGTGTCAGCTGTTAGGGGCGCGAGGCCTGCACCAAGGGCCCTGGCAGGCGTTTCTGTGCACCTGAGCCAAAGCTCAATTGGGGGGTTTGAAGAGGGGTTAACAGGAGGCAGGTGTCCAGACAGTTGGAAATGGCAACACCTGCCCATCTCAATATAGGAAACCACATTGCCTGACCTAGCACATTGCAGTGCGAGTTCAAACCTTGTGAGCGCAATCCGTAGCCAAGTTAAGCACCTCATTGTGTGGAGTTTTAAGGGGAATATTAGCCCCACGTATTCCCAGACTGAGCTATTATTTCTTGTAAAGCTGAAGGGCTTTCTTTTACACAGTCTTTCAGGTTGGACTAAGTGATGATCATCTGCAAGAAGCCTTTGTGTCAGTTGTTAAAGTATTTTTATATATGGCATGTTATAAAGACCAGAACTTGCTTAACAGAACTTTTCTGTGAGAAATTGTAGTATATAATGCGAGATTTGGTTGCTGTACCGTTGTTGTGTTTCTGCATTCTTGTTTGACCGCAGTATTCTTCTATATAAGTTGCCAGTTCCTGTGAACTTCACAGTCTGCACTCCAATTAGTCGTTTTGCATCGCTGCACATTTGCCTAAAGTTGAACTCGGCTCAACCTTGGTCCATCGCCAATGTTTTTTATTCACTCGCATCACCAGTTCTCATTGAAAATTAATGACTTGCAGTCTTTTCATCACTGCAAACTTATTGTCAGTGTGTGAACTCCTGCGGTTATAAAAGGAACTTACAAACTTACAGCCACAGTTACACAGTAATCTTATACAAACTATAATGAAAAAAGATATGTTTTAAATTTGGTCAATTAATACAAACAAAGATTTAATGGCAGATTAAAAAACTTTTAACTAAAAGCAATTTTTGGAAGTTACTATGGAATGGCTTTCCAAAATGGCAGATCAGCTTAGCTGTAAGACAACAGATGTCTTTTGAGCACCAACTTCATTTTTGTTAATACGTGAAGCAAGCAGGAAATTACCCTCGTGCCTTTAACCACCAACATGTTTGATTACAAACCACCCATCTCATTTACCTCAGTGGTAGGTAGTTCATTTAGGTACCATAGACCAAGGGCCTCATTTATAAAGCGTGCGTACGCAAAAAAACAGGAGCGGAAACATGCGTATACATTGCTTTGTCTTTAATATTTTTTGGTGTATGCCATTTTTGGCTTTTGTGTTTATGTGGACTTTGAGTAAGGATCCTACCCTGAGTTATATAAATAAGACCCCATGCATCTCATCTCATAGCAGGGGTCTTTTCAGGTCAAACTGAGACGTCCCTAAAGGAGCCAATGTTTCGACAGCTTAACAAGAATAACTTCTGTCTGAGATGGCACAAGGTGCATGACTGGCATTGGTGTCAGTAGAGACTGTTTTGTCAGCACAGTTGTAGTGACTACTCATGTGGCAATCCAAAACAGATCGCCAGCGCCCAGCCACATATCACATGAGTTCTTGATGAAATCACAGAAGCAAAACACAGCTGTGTGTAAAATTCATCCGTGACAGACGCAGGGTTTCACCAGAACTGTGATGCATTTTATTTTGTGAGGCATAGCTTGTTTAATATTCGACTGTCTGATGCTTTAGTAGGATATACTTCTGCATCCTCATCGTAGATTTAGTTAATTATAAAGTTCAGTTACTTTTTTTCTGTTGTCACCAACACACACTCAGCCCTGAGAAAATCACTGACAGCATCACATTTTTGTGGCGAGTATACCAAAATTAAAGGGAGAAGGGGGCTCAAGCTTTCCATTTACTTTGAGATTTAAATCACACTGTGGACAGGAAGACAAAGCATTTATCTCTTAGATTATATTTAACGCTTATTATAGATATAGATGTAAGGGTGAGAGATGACAGATTTTGCCAGAGTAGCATAATTATGTAGCGGTATCTTACCATCTTTTGTTTCTGAAAAGAACTGAGTCAGTAAACTTTACAGCAACAGACAAGTGTAATACACTTCCAAAATAGTGTAATTTCCCTCCTGAATGATCTTTTTTTTTAAGTCAGTAGTAAACATAAATAATGCAGGGTTACAATAAAGTGCTAAGCTGAACTTGCCACTTAAAGATTGTATCATGAAAGACACAGACTAATGTGATTTTTAAAGTCATGTCTGCATCAGAATAAAGGATATGTTGATGCTACTTCTTTAAAATATTCCCTACTGTGTGTCATTGGTTTCTTTTGCATGTCTGCAACTAAACTC